>NC_081559.1:183568606-183643991 GCF_022355385.1 Mustela nigripes
TGAGAAACAAACTGAGGATTTTAGAGGGGAGGGGAGTGGGGGGAATGGGTGAGCCCGGTGGTGAGGATTAAGGAGGGCACAGACTACATGGAGCACTGGGTGTTATATGCAAACAAGGAATCACGGAACACTACATCAAAAACTAATAATGTGGGGCGCCTGGGTGGCTCAGTGGATTAAAGCCACTGCATTCGGCTCAGGTCATCGTCTCAGGGTCCTGGGATCGAGCCCTGCGTCAGGCTCTCTGCTCAGCAGGGAACTAATTTCATCCTCTCTTTCTGCCCGTTTCTCTGACTACATGTAATCTCTGTCTCTCAAATAAATAAATAAAATCTTAAAAAAAAACAACTAATGATGTACTGTATGGTGACTATCATAACATACTAAACATGATAAAAAATGAAAAATAAAATTATGATACCTGTGTGTATTAGTGTACTAGGGTTGCCATAACAATGACCACAGACTAGGGGTTTAGACAGCAGGCATCTATTTCCTCAAGATTCTGGAGGAACGAAGTCCAAGACCAAGGCTCTGGCAGGTTTGGTGTCTTCCAATGTGTCTCTCCCTGGCTTGTGCTTGGCTGTGTTCTCACTGTGTCTTGCATGCTTTTTCTTCTGTGCACATGTGTCCCTGGGGTCTCTGTGTGTCTGAGCTTCCTCTTCTTATAAGGATACCAGTCAGATTGTATTAGAACCCCCTTCCCCCCTGCAATGGCTTCATTTTAATTTAATCACATTTTAAAAGAAGCTATTTCCAAATTCAGTCTCATTCTGAGATTCTAGGGGTTAAGGCGTCGGTGGATAAGTTTTGGGGGAAAATAGTTCAGCCCATAACACTGTCATCTTGGGGTTGTTGTCGATTGATCATCTTTTCCTATGTGGATGGGGAGTTTCTGTTGCATCAGGCAATTGTCCTGGTTAGGTTCAGGCTACAAGTTCCATCCTTTCTTCTGTGGGCTATCGTTCCAATGTCAGTTCAGGTTTAAAGCCTTTGCAGGTCTGGTTAGATCATGTGTGTGGCATGCAGGGATCAGGCTAAGATGTGGGCAGTGGCTGGTGTGTCCAGTTCTGGAATTCTTTGGTACGCTGATTAGGAGCACACCCATGCATATACAGCTTGGGGGAATGCGTATGAGTTTATAAGTAACTTTATGGGATCAGTTTCTTGATCTCCTTCCTTTTTGCAATCTACTGATATTTGCTCCCTGGGTGTCTCCTTTTGCTCCTTCAGCTAGAAAACTGGGGCTTGAGTTAATCCTCCCCTGCCTCGCATTTCTGTGACTTTGTCCATGTCTGGGGCCAACTTCTGGGAGGACAAAGAGAGAGAGAGAGAGAGAGCAGAAATGGTTTTATCCCACCTTCTTGGAATTGTAGTTCCACAGAGAGGAAGGGTCCCTCAACACCCTCCCCATTCAGGGGGCTTCCATGGGGAACCGCTGCCACCACTACCAGAGTATTGCGTGGGGACCAGGGTATGAAACAGAAGGGGAAAAAAAAAAAAAAAAGATGAGGGAAATTTACATACTTTGTTTGCACTTTTTGAGGCCAAATTAAGGGCTTCTTCTGGAGATCTCTCTGCTGATACTTACTTGCTGGTTTCAGGCTACATTGTACTCAGGTGGGGAGATACCTAAGGGAAGAAAAAAATGAATAAATCACCATTGATTGGTGATAGTTCAAATTCTGATATTGTTTCCCAATCTTCCTGCTACTGCTCATTTCTCAGAGTCTCTGAGTAGCTTTATTGTGTATTCTGTCCCTGTTTTGTAGCTGTGTTCAGTGAAAGAGACTGAATGCATTGTGCTTACTCCATCTTACCAAGGATGGAGACTCCTGAAACAGCAGTGTTACAACTGAATAAGAAAAAGATGGAAGCATGTCTTTTGAAGGCTAATGCTTCACGCAAACAGATGCAACTAGGGGAAGATGAGGATATGGCTAGAAGTTTATGGGAAAAATAGGAATTGTGAAGGAGATGTCTAAAAATCTGTGATGGCTTTGAAATTGAGAATTACCGTGTAATTTTAGATAAAAATGTATAGTTTTTATTTTCTGGATGCTGACGTGTAACTAATACCGTCTTCATGCTTATATGCAAGGATGAATTTTCAGCTAACAGGAATAAACGAGTAGGAAGAACGTACATGGGGATTATAAGTGAAACAAGAGGGAGATGTAGTTTCAAATAATATGTTTGTCTTAATGATAAGAGACTCTTAATCTCATAAAACAAACTGAGGGTTGCCAGGGGGAGGGGGGTAGAAAGAGGGTGGTGGGGTTATAGACATCGGGGAGGGTATGTGCTATGGTGCGTGCTGTGAAGTGTGTAAACCTGGCGAATCACATACCTGTATTTCTGGGGCTAATAATACATTATATGATTATAAAAAATTTTTGAAAAATTATAAAAAAATAAAATAAATAAAATAATATGTCTTAATTTGTTTGAGTTTAGTGGTAAATACAATGAAGGACAGAAGAAAGAGGAAAGCTGGTGGTGCTCGTGTCTCTTTAGTGGGAAAAACAGGTCTCGGAAAAAGCATGCATCGTGGTATTCTTTTCGACCACGTGGTGGTGCTGTTGGTAGGACACAGCTGTAGTGGGATAGTCTCCAAACAGGGATGGGAACATTCTAGGGACATGCAAGAATATCTGTGAAGAAAATATTAGAATTTCAATTTCTGGTTATATTTTATCTTAAGAAAGTAGAAATATGCTAGGCTTTACTAATATTTAATATATGGACTGCTCCTGGTTCCATCATCAAATAGGTAAGTTAGTTGATTGGTCTTCAAGGACACTGCCAAGGATGGGGACTCCAGAACTCAGGCTGGTGGTGCCCAACTCTTCCATTCATTTGCTATGAATGCATGGTGCCATATTGCAGTTCACGTGTTCTTTTTTTTTTTTAATAAGTTATTTTTTTTAAGATTATATATTTATTTATTTGACAGAGAGAGATCACAAGTAGGCAGAGAGGCAGGCAGAGAGAGAGGGGGAAGCAGGCTCCCTGCTGAGCAGAGAGCCTGATGTGGGGCTTGATCCCAGGACCCTGGAATCGTGACCAGAGCTGAAGGCAGAGGCTTAACCCACTGAGCCACCCAGGTGTCCCCAGTTCACATGTACCTGATGAAATATATTTATACAGTGTTTTACTGATTTTAATATACTAGCCCTCTTAAAACATATAAGTGACTTAAAATATTTCCTGCAAAAAATCCACAGGTCGAAATTATACTAACAAGGGCACCTGGCTAGCTCAGTCCATAGAACATGTGTCACTTAATCTTGGGGCTGTGAGTTCAAGCTTTACACTGGGTGTAGAGCCTACTTAAAACAGTGATACTGATAACTCAAGCCCAAGATAACAAGAAAAAGGGAAGACCAGAAAATCTTGTTCTTCTCTTTTGGACTCTTTTTCAGACATATCATGGGATTAAAAATAATATCTAGTGCTGGCTTCGGCAGCACATACACTAAAACAAACAAACAAACAAAACTATTGGTAATAGATAATCTGACAGTGATTTTATGATGAAATGTATCCACTTAATTGATCCCTTTGAGGTAAAGGTGATGTTTTTGATAATACATGAGAAAAGAACAGCTTTAAAAAAAAAAAAAGAAAGATTTTATTTATTTGTCTGAGAGAGAGAGAGCACAAGTAGGGGGAGTGGCAGGTGGAGGGAGAAGTAGACTGACCAAGGGGCCCAATGCAGGACTCCATTCCAGGACCCTGGGATCATGACCTGAGCCCAAGTCAGATGCTTAACAGACTGAGCCACCCAGGTATCCCTGAAAATAACAGCTTTTTGAAAGAAATTCATGCTTTGGAGAAAGAATTTTGAAAATATGTTTAAACATATTTCCATCATTATGTGATTTTTGTTCCTGAGATGAAGATCGGTGTATTTTACCTATAAAACTCTCATATTTTGATATTAATAAGGCTTTAAAGCTGAATTTTCTTGTCTGTTCAAAAATCTTCTAAATGAAGCCTTTCTAGAGTTTTAAGACCATTTGTAAAATATATATAGATATTAAATACTTTCCATTAATCTTTTAAAAAAAGAGGCTGGCATTATATGAAATGGAAATTTATTGATCAAATATCAACATTAAACTTAGAATTATTAGTGAATGGGACCAAAAGTCGGGGCCAGGACTCAATAATAATTCAAGCTAATATGGTTACTTGTATATGAATATGCCTTTTCCATAAGGACTTCCTTTGTGAAGTATATTTTTTCAGTTAGGCAGTTAGTAAAATCAAGAAATGAAATGGATTTTGAACTAGGCCATGAAATCACTGTACCACAAAATGTTGTGTCCAGACTTTCAAAAACAACAGAGCATATTTAATTGTATTTCTCTTGCTAAAATTAGTATTAGCAATATTTTAGGTAAGGCATAAAAGTTTAGGAAATAAAATTTGTCTCATGTTTTTTATTTTCTTTAAATTTCATTTTTGTGTGTTTTATAATAGACACAATCATAATAATTATATCTGGCATTTTAAACATTTTTCTGTATACCAGGCACTGTTTTAAATGCTTTTCATATATTAATTATTTTAACTTTCACAACACCCAATATATATATCCCAGTGTCCCCATTTAAAGGATCAGGAAGCTGGAGTACAGATAAGAAATTAGCATAAGACCAATTACTAAATAAGAGATAGAATCAAGATTTATTAGTGCAGTAATGCATATATTTAATTTATACATAAATTACTACATCTCTAAACCAATAGAAAGACCAACAGAGTATGGATTAAAGATCAGAGACTGTTTCTCTAAAACTAATAGGCATGGTGGCAGCATTAAAATGTGCTCGCAGGGACTCAACCCAACATTCAGTGTAGTTTATTAACATTTATAAAGCACCTGCATGATCCTGTTTAATTCCCACAATAACTTTTGAAGTAGTCATGTTAATCTCTAGAACACAAGCATAATAAAAAATAACATTTAATGGAGTCTCACAGACTTGAGTACAAAGTCTCCCATTACCACTCACCACATCTTAGCAGTTCTAACTTTTTTGAATTTAATTTTTCTCATTTTTCAAAGTGGGCAAAATAATCTATGTCACATTAAACGGCATATCAGAGGGCAATGCAGGGTAGTGGTGAGGAGTACAGGTTCAGGAGCTGCACTGTCTGGGTTTGAATCCCTGCTCTCCCACTTAGTAGAAGCGACTATCTTTGTTAAGTTCTAAATTTTCTCTCTGCCTTAGTTTTCTCATGTGAAAAATGAGGCTAATAATACTACCTACCTCATAGAGTTTTTATGTGGATTGATTTATGTAATGCTATTTAGGATCTGGTACCCAACAAGTACTCAATAAATGATGGCAGTTGTAATAAATATAAAGAGCTTTAGCACACAGTAGGTGTTCAACAAATTACAACTGTAATTTGTAATTATACTCATGGAGAGTTCTATTCAAGATTATACGATTAGGAAGTATCCAGTCTCCCCCTTCTGGATTCTATGCTCTAAACAGCTAGAGTTGACATGCATGGATATTTCTCCTCTGAGGGATGTAGGCAGAATGTGTTCCTGGGGAGAAAACACTTAGCTCGAGCTCATCAGGAAAGACAGCACTGGGATCTAGGCAGGCTTTGAAGAGACTGGAGACTTGGAAGAGGGAATTTGAAGGAGAAGGACTGATGCAAAAGCCAAGAAACCAGAAGAGAGAGACATGTTCAAGGGAGAGTGCATACAATTTTTGTTTTGATTGGAGCAGAGCTACAGTTTAGAAAGATTAACCTGGTGGTGCTGTTTGGGTAGAGTTAGAATAGAAAAAGATCAGAAAAGTGAGGAGACGAAAGACATAAACAAAAGACATAAAAAAGACTCTCTGTTCTCATCCAGACCTGAGTGGTAAAGACCAGAACAAGGCAACCACTGAGGGAATGGAACAGGGCAGGGAAAGATGCCCTCCGGAAGTAAAGTCAGCAGGGTCTGGAAACTGATTAAATGAGCAAATGGAAGTCAGTAGACAGAATGACACTGCTATTCTCATATCAGTTGGTTGGGCATCAATAATGACATTGAAAAATAGGAAAGTAATATTTAGAGGGGCAATGATGGTTATGACTTTTTACTTTGAATTTGAATTAATGGAGAAACGTGTTAAGTAAAATGTCTTGGGACATTTGGAAAACTCAGATTGCATAGGTCCAGAGATAGAGTGGGAAGTCATCTGCACAGAGGACATAATTGAAGGAGTCTCTGTTATCCAAAGTCCATTTATATTGGAAACAGACCATTTAAATAAATCCACATCAGTCAAGATGAATATTTAATGATAAATAGTGAAAACTGGTTAAATTGGGACCTCCAAAGAACATATAATTACAAACAATTATTTGTATCTTATATTTAAAACAATTTGTACTATAATTTTTACTATATGTATAGCTATGCTATAATTGGTACTATAATTACCAATTCTTAGAATGAACAAATAATTAATTGCTTATTTGTTGTTGTTGCCATACACCCAGTAAACTTGTGCACTAGTCAGTTATGACAATCTTCTCTCTGTTTTACTTTTTAAAAAACATATCAATGCATAATTATGCCTTAATCTTTTTAAATAAATCATTAGCATATTGGTTAGAGTTTTGACTGTTCTCTCACGCGTAGATCTCACACGCAGGAAAGAATCCAATCTTGCTTCTTTAGCATGGACTGAAAATCTAGACTCTTTTTGGCAAGCAATCTGAATGCAATATCCTTTTAGATTTTTATGATAGTTTCCTCTAAACTTTTAAAATTGTTTAAAAAATGTAAAATACACATAATGTAAAATCTGCTACCTTACCCATTTTTAAGTGTACAGTTCAGCAGGGTTAACTCTGTTCACACTGTTGTACAACCAATTTCCAGAACTGTTTCACCTTCTAAAATTGAAACTATGTACCCATTAAATAACAACTTTCCATGTCCCTTTCCCCCTAGCTCCTGGAAACTTCTTGTTTATGCCCAGACTTAGAACTGGCAGAACATACAGAAATTCTATTTCCAGTTTTGTGAGAGATTACCGTACTCTTTCACGGTGGCTGCACCATTTTCCATCCCCACCATCAGTGCATGAGTGTTCCTGTTTCTCCACATCCTTGCCAACACCTCTTTTTCCTTGTTTTCTTTCTATAGCAGCTGTTTTAATTGGTGTGAGGTGATATCTCATTGTGGTTTTGATTTGCATTTCCCAGGGAGCACCTTTTCATGTGCTTATAAATGGCCATCCACATGTCTTGGAAAAATGTCTAGTTCATCTAAATTTGGAGAAGTGTCTATTCAAGTTTTTTGTCCATTTTTGAGTTAGGTTGTTTGGTTTTTGTGGTTGTTGCATTTTTAAAGTTGGCTATATAATCTGGATATTAACGCCTTATCAGATACGTGATTTGCAAATATTTTCTCCCATTTCAGTGTTTGTTTTTTTACTCTCTTCTGTCCTTTAATGCTGGAAATTCAATTTCTGTGGGTCCCAACTTATCAGTGTTTACCAGTGTTGACTAAGCTTTTGATATCATATCAGATGGAGTTCAGAGCATGCTACCCCAAAATGTGGCACCTTGGCATATTCAGTATTTTTAAGCTGAAGGAATTGGAGAAAATTGCAGATCATAAAATCCTGTGTGAGAAATATCCCTCCGTACCTGGAGGAAAGGAGCATTCTCATCTCTGAAGATAAAGGAATGCCGAAAAGAATTCACACCAACAGACCTTGCTAAATTTCCCCCAGTTTACTACACTTACTTTATAATTGCTTTGCCCCGTCGTATTTCTCCACAACTGTCCACTTTTCCTCAAACCCAGCATAATAATACTCAGGTTTAACCATTTCTTCAAGTCTCAGTTTCATTTTGAAGGTGACTATGTCACCCAAGACTTACATTAAATAAACTGGTGTGCTTTCTCTTGTTAAATCTGTGTTTATCGGTTTAATTTTCAAGCTCAGCCAGGGATCCCAAGAGGGTTGAGGACATTTTATTTTGTCCTACATGTTTAAGAAATTACTGACAAGTCTAACGTGGTGAAGCTTCCCCCCTGTGTTTTCTTCTGGGAGCTTTACAATTTTAAGTCTTACATTTAGGTCCTTGATCCATTTTGAGTTTATTTTTGTAGATAATATAAGGGTACAATTTCATTCTTCTGCATGTAAATATCTAGTTTTACCAACAACATTCATTGAAAGGCTGCCCTTTCCCCATTGAATAGTCCTGACATGGGGCAACTGGGCAGTTTAGTCTGTTGAGCATCTGACTCTGGTTTCAGCTCAGGTCATTACTTCAGGGTCATGGAATCGAGCCCCATGTGGGGCTCTGTGCTCAGCTAGGAGTCTGCTTGAGATTCTCTCCCTCTCCCTATGCCCCTCCCCACAGTGTGCACACACACAGACACACTATCTCTTTAAAATAAATAAATCTTTAAAAAAATAGTCTGGATATCCTTATCAGAAATCGCCTGACTATATCTGTAAGGGTTTATTTTTAGGCCATTATATTCCCTTGGTCTCTGTGTCTTTATACTAGTAACATACTGTTTTGATTACAGCAGCTTTGTAATATGCTTGAAATTATGTGTGAGACCTTCAATTTTTTTCTTCTTCAAGATTGTTTTAGCTATTCAAGTACTCTGTTTTACACTTAGGGCATCATTATAAGGAGAATAAATATTGCAAAAATATTTGAGGGTTCATTTATTTTTTTCCATGAAATTCTCCTAATTTTTTGATACTTGAATAATTTTCTGGGAAGCCTTTGAAGTCGGTATTCTGTCATTATCTTTATAAATTGGTCTTCTTCATTTGTCCACTGAAGTAACTCTTCCAGGTTCTCTTATACAAGTACCTTTGGAGGTGTTTCAGCTGTCCTCTGACCTCATGGAATACTACATCTTTTACAAGAGGTGCAATTTTACTATGAGACAGATTTCTTCTGTAGTTAGTGGTACTAGTGTATGTTTCCATGCAGTAGTCAGTGAATGACTGCCTTACTTGTCTTGATGGACTAGGAGACATTTGTTTTAAATAAGGAAGGATGTTTGAGTAGAGACAAATTTTTATAAATTGTCAGTTCTCTGGTAAATATTTTTATAGAATTTAACTTTGTGAGTTTGGGGTTTCTGATGATAAATATTCAAGTGAAGATAATGTGTTATTGTTGAAGCCACAAGAATGGATGTCTTCTTCAGAGTAAAGCACTTTGGAAAGAAAATCAAAGCAGTTATGAGAACACTAACTTTTAGGTAGTTGAGGGGAAAAACAATTGCTGGGGCAGGAACTGCTAGGAAATTATGAGAATAATTCAGTTAATTAAAAAAAAATAAACAGGAGAGAAGAGGATTTAAGATTAGTTATCTCAGGAAAACTAATTATTGAAGCAAGTTATATGGGGTATAGCTTGCATCTGTGAGAAAGAAAGACAATATTGAGCATGTTCAAGATTCCAGGCACAGTTCTAGGCATCAGAAGCAGAGGATGGAGGTGGAGTAGGATTTCCCTAAACCTTCTCTCTCAGACGTCACTGCCTTTAACCCAGTGCTGACATATGGATGAGAAGGGCTGTAGCCCTCAGGAGCTCTGAGGTTGACCAGTTACTGGCCCCTCAGCATCCTCTGGTGAGATGTTTTATCAGACATGTAAGGACAAGTTGAGCCTCAGAGGGGTGGGCTTCAAGGCACAATTCTGGACATGATCTGGACTCCAAATGAAGAGAGTTGAGTACAGAAATCACTTGTAACATATAATTCAGAGTTCTTCTCATATTCCGATGTGTTTAATCCTGTGTTTCTTTCCACAGAAACCAATCTTGTGATACTGGGGGAGGGAAACTATAAATTTAAAATTCTCAAATAATCGTTGAAAACAATTGTGAAAGAAAAAGACTGTTCAAAAATACTAGCCATAACCTAGATGCTGTGACAGACTCATGTTTGGTGCTGGCAATAAGAAAATACAGTCAGGAATATTATTTCTTTGTTTGTGGGTTTTTGTTTGTTTGTTTGTTTGTTTGTTTGTTTTTCTGACTGACTGAGGTACTTGAAATTTTAGAAACTGAAGGAAAAAGTAAAAGTTTTAAAATATTTTGTAATCCCATCACAAAGAGATGTACAATTTTTTTTTCTTAAAGATTTTATTTATTTGACAGACAGAGATCACAAGTAGGCAGACAGGCAGGCAGAGAGAGAGAGAGAGAGGAGGAAGCAGGCTCCCCACAGAGCAGAGAGCCCCATGTGGGACTCGATCCCAGGACCCTGAGATCATGACCTGAGCTGAAGGCAGCGGCTTAACCCACTGAGTCACCCAGGCGCCCCGAGATGTACAATTTTTAATATATTAGTGTGTTTCCTCCCCATTTCCCTCTCTGTGTATATAGATTATGTCATGAGCATTCTCCCATGTCATTAACTACCTCATGAAAACGTGATTTGTAATAGTCTTAACATATTACATCATATGAACATACTATAATGATCCCAAACCCCTTATTACTGGACATTTTGATTACTTCTTAATAAAAAAAGAGGAGGAGGAGGATGGTAAATGCAAAATGACCATTGGTTTCAATTTCTTTTAAAATACAGGGGGAGGCGGGTAAAAGATCCATCTCCCATTGGGCCCCCATTACATGTACATTCTTATCTTCATGCAAAACTCACGCAGAGGCACTATTAGTGATCATATAGAGCTTTCCATTTTGACCATATACTTGAACACCAGTCTGCCTTCTTTCCCTCTGTCCTATAAACTACTCCTGCCAGGCCTTTGTCACAGCTGGCATTCAGCCACCTTGATGTTGGTTAATAACTGCTGGAAGTACTTTCCCTCAGAACGATTTGCAATTTAATGAGGAATTCTAGAAACCTAATAGAATCGTGTACAGCAAAAGGTATAAATATATAATGGTGGCATATAAAGCATATTTGCAAAGTCATACAGTTTTATTCATTCACCTTCATTCCTTTCTTTTATGAGTGTTTATCGAGCTTTGTGCTAGGCACGGTGTTGGATGGAGAGCATAGAAATAAACAAGGCCTCAAGGAGTTTCCTGCCTAAGTGGTTCTCAACCAGGAGGCAATAGCATTTCTCTCTCCATGTTTGAAAATGGGGGCAGTTTTGTTTCTTCCATTGACTTGAAGGACATTACTGCTATTTAGTGGGTGCTGAATCCTGTGGAGAGAACTGTGGCTCTAACCAGTGGTGTCTCCATTGATTAAGCACTGCTAGAACGTGAATCATACTAGTACTAACAATGTATTATAAACCTGAGCTGGGTTGAGCACTTTACCTGCATTATGCACTTTACCTGCATTGTCTAGTTTAGGCTCACCTTGGTACTTTGTAGTAAATACTATCTCCATTTTCCTGAATGGCTTAAAGAGCATCAAGAGCTCTCTCAAGCTCACATGGCTAGTAGATGACAGACCCAGTTTTAAACAGTGTCTTAGATCTGACTCCAGAACCCACAATCTTAATAATTATACAATTCAGCTTTTAAAGTTAAAGATAAAATAGAACCCAGAGATCATGTTTGAGCAACCCAAGGACAAAGACTATGATTTATTAATCTTTTTTCTTTATACCTAGTACAATGACGGCAATAGTGCCCGTCCTTTAGATGTTATTTTATTTAATCCAATCCTTCTGTGTTTTATGGATAAAGAAAATGAAAGTTCAGGGAGTCAATTTCTCCTAGTAGGGGGCAGAGCTGAGATTAGAATCCAAGGAAGATGGTACAGTCGCTTTGGAAAACAGTATGAAGGTTACTTAAAACACAAAAAAGACCCCAAAAATACCTAAAAGTAGAAGTATCATATGATCCAGCAATTCTATTTCTGGATAAACATCCAAAGGAAATTAAATCACGGTCTTCGAGGGCTATCTGCCTTCCCACGTTCATGGCAGCATTATTCACAATAGCCAAGAATGGATGCCTGTGTCAGAAATGTAGGCTCCTGAGTCCCACCCCTAGAGATTCTGAAGCAGAATGTCTGATCAAGAGCCACTGTGTGTGTACATGGTGGAGTTCGATCTGGCCACGATAAAGAAGGAAACCCTGCTCTTCACAAATTTGCGGATGGCACTTAAGGGTGTTGTGCTAAGTGCAATGAGTCCGATAGAGAAAGACTCATACTGTATGAACTCACTTATGTGTGAAATCTCTTATATATGGAAAGAAGCCAAACTCGCAGTAACAGAACTGTGGTTGCTAGGGGCTGGGTGGGGGGTGGGGGACAGGAGATAAGGAGAGATGTTGGTCAAAGGGCACACAGCTATAAGATGAGTAAGTTCCAGGCTCTAATGCACACTGTGGTGACTATGGTTAACAATACTGTATCATATAATTTAAAGTTGCTGAGAGGGTAGACCTTAAAAGTTTTCGCCACACACACATGCAAGTCAGTTACGTGAGGAGAGAGGAGCTAACTAGTGTTATGAGGGAATCATTTCACAGTACATAAATGTGTGAGATCTATACGTTGTATGCCTTAAATTTATGCAATGTCATGTATACTCAATTATATCTCAGTAAAGCTGGAAAAGATAGAGTATACACCTTCCCCATCCCCCGGATCACATAGGAAAAAATCCAGAGAAGGGAGATGACAATTTTCCAGCAGCCAGCAACTCTACCAGCCTCTCTCTTTATTTACCTACTTTCCTTGTCTCTCAGTCCCTGGCATCAGCAGGGCAGACTTTTTCTATAAAGGGCCAGGTAGTAAATATTTTAGGGTTTGAGGCCATATGGTCTCTGTCACAACTTCTCTTTCTGCCATTTAGCAAGAAAGTTGGCATAGATAATTTGTAAGCGAATGGGCGTGGCTGTATTTTAATAAAACTTTATGTACAAAAACAAGTGCTGGGCCAACTTTAGTTCATGAGCCATCGTGGGCTGAACCTCGGTCCATCTCCAGTGGTGGACTTTGTCCTTTTACTTCAATCTGTGCTTGAATCATTACTGATGACTTAGAATAAGACTGGTGAACATTTGGAACAAGTATACCCCAAACTGGTTGTTCACTGGGCTACTTGGGAGCTGTGTTTGCCGTGTGTCCTGAGTCCCACCTGTTGAGATTCTGATACAGAATGTTTAGGAAGAGCCTCAGCCTTCGTATTTCTGGCTCCTGGCTGGAGGGATGCACCGAAGTTTGAAAACCATGAGTCTATGCTTTCAGTAGATAACTATGCGAAGAGCATTATTAAATAAATCTCTGTGTCACCTCTGTCTCACCCACAGTTCTAGCTCCATGCCAAAAACTCTAGTTTACCGAACAGACTATCTGTTTCATCTCAAAACCTCGTATCATTCTACCCTTTCCCCATTTATTCAGAGGCAGACACATTTAAGTAAAAATAATCACCCTCAGAATACTAATGGGCCATAAGCTAATGTAAGGATATTTATTCAGCTGAATGCAATTACCAGGAAACCCTTGTTTTCTAAATGGTGTGACTGTAATCCAATTTAGGTCTTTTAACCCCTGGTGATTTTTGTTTCATTTTGCTTTGTGTTGGGTGGAAACCGGGCATGGTTGCTGGGGGCTCACAAAGCTAGAATAAAAGGGACATAGCACCACCACCACTACAGGCAATTTTCGATTGCAATGAGTCATGAATCTCCATAACCACGGGTGGCTCTACATGATGCTGTTGCTAATTGAATTTTTTCCCTCAAGTAGAGTGAGGGCTTATTTTGCATCAACGTGATTCTATTTTGTGATGACTGTTGATAAAGTCGGCTAAATTCATGGTATTTCACCTTCCGTATCCGTAGGTATCCCTGCTTTAAGGAATGCGAGTGTCCAAGTAGGTTTTTCCAAGAAAAGACAGAGTACAGAAAAGACAGTCCCAAATTCACTGCATTGGTGTGGATGAGATGATTGGGACGATCTCTCCACGTTAGTGATATTATGCCCTTCCCAGTGCATCACATCAGAAGGTACGTGCTGTCGATACCTTTTTTTACTGGTGAGGTAATCTTTTTTTTTTTAAAGATTTTTATTTTATTTTTTAAAAGATTTTATTTATTAATTTATTTGAGAGAGAGAGATTGTGTGTGCTAGCCAGGGGTGGCGAGGGGCAGAGGGAGATGGAGAGAATCCCAAGCAGATTCCACACTGAGTGTAGAACCCAACACAGAGCTCCATCTCACAACCCTGAAATCATGACCTGAGCTGAAACCAGGAGTCAGAGGCTCAAGTGACTGAATCACTCAGTCGTCCCTCTGGTGAGATAATCTTTGACCGCTTGATTTAGGTGATGTTTGTCAGGTTTTCCCACCATAGAGATTTAAATTTTCTCTTTAATTAATAAGCATCGTGTAGGGGGATACTCTGATGGTATGAAGAGTAGTGAGTTGAATTGGTTTTGAGGCAATAGGGAAAATGGACACATTGAGCTGTGTGTATGAACGGTATGTATCAGGGAAAATGATAGTTGGAAGTGATTTTGCCATTAATTAATCCAGGAGTCCCTCATTTGAGATAAAGAAAATGGCTGACCTTTAAGAGAATCCAGTCCTAAAATTGGGATGATCACAAGCCTCACCCATTTTCTCACCTTAGATTGCTTTACTCATTCCTGACCACCCTGTGATTTTATCATCTATCCATAATGTGTTGGCCTGTGATTTTATCATCTATCCATAATGTGATTTTATCATCTATCCATAATGTGTTGGCCTGTGATTACATTTGTCTAGAGACAGAATTCAGGTTTCCCCCTTATTCCACTCATGACAAGTAATCCCCACTGGTCAGCCAACTTTTCTCTTCTCCCCACTCTGTAATTAAAGTTCTGTTTGCACTGTCTTGGCTCATGGATTTTCTGGGATACAGAGTGTTGCTAAATATATTTGCGGCAGCCCATGGGTCAGGTGGTAGAGAGGTTCCAGTTTGCTGAAGGCAGAGACGACTCGTTGCCCCACACTAGTGGGGCCAACCTGGGCCTCTCCCTTGGGTTTAATTTCTTGCCTCAGTGCCGGGCCGTACTCAGTTCCCCAGGCCGGGCTAGCTGTACCCAGAACCACAGCCCTGTTTTCTGTGCTGCCTGAATAGGAGCTCATCGGTGCCTCTTTAACATGAAGTGTTGGAGTTATTTTCATCTTGTTAGTCTTAGTTTATTTTGGGTAGTCAGCCGAACACTGATCCATGTGTCTTACACCAGTGGTTCTCAATTTTTTTTTCCCAGTGCCTTGTCCTAGACTGCATTTGAGAAGTTGTCAGAACAGAGCCTGGAGGAATAAGAAAGGGGGTCAGAACTCTCTAGAGACCGTCAGCCGGGTCCCCTCACCCCTCTCAGCCAAGCAAACTCACTCATTAGCAGGAGTGAGATCATTAGGACTGCTTTTGAGAAAACCTACTTCCCCTATCCCTGGTCCAACGTAGGGATATGGTTTTATATTGAAGACCAAGGATTTAGACATCAACACAGGGTGTATATTAGGGTTGCAAATATAAGTGCTTTGGAAATTGTGTTATCTGAGGAGGGTGATGTTAACTTGTGGCCACACAGCTTTATCTTCTAATATCTATCTTGTGAAATTGGTTAGCAAACATGTTCAGGGCACTTCTAGAAGGTGAAATTAAGTCCCAGGAATGGATGTAACAACGAGGAAGATTTTGGTTCAGACCAAGAGGAAGGGATCAAGGGTCGAGTCTACCATGCTTACTATAGTGGTAGCCACTGTCATTGCATCTTAAACATTAAAGGTTATTATTCATATTTCTCATATAAGGAAACCACAACTCCGAGAATATCTGTCCCATCTTGTTCTGCTTCATAGGGGCCAAGGTAGATTCAAGATCAGGCCTGCGTGGTCTTCCCCTTATGTCTTTCTGCCTCCTGAGCCCATGGGCCATCCACTCGTGTCCTGGGTCATTCTGGGTCCCAGTGACCCTCCTAACACCAAAGGCATTGAGGTTGACTGTGTAACCCCAGAAACTCCTACACTTGGGGTGCAAGCTTGCACCAGATGACCTTTAAGACTTACAAATATCAGACCCTGGTTCTAATTCAAACCATGGGATAGATGAACAGGTCACAGTTTAAGAACTTCATGGTGTCTTCCCTGTCCTATACCAGTGAACCAATCTGTTCTTCCTGGTGCTGCAGAATAACCATCTCTGCTCATAGTCCCCACTACTCCAAAATCAGAAGCAGCTATCATTTGCCTATAGAAGCAATCAATCCATCAGTCTAAAGCACATTTCCATTTTTCAGAGTCTGTCTTCCTTTCATTTTCAGCTCACTTAATCCCCTTCAAAGCACCTGCCCCCCTGGGACACCATTCTCCTAACATTCCGTTGCTCTACCTTCTGTAACCAGGCTGTTCCCCTGCTGAAATCCGCGTCTCCCTGACAGCTCTACTCAAATGCCTCGGAGACCCTCCTTGGAGGGTCACCTCTAATGCTACCACTTCTGCGAAGCTTCTCCTTGGTTCCCAGACAGAGATGGAATCTGCCATTGAATCAGGGAATGAATAGCTTGCAACCACCTGAGAGGACACACCCCACTCTGTGTGCTTTCTGATTGTGTGTGCCCTCGTCCGGCTCCTCATGAAATTGGTGGCTTCTTGAGGGCAGGGCCTGGATCAGAGATATTCCTATTTGTTTCTCCCCTTGTCCCCTCCAGTGCCCAGTGTGGTGTGCCCTCCCCACCCCTCACCACCTGGTAATCAGTGTTCCCTGGGATCCGTGGAGCTGGTGACAGGAGTCACTAAGCTAACTCCCAGAGCAACCTACTTAACACGTTGTAGTGTCTGAAGAATTTGAGATTACCGACTGGAGAGGAAGAGAAGGAGGAGGAATATATTTTACCTGTTAATTCTTGCCTGGTATTTTTAGTCGTCTCCTGAAAGATAAAAAGAAGAAGAAGAAGAAAAAAAAAAAAAAAGTAAAAGCTCCATCGACAGTAAAGAACAGACATCTATTATCTTCAACAAGTGTGTGCTCACTCTTCTCAGAACGAACTCAGTTCGTCTTTTAAGTATTTTTTTTCACATCCCTATAATTATTTCCTTTTAAAAAATTGCCATTTTGAAAAGAAAATTCAGTTTCAAAGAGGTTAATTAACTTGCCTGAGTAAATGGCGGAGATGTCGTCTCTCGAAGATTTTGCTTCTCCTCGTGGTCCATTCTGCCCCCTGGACCTGCAGACAGTGGGAAAATGAGTTGTTTGGGGGGATACTCTGTGATTCCAGGAGGTGTTTGAGCCGAAGTCATCTTGCTTCAAGTTTGAAAAATGCTACAATTGAAGTGATCAGACTGAATTTTGAACTTGCGTATTTATTTCAGAGCACTCTTTCAAGTGTGGTGTGGGGAGAGAGAGGAAGAAAGAGAAAGCAAGTGAGAGTGTGAGCGTTGTGTGTGCTGAGGAGCCACCCCACATCCTTAACTTTGCCCTCTTTAACCATTAATCCATCTTTAGAAAAATGACTGAGAAAAAACAGTTTCATCAGTTTGGGGGAAACTAAAGGAAAAAAAACAGTTAAAGATATGTATGTATGTATGCAACATTTGCCTATTTTATGTATATTCTGAGCTATGCAGGTTTTTTTTTTCTTTTTTAAGTAAAAATAGACAGCAGGAAATCATGCTATAATCTAAGATTGTCTTTTTTAGTGTGAGCCTTTTGGCCCAAGAAGCCACACGTGTGCCCTGCAGAGACCTGTGTGATCTCTGGGCTATTTACCAAGGAGGAAGAGACCCCAGGCTGGGAGTTAGGCCCTGAGTCTGGACCTGCTACCACTCTAATACTCAAGATCAGGCAGGAAATTTCACTGCTTCAGTTCCCAGTTTATTGTTTGTTTATCAAAGGGTGACGTTGCTTTAGAGCAGGGCTTCTAACCTCCATGGTACTGATACTTTGGCTCAGGTGATTCTTCATTAAGGAGGCTGTGCTATGCTTCCTGTGTGTTTAACAGCATCTCTGGCCTCTACCCAGTAGATGCCTAAAAGCTCTCCACCCCTCTGAACTGTGACGACCAAAAATGTCTCCAAGACATAAGCAAATGTCCCCATGTCTCCTGGGAGAGCGTGTGCGTAAATCAAGCTCTGCCGAGAACCATGGGCTAGACGCATGTTTTGTATCCCCCAGGTATTTGTTGAGGACGCTTGATTGGGAAGGCTGTGTGTGCGAAGGTGGACAGAGTAAATATCCTCCTGTTTTCATGGAGCTTCAGTCTGGGGGGAACGGGAGTCTTCAAGCTGATGGGAGACACAAGGACAGGTGCTGTGGGATCTGCTGGACCTGCTATTCTGGGAACATATCAGCCCTGGATGGACCCTGTCACTTCTTAACGAATGATAAATTTTGGCCTGTAGCCCTTCAGAGAAATGGGAAAAATGCACAGACCCATCTGGGGATAGAGGACCTTGTAACGTAGGCTCACAAATGGACGGGGAGATGAAGAGTGAGTATAAGACGGGCACCAGAGCAGAATGAAATGATTATGCTTAATTCTCATCTGTCTCTGGGGTGATGCTTTGGGCAGGTTTCCTTCTCTCAGCCACCATACTCCCGAGAAAAATGCAGCAGGGCTGAGGCAGACCTTTTCTTAGCTCTCAATTTTCATACACCTCTGGGGGGTTTGTATTGTAATGGGATTATAGGGCATTCTATACATGGTCTCTGTTAGAAGGTGGTTCCTTCCTTAAAAAGAATGTATTAATAGGATATTAAATTGATAGGTACAGGAGCATAGACACAGAGGGTCCAGGCTAAGGAGTAGAGTACTTGGGTTCATAGTTCTGACCCAGACACTTACTGGCTGTGCAATTTCAAGCAAGTTACTAGACCTCTCTGTGCTTTTTCTCTCTAGAAAATGGAAATACTAACAATATTTATACTTCACAAGGTTGTTGTGAGGATTAAAAGACTTTGAACAGAACTTGACATGTGGAAATAACTCACTAAATGTTTGAAAGAAATTCTAATGACTTGGAAGTCACCTAAGTTAATCAACATTATGAGCAGATTTTGGTAAAGCACTGTTTAGTGGACCAAGTTATGTTCTCCTGAGCCCCTTCACATCTATAAGCACAGTCCTAGTATGAGCTTCTGTTACCTATAAAATAGGGGGAAAATTAAACATTATTTATCCAAAGTCAGGCATCTGAGCCAAAAGTTTTCTGGAAAATCCATCTCAGCTCTCAAACTTCTGGTTTTGAATTATTCTGGAGTCTTACAAATTCTCTAACTTCCTTGACACTATAAAATAGGAACAATTACTCTCCCACTATGGTGGAAGAAAGGACTTAAGAAAGATACTTCAGCTTATTGAGAAGAGTGGTTTGTAACTCAGGAGAACAGTATACCTTGATTGATGGCTTAAACACTCTTGGACTCACTTTTCTTCCTCCCTTAAGGTTTTTTCTCTCCCTTTGTCCTGTTCCCTCCATTTCCCTTCTTCTGCTAATTCCTCAAGCCCCAGTCAATATCCTTCAGGATGTAGACTTTGTTCAGCAGCTTCTTCTCTGCCAGAAGCAGCGCATTCACTAGGCACAACACACCTGCCCTCAGTGTCTACATGGTGGGAGTTCCAAGAGGAGCGGAACAGGGTTCTGTGAAACTTGCACATCACCCTTTTTTCTTAACTAGTACAGACAGCCCATCTCTGTTGATTGTTGACTTATGGCTTAAACATGTCAAGACAACTATCTGCAGCTTTCTGAGCTGCTTTATGCATCTTTTGGCTACTTAATCCTCTTAGAGCCCAGCCAGGGGAGCTCAGAATTCCCGTGGTTGATGTGAGCAATGAATATTCGTCAAATGACTGATTTTAAAAGAAATCTTCCTAGAGGGCAGGAAACCAACATCCTTGTGCAACCACAGCCAGACCGGTTCCCCTGTGTTACTGAGTGAACATTCGCTGAGCACTTTCTATGTGTCTGGCCGTGTACTCGGTGCTGTCATCATAACACCCTTTGCTGGGGGGGTACTTATTAGGTAAACAAGGCCTTAGTCCCATCCACTCGACAAAGCTGTAGCCTTGTCTCCTGGTTCTGGAATCGTTGCACAGGAGGAGGGCCAGTTCACGGAACCTGGATGAAAAGGGACTTGGGGTTCCAAGAAGGAAAGAATGTGGAATCAGTGGAATAGAGCCTTTGACCTTTCCAGATGCCTCTGAGCCGCTTTCTTAACTACTGGGGATTATCAGCCTCTGAGAGAGCTCAGAGTAACTGACGTCTAGCCTCATTAGAGTCACATGTGGACCCTGAGAAAAACTTAGAAGTTTGTACAGGGGACCGTAGTAAAAAGCATACTCTTGAGGCGCTGACCCCTGGCTGGGATGGATAGCCTCTCGCACCTGGCTCGCAGCTTTCAGATGGACATCTGAGGACAGCTGAAGAAAGAAGGTGCACTTCTCCAGGTAGCCAAGTCAGGCACCTCAAGATAGTTGTTGCAGACTTCTCACCTGGCTGATTCACAGAACATGAGCAGTGGAAGGGTCCAAGAGTTGATTCAAGCTAGTGGTTTTCGTGACTGGAACTGGAATCATCTGGAATCTTGTAAAACCAGAGAAATCCAGGTCATAGATTTGCTGACAGAATTAGGACAATCTAAGTATATAGGGATTGGCAATCTTTATGTTTTTAAATATCTAGTCTAAACCCCATGTAAAGGGAGTGCCAGTCAGGTCTCTCATGATGGATGCTGTCTTTCTGTTCATTATTTTAAATATAGTTATCATTTCTGGAATATTCTTTACAAAATCACAATTTTAATATTTTGATTTATGTAAATTTGTGATTCCTGGAACCAGGTCAGAATACTTTCAAGAGTGTGCTTTTTGGGGGGAATTAAATGTCTGTTCCTGATCCTACGATGAATGTTTAGTCAAGGTGACCACTATTTCTGTGAGGAAAGGGCATGTGTGTGTGTGTGTATACATGCATGTGTGCGTAAGCATGTTCATGCAGTGTTTCCAGCAGTTGTTTCCAGAGTGTTGATGGTGTGAGCCATGGCAATCTCAGATGTCATTTGATATGGATCAATGTGGGGGGCCCAGTTTCCATGGATTACATGGAGATAGAACACCGTGTAAGGTGAAGGGCTTTGTTCAATTTGAAGGCTATTATCGTCGAGCTAAAAAGGACACAATTTGCTGCTATGACATCCGTGGGACTATGTGGGGCTCTGTTGCCATGTGGCTAGGGTTTATGTTCATTCTCCAACCCCATCACTTAGAAAATGTTCATGAAATGTGAGGGGCACCCTGAAAGGAGAGTGGACCTTGCTCCCACAAGTCCTACATCTCTTCCAAGTTTCCTCCTCCTCATGGACTCTTTAATTGAATCTCCTTTGCTCCCATAAAGTGGGCCTTGGAGCTTCTGAACAACCACAAATATGCTGTTTTTGTGGTTATGTGAATCAGAGCAACTAATTCATCAAAAGTAATTTTCTAAAACCTAATGCAATAATATCTCTGAATTGATATACTCTTCCTTTAAAACTGGTGTGTTTTTCTATTTCTTGTATAAAACACAAAAATTATCTGGAAGGCCTTTTAAAAGTTATTCAATTTGGAACCATTACATTTCTGTGCACAAGGAATATACTAAGTGTTTGACATGAGTAATTTAATTTTATAGTAATTCTGTGAGGTCTTCATGGTCTGTATTTTACAAATGGGGTAACAGACATAAATCATAGAGGAATTTGCCAAGAAAACACATAGGAAATAGTGGAATCAGGATTCAAATTCAAGTTCATCTAATTCCAAAACTCTCATTTAAAACAAAACAAAACAAAACAAAAACCCATTTTACCCTGTCTCTTTTAATTAGGTATTTATTACCTCTTTATCTATGTATCTATCTATGGCATTGGAAGTTGTCATTCATTAACTGGATTTCAGGACCATTTAGAGGTTATCTGATTTTGAATCTGTAATCTAAATTCTCTCTGTAAAGATTTTGATTTATTTTCAGACATATAAAAGTATCCACCGAGCATATGCTTGACTTTGTGACAAACACTGGGGACTAGAGAATACAGATGCAATAAAACAGAAAATTGTAAAATCAAATTGAATAATTGCAATTCTGCAGGTGTTATCAAAGTTAAGTTCTGACTTCCGTTTATCCTAGGAGACCCTGAAGAGCAATATGAGCTATTAAATCCTATGTTAATCCTTTACAGAGATAACAGTGGATTGGACATAGATAAAAACCCCACATAAAGGGAAATAAAAATGTTAACAGCAACCACGTCCCTCTCCTTCTCCTTGAGCACATGCTCCACATTGAGCAAACGAGCCCCATGAACTTGAAAAAGAAGCGTAGGTTTTAGAGAGAGAGAAAAATGAGTTTGTCTCTGTGGGCAAAGGCCACTATTGTTTCCTGGGATCAATGTCATCGATTCTGCACCGTGGCACGCAAGAGAAGTAGCTTTGAGATGCAGATGTTGACTAGCTGCAAAAGGCCAAGGATAAAGCTGTGGTAATGAGAGAAAATGATTTGATGTTTTTCTGTCTACCAATAGGAAGACTTGGGCGTTTCTCCATTCCTCCAGCCCTAGCTTTTAGAGCAATTGTCCATGTAGTGCCCTGAGCACTACAATTGAGCCCAACACAACAATTGTCCTTGTAGTGCCTTGAGCAGCCAGCCTCGCAGAAGTGACAGTTACACTTGGAGCGTCAGGATCCGTCACTGGCATTTGAGTTAGAGAGGAAGAAACAGGGTGAGGGTAAGGGCCAGAAAAGTGTGCCCTCAGCTTGCCTGATCGCACATACTTCTTGGGCTTTGGATCAGTGAAATATCCATGATTTTGTGATACAACAGCCACGTGTCCATGCAATTTATTTAGATTCCATGTCTGCTGTCCCGTGGCTGGGGTTCAGCTGATCTACACTGCACATGGCCAATAGGATCACTGGTCTCTAATCTCAACGTAGTTGGCTTATTGATTCGTTCTGGGATGGGTCCAGTCAGTCATCCCATGTGTCCCTCATCCTTCTCCTGGCCAGTGCTGCGGCTGGAGCAAGTTTCCCTCATGCAAGATTAACTCAGTGCACAAATCCTTCCAAATTTTAATCAGACAGTGCCCTTGGATGCTCCATGGTGACCAGCACAGACCCAGGGAGGGGTAGAGAGCTGGAACCAGCATGCGTTCCACCTGGGTCTCCTGTTAAATATGTTAAAGGTGACATTCTGAATCAGGATCTCTGTGGGAATTGTCACGGGCTCTCATCGTAGAACTCACTTAGATCCAAAATAAAAATCTTTGAAGTATTATTTTGATATAATCAAATATATACAAGTGTGATATGAATACCCATCTGGTCACCTAACAAATTTCTTTCCAATGGAACTCTGAATCTTTCCTGAGTATTTTCATTTTTTTTCCTTTTTCTTTTTCTTCCTTTATTTTTTTATGCTAACTGCTTTATTGAAATATAATTCACCCATACCATACAATTCACACATTTAAAGTGTATAATTCAAAGGGTTTTAAAAAATTCATATAGTATAACCATCATCATAATTAATCCTAGAACATTCCATCAACTCATAAAGAAATCCATACCTCTTTAGGTATGACTCCCAGACCCCCTTTTTCGGGTTTTGAGGTTTTTGAAAATTTCAAAAGGCATTTTTATTCGTGTACTCCTCCAGAGTTTTGGAAATAACTGCATTATAACACTTAATCACATAGCAAGTCTATATTTTTTTTCCTTCTTTCCTATGAATCTGTACTTCCTTAAGGACAAAATGATGTACCTTTCTGAACTTTCTATTTTCAGCCTAATGGCTGGTATATCTTGGGGTTCAAATAATAAGAAAAGAAAGGAAGGCCAGCAGGAAATAAGGAAGGAAGTTGTCAACAGAACTTTTGGGTTAGTCTGTAGAATATGCTCCAGAGAAAATATTCCGGTGACCTACTTTGACAAGTATTCATGTAGCAAAGAATAGTTTTTTTTTGCAAGGTAGAGAAACATCTGGAAGTTTGAATAGGATTTTTTTTGAGCTAGCCTTATCCTGGAAGTTCTGAAATATGTCCTTTAGCACCCTCACAAGATTACATGATCATTTTTTGTTTGCATTCGTTAAGATATGGGTTTGTTTACTACCACAGAGTTGTTATGCCCCAATAACGGGTCCGTGATTAAAGGAGCGAGACTGATACAAAGCGAAGGTCAAGCACAGCTTTATTTCGCGTCAAGCATCAAGAATCTTAACCGAACGTTCGGGGCCACACCTCTTACAAGAGAGGGCGACCCTTCTCTGTTTCACAGACTAGCTTTTAAGGGCAAAGGCCATGCAGTCAGGCCTGGCCACGCACAGGTGGCCAATGAGATTGTAACACACACAGGAAACTCCACAGTGATGCTAGGTGACCAGTCGAGTTACAATTTACCCTAGTAGACATTTGAACCAGCCTATTACACCTTGATTGGGATTGGCCCCCAAAAGACTCCCAAAAGGCGGGGCCCATAGTCCTTGGTAACCAGGGAGACAGTATACATCCCCCCACTGATCGGATGTCTCCACCTGGCCTGACCCACCTTTGTATCTGGGCTGGTTTCCGGGACTTGTCTCCAAGTAAATCCCCTGGGGGAAGGGGAGCAGGGACAGATTCTAAGTAGATCCTTACAAGAGTCATAATAAAACAAGTCAGAAATTTATTTTTCTCTCTCATAGCAATAGCTCAGTAGATGATTCATAGTTGATGTAGTCCTTGCTCCACAAGACTGTCCAAGAAACCCCTCTGAGGCTCCCTCATTTTTCAGGGTACCACCTCAATGGTATTGCCCAGGAGGGGCCCCCAGTGTTTCTGCGTTCAGCCAGTTGAAGAGGGCTGTAGAACTTGAAGAGCATAAACTAGAAGTTACATCACTCCTGGGTACACCTGCTGGCACCTCCTTCGCTGTGCAGGGAGCCATGGGAAATGGTCTGTATTCTACTGAAGTGAGTCCTCCTCTAAAGGAAGCTAAGTGTTTCCTTCTCTAGAGGAAGAGGGAGAGACAGGCTGTTAGGAAACAGCCAGTTGTATGTCCCGTGCTGCTTTTTTAAGTATCAGTAGGCACTATAATACTGACTTCTTCATTTTCCTTTAAAGTTTTGTATCTTAACAAACTTTGAGGCCCCTCCCAAATTATTGTGAGTTTTAAATATGTTTTTCTCCCTTTTCCATGTTTTGATAGATTTTATGGCATTAAAAGAAAACAACCCCTTTACAGCACTATCTCCTACTTTTGAAAATGAAAATGTATTTCAGCCAAATTATAAAATAAATGACTTTCGGTGAGCTAGCTTAGAAAACTTAAAACCACTTATAATATTTCTATGGGAAAATGGCTTTGAATATTTATTTTATTTTTTTAATTTAATTTTTTATTTTTTATAAACATATATTTTTATCCCCAGGGGTACAGGTCTGTGAATCGCCAGGTTTACACACTTCACAGCACTCACCAAAGCACATACCCTCCCCAATGTCCATAACCCCACCCCCCCTTCTCCCAATGCCCCTCCCCCCAGCAACCCTCAGTTTGTTTTGTGAGATAAAGAGTCACTTATGGTTTGTCTTCCTCCCAATCCCACCTTGTTTCATTGATTCTTCTCCTACCCACTTAAGCCCCCATGTTGCATCACCACTTCCTCATATCAGGGAGATCATATGATAGTTGTCTTTCTCCACTTGACTTATTTCGCTAAGCATGATACGCTCTAGTTCCATCCATGTTGTCGCAAATGGCAAGATTTCATTTCTTTTGATGGCTGCATAGTATTCCATTGTGTATATATACCACATCTTCTTGATCCATTCATCTGTTGATGGACATCTAGGTTCTTTCCATAGTTTGGCTATTGTGGACATTGCTGCTATAAACATTTGGGTGCACGTGCCCCTTCGGATCACTACGTTTGTATCTTTAGGGTAAATACCCAGTAGTGCAATTGCTGGGTCATAGGGCAGTTCTATTTTCAACATTTTGAGGAACCTCCATGCTGTTTTCCAGAGTGGTTGCACCAGCTTGCATTCCCACCAACAGTGTAGGAGGGTTCCCCTTTCTCAGCATCCTCGCCAGCATCTGTCATATCCTGACTTCTTGATTTTAGCCATTCTGACTGGTGTGAGGTGGTATCTCATTGTGGTTTTGATTTGTATTTCCCTGATGCCGAGTGATATGGAGCACTTTTTTGGCTTTGAATATTTAAATGGATGTGACAAAGAAATGTACTTTTGGAATGAAACACATTTGAAAGTTTGGGAGCTGCTTAATGCATGTAGGTTTATATATAGGAAGTAACAGACATGATTTATTGGAGCACTTTCTCGGTAGTGCCTTAAACAACTCTCCAGCAGCTTCCATGCATGGCCAGGACTAGTGAAGTCCAGATCCAGCTTCCTCCTTTCTGCATAAGTTTTTCAGACACACAGGCCTTGGTTTCTCTTTTTCACTTCAAACCTTTTGCTTGTCGTGGTAAAGTTGTTTAGTTGCAAAGTCATAGCTGGCATGCAAATAAAAGGCTAGATAAGGATATTTTAAGATGTTTGAGTAGTAAACCAGATGAACATTTCAGAGACCATTGATTTAATTTTAATAAATGCAGTGATGGCCTTCTTATTCTAGAACGTTGCTACAAATAAAATTTTTCTTTTTTGAAACAATGCATGGTGTCCATGTATCCTCATGTTAAAATGGCTC
The DNA here is from genome assembly GCF_022355385.1 of Mustela nigripes. Lineage (NCBI taxonomy): Eukaryota > Metazoa > Chordata > Mammalia > Carnivora > Mustelidae > Mustela > Mustela nigripes. The sequence goes on from NC_081559.1 coordinate 183,595,285, forward strand.
CTTGTGGGGTAGTGTGAGTCCAAAGTTCTACTTCTTGGTAAAGGAGTTACTGTAATGATCTTAGCTATCCTTCCCTGAAATTCCCCCGGCTCCCCCTGCCTCACCCCATGTCCTAAGCAGATGTTTAGCCTGAGAATTGGATAATGTAGTACTGATGAGAGACATAACTCCCAGAACCAGAAAGTTCTCTTCATGCAGTCAACAAATATTTATTATATGCCTATTAAGACCGTACTTGAATAATGTTCCGAGCGCTGGGAAGCAGATGTTGGGGAAGAGTCACAAGTCACATTTCCAATGAGGCTGACTCTCTACTGGGGAAGACAGACAGTAAATACGTAGTTACAAGGTATGAGGAGGATTATGTTTGAGGGAATGTGGTGTGTTGTGGGAACAGATTGTTGGGATGGACATCTTAGACTAAGGGTCCCAGAAAGTCTTCCCAGAGGAGAATGAGTTGGAGTAAAACATACTCTACATGGAGGGAGAAGGTGACAGCATATCTTACTCAGTGGGCTGTGGGAGGAAGGGAAGAAGCGTATCTTCCTACGACTTACCTGTGGGAAAACAGCTAGCCCCGGATTTGACCCACTAATATCTAAAACATTGAATCAATGAATGTTGGAATTTCTGGCAATGTTGCTGATGACAAGAAAAAAAAAGTTTTCTGCCCATCCCAAGGGAGTAATGATCTTACATAATACTTTTTTTTCCCAGGTAAGACTAATGCTTCCCACATTTGCTTAGAAACAGTCAAGCTGGTCAGAAGGTCAGGAATTTATTATAAGTTTAAAAAAAAAAAAAAAGCTCTGGTAGGAGATTGGAATGTAGCAATTCTATGAGATCGTAAAATCAGTGTGTCAGAACCGGCAGGGGCTCTAGAGATGGTGATGCCTGATCTTCCATCTTAAATGTGGGAATCAAATCACTGAGTCTGTGCATCTGTGTAATGAGTTTATAAAATTCAAGAAGGAGTCCCTCAAAGATCTACAAACCAAAGGAGGCTTTCTCACCTTAGAAATAAAGGAAAAATGGCAAGTTATAATTTTGGCCAGAGAGAAGTATATCTAAAGATGAATTGGATAGTGATTCTAGGTTAAAGACAAGGATGAATGAAAGGGATAGATTCCTTTCTGTCTTAAGAGGCAGTCATGACGTGGATGGAACTAGAGGGTATCATGCTTAGCGAAATAAATCAAGTGGGGAAAGACAACTATCATATGATCTCCCTGATATGAGGAAGTGGTGATGTAACGAGGGGGTTAGGGGGGTAGGAAAAGAATAAATGAAACAAGATGGGATTGGGAGGGAGACAAACCATAAGTGACTCTTAATCTCACAAAACAAATAGGGTTGCTAGGGGGAGGGAGGTTGGGGGAAGGGAAATGGGGTTATGGACATTGGGGAGGGTATGTGCTATGGTGAGTGCTGTAAAGTATATAAATCTGGCTATTCACATACCTGTACCCCGGGGGTTAAAAATATATTATATGTTTATAAAAAATTAAAAAATTATTAAAAAAAAAGAAAGGGTACAAACATAGTGTCATACGATGAATAAGATATGGAGATCTAATGCACAATATGACTATAAATTAATAATATTGTATACTTGAAATTTAAAAAAAAAAGGCAGTTAAAGAATCAGAACAGTGGAGTAAACCACCTTGAAACAATATAGAGCCCACTGAGATTTTTTCATTCACAGTGTCATTAATTGAACAATCAATATGTGTTTAGTGTTGGGGATACAGTGGTTGCCTGTTACAGTGTTACAGTATAATTCTGTTACAGTGTTTACCCTTTATTGGACAGGATGAGATTCATACTCATATGGGAGGGACATTCAGCCTAGTGGAATATGATAGGCAATTAAAATACAGTGTTAAGTTCTAAGATGTGAGAGAAAGGGACAAAAGATACTTAACACAATATGATAGTGTGTATAAGGGTTTCCAAGGAAGGCTTCTTGGAGGAATCACATATAATCAAATATCTGAAAGATAAATAGGACATCATCAAGTGAAAGAGGGCAGAATACAGTGAGAGCTCAAGGTTCAAGGAACAGCTTCTGTAAAAGGACAGAAGTCAGAGCATAATAAGTTGGAGAACAGTGAGGCACAGTCAGTGCCAGGCACAACACTAGGTCTCATTCTAGGACAAATTAGACATAATTTGTTTTGCTCCATAACAGGTCACTCTCCCACCCCACTTCCCCACACCAGGATTTTAAAGTAAACTATTCAGTAGCTCTTCTAAAATACTTAGTGCTAATTTTTAAATATTTTGCAATTCGCTTTCTAGGATCAAGTGTGAAACTCCTGGTTCACTGTGGTTAGGTGGGGGGCTATATGATTGATTATTTCCTGCCCGCAAGTTGTGAGTAGAGGGCATGGGAATCACCTCTAGGTCAGAGTATTTACTTGCCAGTGTAGGATCCTCCAGAGCTTTCTTTGGTTGTGACAACTCAGAAGTGTTCCACAGTCACTGTTCCATCACCCTGGGGCTCACAGTGAAGTTCATATGGAACAGAGGACCCAACAGGCACACAGTCAGCATGTGGAGCAAATGATAAAGAAATGTTTTTGATTTAAGATAATTTTTTGCTGTCCACTGAGATGTAGGGTTTGCTTATTACAGTAGCATAACCTAACCCATAGTGCCAGATACAAAATAGGAAACACAATTTTAAATTAAAGTAAATTAATAATCATTTAAGTTGTGCCCCTCTATTAGGGGATATGAATATAAAGGGTAGAAAGACAGGTGCTCTGCCCACAAAGAGCTTAATCGGGGGAGACAGTCTCATGATCAATCAACTGGATGCCAGGAGGTCAGAGAACAAGAGAAGCACAGGTTTGGTGGGAGCAAATAGAAGGGCCGTGCATTTCAGCCAGGGGGGTGTAGAAGGTAAAATAGGTCCAGACTGATTCTGGGAAAGACGCCTACTAGAAAGACAGTTGAAACAATGGGAGAGGATATTCCAGGCAAAGACAAGAGTAGATAGAACAATATATGGAGATTAATCCCTACCTTAAGCATTAAGGTGGTAGGGATTCTTCTTGTGAGGACTGTGAAGTCTGACTCTTTCTAGGCCAAGACATTTTAAAACATAAAGCACACACAAAATATTAATTTTAGAGCTCATTGTAACTCTAGTCTGCATGTTTGTGTCCCCTCCCCCGCCCAAAACTCATAAGTTGAGACCTAATCCCCAGTGTGATGGCAATTGGAGATGGGGTGCGAAGCCCTCAAGGATGGGGTTAGGGCTTTCTGAAGATGGACCCCGGAGAGGTCCCGCACCCCTTTTGCCATATGAGGTTACAGTGAGAAGCTGCCTGTCTATGACCCAGGAAGCAGCTCGCATCAGGCACTGAACATGCTGGCACTTCGAGCTTGGCCTGTCTAGTCTGTAGGACTATGAGGAATAAATCTCTATTGCTTATAACCCCCAGCCTATGGACTTCGATTTTGGCAGCCTGAAGAGAATAAGACAACAGTCCTTGAGTATTTCCTGTAAATTGAAATTAGAGCTCAAAAAGAAGGGTTGGAAATAGAACTGCCCTATGACCCAGCAATTGCACTATTGGGTATTTACCCTAAAGATACAAACGTAGTGATCCAAAGGGACACGTGTACCCGAATGTTTATAGCAGCAATGTCCACAATAGCCAAACTATGGAAAGAACCTAGATGTCCATCAACAGATGAATGGATCAAGAAGATGTGGTATATATACACAATGGAATACTATGCAGCCATCAAAAGAAATGAAATCTTGCCATTTGCGACAAAATGGATGGAACTAGAGCGTATCATGCTTAGCGAAATAAGTCAAGCGGAGAAAGACAACTATCTTATGATCTCCCTGATATGAGGAAGTGGTGATGCAACATGGGGGCTTAAGTGGGTACGAGAAGAATAAATGAAAGAAAATGGGATTGGGAGGGAGACAAACCATAAGTGACTCTTAATCTCACAAAACAAACTGAGGGTTGCTGGGGGGAGGGGGTTTGGGAGAAGGGGGTAGGATTATGGACATTGGGGGGGGGGTATGTGCTTTGGTGAGTGCTGTGAAGTGTGTAAACCTGGTGATTCACAGACCTGTACCCCTGGGGATAAAAATATATGTTTATAAAAAATAAAAAATTATATATAACAAAACAAAACAAAACAAAAAGAAGGGTAGAAATAAGAAACAGCCAACAACCAACCGAATCTCACTGGTAGAAGGAACAATCTCTTATTTCTTGGCAATCCTGCTGAGTGAGGTTCCACGGGGGCTCTAGGCTTCTGCTTGACCTTCATGTTTGGACCCGAGACACTAAAGCTCTCTCTCAGTCGCTAGAAAGGGAGGCAGGGAACAGGCCACACCTCCATGGCCCTCCTGTGCCCACTTCTAAAGACCAGAAACCTCTTCAAGCCCCATTGTGGCTGGGCGTGCTTCCAGTGGCCTTTAACAAGAAGAGAAACCTGATAGAAAAAGAAGTTTCAGCTTACCCCATGGCTGTCCCATTGGAGGGTCTTTGGTTCTCTGGGTGTGGGGTAGAGTGCATGTGGATGCCATGCCAGTTTTCCTGAAACCTGCTCCTCTTCACCTCTTTACCAACAGAGAGCTGTGTATCCACATGCTCATTTTTCTTAATTAAATATATAACGGTTTTAAAAAATGACTTCTCTTTCCATTCTAATTAGATGTTAGTGATGCTGCTTTCTCTGCTAATTACCACATATCTTCCTTTTGAAGACTATATTTGTATATATATATAAAACTATATGTATGTTTATATGCACACATTCATATATGTGTGGACATATGCATGTGCATACACACACATGCACACGTGCACAAACACACACACACACATATAAAATTGAAATTTTAATAGCCTGTCTCTTGGGAGAATGCATCATTGATAAAAATACCCCTGCCTTGGGTTGGTGGTTTTCTGAGATTTCAATTTCAATAGCTTCTTCCATATTAGGCTGCTTTCATCTCTGAGGAAATAATTATATCCAGGTTTGGCTTTGTTCAATGGGGCATGACTACACCAGAATGGGTCTCTTCCTGAACAGAAAAAGAAAATTGAAAGGAAAAAAATATATATATAAAGGCCTGACATGCCAAACCCCAAATTATCTAAATCCATTTTCAATAAAAAGCTTGGTGGCTTGGTAAGGATGTGATGACTTTTGAAGACAAAATCCATTGAAAAATTCCATTTCTCATGCTGTAAGGTTAGGAGAATAAATTGCACTCAGGGAGGAGGGGGGAGCTCCTTTCGACACGTAATAAAGCAGGTGGCCTCATTTGAATTTTCCCATTAGGGCTCCTGGAGCGATCTCAGAAATATGTTGGCCTTGCACACTGTAACTCAGCCTTGGCTCTCTGACTCCAGGACTCACATGGTTTTTCATGCAGCAGAATTAGAGTCTGGGTTACTTGAAATGTCCAGCAGGAAGTTATTTGTTACCATGTTGGTCTCCTATTTACCATAGAAGATTAAACAGGTTTCTCATTTTCTACAGAATGTGAGGCAAGTGGGTAAGAGCCTTTGGTCTCAACCACCCTTTTCTTTTAATCCTTTCTTCCTGTGTTCACACCATGGGATCAGTGGGGATGCTTCCATCATGTGTGCAGGGAGGGGCTTTCTAGATGCAGCATATGGTAGTGATGGGCTTATGATGGAAGTCAACAAAAACTAGATCAAGTGGAGGCATGGCCAGGAGATGTGGGATGAAGTGGGGCAGGAAGAGTCTGCTACATCCTTTTGTTCATTCAACAAATGAATATTGAAGGACTGAAACAATATAACAAACACAGCCCCTGTCCTCCTGTGGTGTATAATCAGAAGAGACCTGACAGAAGTAATTAGGCAAACATGAATTCATTCTAATTTTGTAGTGTTCTGAAAGAGATGTAGAAGGCAGATCAGAGAACCTCAAGAATTTGCATGTCCTTCACGGATGAATAATTTGGTATGCTTTCAGACAGATTAAAAAATACTTGCTTACCTTCTATCTAATAGAGGTGGGACAAAATGCATTGAAATAAAAAGTCACTCCATTTTACTAACAAAACAGCAAAGGAGCTTGTTGAAGGGTATGCATGGGGCTTAGAATGTGTGTTGCTCTGGGCTGGCATGGTTTTAGGGACCTGCCTTTCTGGGGGAGGATGGGTCTCAGCATCCTGTGGTGAGTGACAGATGTACAAGGTCAGAGGAGTAGACACCTTCCAGCTACCTGACTTTTTAGGTAGTGATGCAGTCCTAATGTGTGGGTTTTGGGTATGTGATTTCTCCCTGTGCCACAGCGAGGACGTCTGTGGCTTGTGTCTAAGCATCTCACATAACCTGATGGCCTTCCTCTTATATTTCTTGCTGAACGCATTGGGACTGGGCCCCCCATAGGACGTTGCTAGGAGCATCTAACAATTACTGAGTAAGCTGTTTGGGGCTGGTCAGAGATCATCCTAAAGAAGTGGAGATGGGAGAGAAGAGGCAAATATTAAAGAAATACATCCTGTTACTCACTTTGTCCCCCTCTCCATTACCCCTGGGTTGGCAGAGTTGTCAGTTCTCAGATAACAGGTGTCATGGGCATTTATGGAAAGATCATGGGGACCTTGAACTCATGCAAAGCTTCCTTCTTTTGCTCTGGTCACCCATGTTCTCTAGCAACACAATTACTTCTACCCTCGATGCCTTCTACTGTGCCAACCCGACCTCAGCCTGTATCCAGACAGCCCAACACCCTGGCAACAAGCCGACCACAGAGAAGTATGTGGTTAACGGCCACACCATACAAGAGACTGTGGTGCTCCCGTTTCTGTGCATGTAGTGCTACGTGTCATTCTCATTCCTTTGAGCTATATTCCACGGATCAGTACTACTCAGTCACCTGACCCGGGAGCTCCTTGAAGGTAGAGTCTGTATTTCACTCACTGTGTCCCCTGAGCCATAGTACATGCTCAGTGAACGGTTAGGGAATAAATAAGTTTCCTCCAGCTGGCTCTTGCTGGGCTTCACCAGACACTGGCAGCTGGTTGGAAATCTTTTTATTTAAAAAAGGAATCACTGCTAGCAGTATCGCCTAACATTCGGCTGGGCTGGGGTGGGTGGGTGGTACAAACAGAGACCACAACCATGGAGTGTGGGTCCCGCAGGCAGCCGGACTTCTGAAACGTTTATTTGAATTGATGAAAATTATATACCAAAATAGTTCTTCCCGTGGATTCACGTCACGGACTAAAGCAGAACGGATATTCTGAACGTTGCTGGCAAAATGTTTCCTGCGTTTCCGCAGTTCTTGTTCTCATTTATGTTTTCTTTCGCAATTTCCTGAGCCAGACAGCATCTTGGGAGGCATGTTACAGGATCCAAAATATGGATATTAAAATAAATAATTTGCTCTCATTTCACCCTGTGGATTACCGGGACTCTGAATTTCAGCTGACTACCGATAACAGGCAACTCTTAAAAAAATATGCATCACAGGTGGGCTCGGCCCAGCAAGAAATATTTGCTTCAATTTACACTCAACGGTGTGATTTACTTTTCTGGAATCAAGACCAATTTACATGTTGCCAGTTTTGTTAGTTTATTGCAGCAACCTGAGTTCACTGCTGCTGCAGTTCTGGATTTTAATGAAGTCCTAGAGCAAAGGTCAGCAAAACTTGGCCTACAGGCCATATCCAGCCCACCAGCTGTTTTTGTAAACACGGTTGTGTTGGACAGAGCCACACTTGCTCACTTAGATGTCATCTTTGACAGCTTTCATGCTATGACCACAGGACTGAAGAGATGTGACAGAAAGTGTATGGCCTGCAGGGCTGAAAATGTTTATTATCTGGCCCTTTACAGGGAAATATGCTGCATGCTATCCTAGCACATAGGATAAATGAGTTCTCCAGTGGCCGCCCTGTCTGGCGAATGCATCCCATCTGACATGGCAGGAACAGCGAAGCTCAGAAGAAAAGTAGGAGTAAGCTGGTCAATGGCAGCGGGAGAAGCTCTGAGGCTGGAAAACCCTCCCTTGGGGAGGAGTCTGATGCGACTCTGATCAGAGCTAAGGGAAAGTCAGAGAGTTATTCACCGTCAGGCTGAAAGAGCCCTGCAAAACCGTATAGCATAAAGCCTTGTAAGTCCACGATCAAGTTTCTGGATGTTTTAAAGACCATTTCAGACATTCAGTATCCAGGAGATTCATCAAAAAATTAAAACAAACAAATAAACAAAGCAAACTGGGTGCTGTCTTTGCCACGGCCACATCTTGTTATCACCCCAGACTTGTGCACCGTCACCGCTCCCCACTCCCACGGGACCACTGACATTTGGGAATTCACCCAGTGAGTCTGGCACATCTTCCCTTGGTATTCCCGACATGCAGCTGCACTCTGGCCCGTGGTGGGAAAGCCCAGCAAAGGAATTGGGTCTTCTCCGAGGGCTGCCAAACACAGATCTGGCCATCGGCGTCTGACCTCGCCGGCTGTCTCCTGCCAGAGCTTCTGGGAACATTGGAAGTGGTGCCAAGCCTGAAGGCAATGGTCCTGAGCTTGGCGAAGGCAGACTCACAAAGGCTGGGTCCTGCTGTGCCAGGTCTCACGCTCAGATGCTGCCAGGCTCTGCCAATTGAACACAAAAGAAGCCTTTCTTCCCGTGTCCATTTTCTAGGAATTCAGTCTGAATAGGGGCTATAGGGCAGGAAATAGTTGATGGCAAAGGTTTACAATATGGGTTTCAGAGTTAGTTAGGGGATTTGAATTGCCATGTTCAGATTCGCAAGCTGTGCGATATTGAGTTGGTGGCTGACTCTCTCTGAGCCTGAGCCTCCTAATCTATAAAATGGGGAGACCGACATGGACTTGAGAGAATTGGGATCTTGCAGGAGAGGGGGTTTGCAAAATTAGTGCAGAGCTTGGCTTCAGAACCAGTGATTATTAATTAGCGATGATTTCACTGGGCTTTTGTTAGATCCGTTGCATCCCTCTCTCCTCCTCCTCCTCCAGAAGGACACACATTACAAAGACTGTTCGGTTTGCCTGGGCTGGCAGGGGAGCAGCATCCCGTGCTTGCACTGCGTGGTCCAGGATTACATCAGAGGCCTCGTCTGTGCCTGTGCTCTCCAGTGCGCCTCCCCACACCTTCAAATAAGGCCTCCGTCTGGCGCAAAGACCAAGAAAAGGTTCCGGTCCCTTGAGGTTGGAGAAGAAAGCAACTGCGAAGAAACAAGCTATTAATATTAATGTTCCAGGAAGAGGAGAAGAGAGAAAGGACACAGGCGCCCAGAAAGAATGACTCCATATGGCTTTGATGTGTTCGTTTGCGCAGGACAGGCACGGCGCGGGGCATACAGAGTAGTGAGGAGGAGGGAAACGAGGGGGTGGAGGTGGCCTGGCAGCATCTGAGGAATTAGAGGAGCTGTGGGGAGTAGATTTGTCTAGACAAAAAGTCAGCCAGCCACGCTGCCATCTGCAGCCATCAGAAAACAAGCCAGCGGGGGAAAGGGAAGCCCCCTGGCACCTGGGTTGTTCCCCAGGTCGGGGAGTTCCTGTAAAGAGCTAGTGCTAGTGCTAAACCTGACGGGGGAGGAGCCTGGAATGACTGAGACCCCTCCCAAGGGGTGCCTTTTTGTAGACCTCCAGGCAATGTTTTTTGAGTCTCTCCTTTGAGGTCCTATTGTACATTTTAATGTCTCCTGTATCTTGTCTGATGCATAAAAGTCCAGCCTTTGCAATCAGACCTAGACTTAATACTTTTTTTTTTTGAAGATTTTATTTATTTATTTGAGAGAGAGAGAGGGAGGGCATGAGCTGGGGGAGGGGCAAAGGGAGAGGGAGCAGAGAGAGAAGCAGACTCCCCACTGAGCTCAGAGCCCCACACAGGGGCTCCATCCCAGGACCCTGAAATCATGACCTGAGCGGAAGGCAGATGCTTAACTGACTGAGCCACCCAGGCATCCCCATTCTGACCTGGATTTAAATTCTTTCTGTGTCTGTGTCTGACTGGTGTCATGCTGGGCATTTTATTCCACCTCTGGGATCTTCTCTTTCCTCTTTTATAAGGAAATTAAGTAGCAGTAAGTGAGGAAGTCCTTTACGTCCAGGACCTCACAACGGTAGCTGGTATCATGAATGTTGGAGCACATCCCCTTTCTCTTCCCTATACCAGTGACAGCAGAGAGCAAGGTGGTGACGGAACGACAGCAAATTGAAATATCTTGGGAGCATATGTCACTAGCAGCACAGATGTTGCAGACTCTGCTGAAGGAAACAAACCTCCTTGCAACACTGCAGTAACTCTCTATGTTGAGTCAATTGTGATCCTCTTGCACAAGTGGAAGTGGAGGTTCTATCTCCCCAAAGTAAAGAAGATCTCTGAGGCATGAAGATCAACCCCAGCATGTAATGAAAAGAACTTAGTAAAGGCAGAAAGAAGAGGAATTACATGAGAGCCTAACCTATATCAGACTAAATGTTTTCATCATTTCCCCCATGATGAGGAATTGTGGGTGAGTAGCAGAAGCCCAAATTAACTACCTATGGTTTGTTGTACATCATAAAACTTCAGTTAACTGTCCAATAAACACTATTTGCCACACTACACACTGGCTTTAGTCCCACTCAAGTATTTCTTTTGATCAGGTTTAAAGTTTCATTTTAACAATACTTGATGTATTAAACTCAACATGGATAGAATCTACCTGAATATTGTTAACATTCTGCTGCCCAGAGAGGAGCAAAACCTTATTAAGCAAATCAATCCCCTCAAGAATGAGGCATTAGGAAAATATTGTAAGTAATGTTGGCATGGAGAAAGCCCTTCTAAATAAGACAAAAGCCCCAAAAGGTTTAAGAGACAAAGTGTAAAAGACTAAAATATTTGGCTACATAAAAATGGAATATCACTTCCCAAGGAAAGAAAAAAAAAAAAAAAGCGTAACAAATGACTAAGAAGGACTGATTTGCTCAATAGGTAAAGAGCTATTACAAAACAATAAGAGACCAGGAACATGAACAGGGAAAAACATACACAGGGTAGTTGGTTAAAAAGAAGTAAAGTTGGCTTATGAGCAAATGAAAAAATGTTCAGCATCACTTTTTAAAGCAATGAACATTATAACAGCAACACAAAGTTTGTCCAGGTTGGATTCACAAAAATCAGTATGATGATCATCATATTGGCAAGGCGTGAAAAAGTTAAGTGTTTTTATCAAAGATTGGTGCAAAATTTGGATGGTGATTTGGCAATACTATCAAAACTTGAATAAAATCTTTGGTCAGGGACTAATAGTTTAGTTAAAGAGATTTTAAATAGCTTACCTTACTGAATCACATGCAATATAAGCAAAGATGTATGTACATAGATGATTATTTTACTATATAATGTAACCGAAGATTAGCAACAAACTCAATTAAAAAGACACTGTTAAATATATTACAGAATGTATCTGCAAAATGGAATACAACACAGCTATGACGAAGAACGAATAAGAATGCCAATGTGATGTTGTGTGTATGGTATATGTGAGAAAGAGAGAGAGAGAAAGAGAGATGATCACACATGTATCTGGGTCTACTTCTGGGTTTTGGAATTAAATAAATGTCCTTCTTTATACATCTTCAACCTTTTTTGAAGGATAGCACACGTGGAAAAGTGCATAAATCAGAATGTATAGCTCAATGAGTCATGACAAAATGAATATTATATAATTACTAATTTGATTAAGAAGTCATCCCCTGAAACAAATAATACATTATATGTTAATTTAAAAAAAAAAGAATCGAACAATGTCCATACCATTTCTTTTTACTTAAAATGAATGAATGATTTCTGTCATTCAGAGCCTTTCTTTCCTTACCTGTAAATCGGGGACATTGACAGTCTTTATGCCATTGTGCTCCCCCAGCTCACAAGGTACTTTGTGAGGAATTCATTGTGTTTATAAATGGCAGAGAGCTTTGCAAGTGGGGAAGATAATGACCGTTCAGTTTGATTGCAAAATGCAAGGGCATTTTGCTTGAAGTCATCCCTATGGCCATCACTGCCCTGGGAAGGCAGGATATTGGGAAAACAGCAGCATTCTGAATAGAATGAACTGTTGGTTAGTATTCTTTTTTTTTTTTAAAGATTTTATTTATTTATTTGTAAGAGAGAGAGAGTGAGAGCGAGCACAGGCAGACAGAGTGGAAGGCAGAGTCAGAGGGAGAAGCAGGCTCCCTGCGGAGCAAGGAGCCCGATGTGGGACTCGATCCCAGGACGCTGGGATCATGACCTGAGCCGAAGGCAGCTGCTTAACCAACTGAGCCACCCAGGCGTCCCTGTTGGTTAGTATTCTTCCAGGAATTCTGATAGAAGGCCATCCAGTTCAGCCCGCCCTGAGAATAAAGTAGCTTCCTCATTCTCTGAATCCATGAGTTCTGCAGAGATGGAACCCTACAAGTTCTGGAAGACTGTCAGGGTTGTCCCCTTGCTGGAGTGGTCTGGAAAGACTAGAGGAGGGATCCCCGTTTGGTAGTTTCGAGGGATGTGAAGCAATATGGTTAACCTGCTGGGTTCTTTCTGCCGCCATTGTAGCTCTGTGACCTCAGACAAGTCAACGCCACCGAACCTGAGTTACCTGTTTCCTGGAGGATACACCTAGTCCCAACCTCACAGGGTGCTGTGAGGGCCACTGCAAGGCAATCCACATAAAGGGCCAGCAAAATGCTTCATTTGACCAATGCTTAGAAATGTTTGCTGTGCTCATCTCTCAGAAAACCTAACTGGATCATCACGGTGGGTGACGTTGATTGCGGCATATGAGCCTGTATGTTTTCTAGAGCTGAAGGCAGCAGTCTAATACAGACCTAGAGACTAGAACAGTGGTTTTATGACCGGTTGCAACACTCAGACAACTCTCCATTTATTGTAGTAGGTTTTTCTTGCACTAAGTGACAGAGTCCCTGTTTACTCCATAGTGACACATGGGGCGTGAAGTGAGAAGACAAGGATCTGTCAGGCTTACATAGGGGAAAGGAGAGTAAAAAACCCTTGTTGGTGTGGGGAGGGATGTGGAGGGCAAAAAGAAGAGAGAGAGAATGGCAGCTTAGCTGTGTAAGACATTGCTTTAGAACCAGACTAGGGTAGAATGTTCTTTAAGAGAAATATTAGATGCTGAGACAAAACATAGAGCTTGGGGTCTTACCTGGAAGCCTTTGATACCAGCCTAGGCATCTAAAGATTTTATTTATTTATTTGGCAGACAGAGATCACAAGTAGGCAGAGAGGCAGGCACAGAGAGAGGAGGAAGCAGGCTCCCCACTGAGCAGAGAGCCCTATGCGGGGCTCGATCCCAGGACCCTGGGATCATGACCTGAGCCAACGGCAGAGGCTTTAACCCACTGAGCCACCCAGGCGCCCCCAGCGTAGGCATTTAGAATTGATCTTTTAGGCAGTGGAAAATCACTGAAGATTCTTACACTAGTGACAGGTCTCCAGCAAGGGAGAGAACACTGAATTAGCAAATCAGTTAGGAAACAGGACAGTCATTATCTACAACTAAAGCATTATTATGTTCAACTCAAGAATAATCCCCTGGCACAGAGCTTCATGCTCTCAACATATGCCTGCTGAATTTTTTTTTTTAAATATAAATTTGCCCAGATGTCATGGGGTCTCATCGGGCCTCCCCAGCTTTTTAATATAAAATGACTTTGCAATTTAGTTAAACCTGCAGTGAGGGCCTCTAAGTCTTTCTTTTGCACATACCCAGCCCAAGGGATTAGATGAGGTTAGACATTGTGACATCCCTCCCCCGTCCTTGCTCCTCTTGTCCCCTGCCCTTAAATCTGAAACCAGGTCCTGGGGCGAGCATTGCGGCTGATTCATCTCTGACACTATCTACCGCCAGGCCCCATTTCTCCAGGTTGCCCAGAGTTTCCATGGCAAGTAAGGTGCAACCCACGTGGAGAATGGATACTTGGACCAAATGCCATGAAGCCAGTGTCACACAGTATGATCAGTGGAGAGAGCCACTGATAAAGCCTTCTGCCTTGAGAAACTATGCGTGAGGTCCATGGTGGGCACAGCATTGTCATAGGAGCTGAGGGCTAAGAGGAAAGGATGGGTGAAATAAAACCCAGTTTATGTTGAATTTTTGACATTTTATTCATGGCATCCTAATTGCCTTTCATACTTCTCTTGTCCTTTAAGCTTTTTTTCCATCATAAAAAAATGAATTGTTTTAATTGCCCTGTGTCATTTGTAGAGAACTGTGAAAGTTAATTAAAAACAAAACCAAAAGCCACAAGATGTAATTATTACATAATGAGGCAAGGATAACATTATCTGATGCTATTCGACATACCAAGAGTGAATTTTAATTAGAACCCCAGGTGGTTACTAAGAAATCAGGTAGAAAGAAATTTTACCTTTACTGCCTATTTGCAAAATAATTATACATCACAATTATTGCTCAGGTATAAACCAGATTCTTTAGGAATGCCCCTTAAAAAGAAGATTGTTTATAGTGTAGTCTCGGTCTATGCAAAACATAAATAAACGCACATGCCTTATCAAGTCCAGTTTCTTTAATCTGATACTGCAGGCACATAAGATTTAGGACCATTTGAAACATGTAATCATCCCAGCACCAAAAGATTAAATTCATTCTTTCTAGTTCCTCTAAAGTATAAATATGAGCTGTATCTGTAATGGCAATGAAATAAATATTTTAAGGTATCTACTCCTGTCCTTACACATCATTTATAATACTGTTTTATGACTATGTGTATATGTGTGTATGTGTATAAAATACACGGTTCATCCCAGCGCAATGTATCAAAATAACAGTCATATACTTGTACATGTCGTGAAATGATGCTGAGCGACTGGTAAAACTTTCTAGTAAGTAATCCCTAAAAGGCCCTTTCTAGAACCTAAGTCATGCGTTGTCTCTATCTTGTAGACAGGGGCCGGAAGAGGGCAAAGAAGTTGATAGGAAGGACGCAAGCAGGCACCTTAACGTCTCTTAACACACATTGTAGAACTACCTTACTCTACAGTAATTGCACTACTAGCTATTTACTGAAAGGATATAAAAATACAGATTTAAAGGGGTACATGCCCCTGCTGTTTGTAGTAGCATCATCAACAATGGACAAAATTATAGACAAAGGATAGATGCTAGCCAAGTGTCCATTGACTGATGAATGGATAAGAAGAGGTGGTATACACACACATACACGTGTGTGTGTATGTATATATATTGTGTGTATATGTGTGTGTGTGTTTGTATATGGAATATTACTGAGCTATAAGAAAGAATGAAATCTTGCCATTTGCAGTGACATGGAGGGAGCTAGAGGATATTATGCTAAGTGAAATAAGTCAGAGAAAGACAAATACTGTATGATCTCACTCATATGTGGAGTTTAAGAAAGAAAGAAAGGGAAGAGGGGGAAGGAAAAGAAGGAGCGAGGGAGCTAAGCCATAAGAGACTCTTAGTGATAGAAAAAAAACTAAGGGTTGATGGAGGGGGGGAGGTGGGGGATGGGCTAAGAGATGATGGGTATTAAAGAGGCCACTTGTGATGAGCACTGGGTGTTGTAGTTAAGTGATGTATCACTAAATTCTACACCTAAAACCAACATTGCACTGTTGGTTAACCAAGTATAATTTAAATTAAAAACAAAAATCTGTTACTCAGAGGAGGCTGGCTGGAATGCTGTGTTGCAGAGGATGCTGGAGCCACATCCTGGTCCAGGGGAAGGTGCGTGGTCCTAGGCTGATGGTGGATGATACAGTCTTCTCTGGTCTTGGAGGTGTTGTGGCAGGTGGTTGTGATGTGCATATAGTCAGTTTCCTGTTTTGTGCCTAATGAAAAAACACACTAGATGGGAATCCAGATTTCTGTGTTTTTACCTCAGTTACCGGTTTCCCCATGACTAAATAAATTGCTGTGTGACCTTGAGCAAATGTTCATCTTCTCTGAACCATAACTTTTTTATCTTTCAAATGGGAACAAGGACACCTACCAGTCCTCCTAATATAGTTTGAGACCACTCATGATAAGACAATCAGATGAAAATTACTGTATAAAACTTTGGATAAAAAACACACAGTGATAAGTGCTCTGGCTTCTTTTCTTCATTCAGTGTAATGTTTAGACAGTCCAAGCCAAGCGACCCGAGAGAAGAGGCAGACAGCACAAATCTGATCAGTTTTGTAGTGTCCTTATAACTGTCATTAGAAAGCAAATCAACAAATAGAACAAACCTCCAAGTGAGTGTAAGGATACATTTTTGTTTATAAAAATATTTATTCTGCTTTAAATTCTGCCCAGCTCTGTTGTGGATGTGTGCGGTGCTTCAGTGGACAGAAAGTGCTTGATCTTGTGTGGTTTCCATTCTTGTGCAGAGAGACAGACAATGCGCAGACACATATAACGGTAAACGTATGAATAAACGAAAGAATTGATAGCTACATCAATAGATAAAATTACAGTAGTAAAGGAGCAGCGTGACGTTCGAAGTATCAGCTGCCCATAAAAGCCGTGAAGAACAAACACAGGAGGGTTGGAGTCAGGGTGAGTACAGGGGGAGGCTGTTCTTTCAGGTATGGGGGTGAAGGTGTTTTGGGCTCACCAGGTGATCATGGAACAGAGCGAGGTGAGCGAGTGGGCCAGGTGGCTTTCTGGGGGAAACCATCCAGGTGAGAAACCACAAGTGCCAAAATGGTGTGCCAAGGGTTTAAGGACTAGGAACACAGCCGATTTAGCTTTTCCATTTCTGCCAGCGTTTCTGTTGAGGTTCATTTTTGAGGTGTAGAACTGCCAAATTACCACGTATTGCAGGGGCCACGGAAAGTTGTGTCCTGATAGTTATGGGCATGGCCCCATGCTCAAGGTCTGACTGCTCTCCTAACCACCGCCAGTTGATTTTCCACCTTTGTCATTATAAATGTATATTTAAACCATGGTGGTGTTACTCTTGCCCGGTAAGTAAATAGTATTATTTTTTCTTGCGGGAAATACATTTTTTTAAAACTGGTCTATAGCCTGATTTATTGCAGTGGTAGAAACAAACGGAAATATTGTTTAAAAGGTGCAATCTGTCAAGCAACGGATTGCACCCTGACTCCTGCAGGGCTGGGCAGCTTCTCCTGCAGGAGTGTGGACACCGTATCCTGCTTGTTCCTCTGCTGCTTCCTTCTCCTTCTACTGTTCATCCTGGGTACCGCTTCCCACACAGCGTCTTCTAAGACCAGCCACTCTTAGTTGCCTTCTTCCTACAGGACACTTGCTAATAGTGCTCTATACAGTTTACCCACACCTGCTCAATTTGCTTAGTCCTTACAGAGGTGTAATATTAAACAGATCATGTCAGATTCAGACCGTGAATTGAAGTCAGGCACATCAAGTGTTTAGCCCAGTGACTGTACTGATCCCCCCAAAAGGTAGCTACTTTTAGCACAATAATATTTTACAATAATATTTTACTTAGTCCATCTAAAAACCCTGTGAAAGATGCATTATTGTCCTCGGTTTATGGGCTCACATAGATTAAGTAACTTTGCAAAGTCACTCTGCCTGCTATCTTCAGTCTGAAATAGGGTTTAAATCTCAGTCTGTCTCGGGGAGCCTGGGTGGCTTATCTGCCTCTTGATTTCAGATCAGGTCATGATCTCAGGGTCCTGGAATTGAGAGCCTGCTTGAAAGTCTGTCTTTCCCTCTTTTTCTGTCCAATCCCTTCTCTTAAAAAATGTAAATATATAAATCTCAGTCTGTCTCATGCTGAAGCCTGCATTCTTTCTTTTTTTAAAAATTGTGTTATGTTAGACACCATACAGTACATCATTAGTTTTTTCAATTTAATTTAATTTAATTTTTTCAGTGTTCCAAAATACATTTTTTATGCATCGCACCCAGTGCTCCATGTAATACGTGGCCTCCATAATACCCATCACCAGGTTCACCACCCCCCAAACCCTCAGTTTGTTTCTCAGAGTCCACAGCCTCTCATGGTTCGTCTCTCCCTCCGATTCACTTTTCCTTTCCTTCTCCCCATGTCCTCCATGTTATTCTTTATGCTCCACAAGTAACACCATTGGATAATTGACTTCATCTGCTTGATTTATTTCACTCAGCATGATCTCCTCCAGTCCCATCCATATTGATGCAAAAGTTGGGTATTCATCTGTCCTGATGGCTGAGTAATATTCCATTGCATCTTCTTTATTCTTTTGCCTGTTGAAGGTATCTTGGCACTTTCCACAGTTTGGTGATTGTGGCCATTGCTCCTATGAACATTGGGGCACCTGTGGCCCTTCTTTTCACTACATCTGTATCTTTGGGGTAAATGCCCAGTAGTGCAATCGCAGGGTCATAGAGTAGCTCTATTTTTAATTTTTTGAGGAACTTCCTCAGTGTTTTACAAAGTGGCTGCACCAATTTGCATTCCCACCAACAGTGTAAAAGGGTTCCCTTTCTCCACATCCTCTCCAACATTTGTTGTTTCCTGCTTTGTTAATCTTTGCCATTCTAACTGGCATAAGGTGGTATCTCAGTGTGGTTTTAATTTGTATTTCCCTGATGGCCAATGATGATAACATTTTTTCATGTGTTCTGCTTTTTTACATGCTACCTCCCTGCCCTTCATTGTCCATATATATATATATATATCTCCATATATATATGGAATAATATACATATATAAGCTCATATATCTATATATGTATATATAGCTTGCATGTACATACATATATTTAACAAATGTGTTTTGAAGATTAAATTATTTGAATATATTTTGTAAAATATATAGAATTAATATTTAACACATTATTTTGTAAAAGTGCATATGTACATATATGTAATTGAGATGGCATTATTCCAATAAAATTGAGGTGTTAGTATTAATCTAAATAATTATTCATCTGAATCTGTCCTTAGGCAGTCTCTGTTACAACTGGTCAACTCTGCCACTGGAGTGTGAAAGCAGCCATGGACAATATGTAAAATAGTGTCTCTGGGTGTTGTCAATAAAACTTTATCGACAAAAAGAGACTGAGAGCCAGATTTGCCCTTTGGATCGCAGTTTGCCTGCGCCTGATTTATCCCTTATCATCCTCCTTGCATTTATTTTCACATGCTTCTTCCTTTTGCCTTCCCCTCTCCATTCTGGCCATCTGCCTCATACATTTGTTCATTTTCTGCTTGTAACATAAGGTGCAATGCAGCGCTTCTTGCTCTGGAAATTCTTACTTGACCATCTAGGCTGGTTTAGGGGTTTTTCACCCATGCTACCCCAGTACCCAGTGCTTACCTCTGTCTTAGTACTTAAACCTAGACTGATTATTTTTACATTAACATATTACTTAGTGAGGAGCTTTCAGCTGTGACAGAAACCCATCTAAGTAGCTTTAATGCAAAACACTTTTTAAGTGGACATTAATTGGCTTCATAATTCAATTTCAAATAAAAACCTAAAACACTATTATTTTTCCAAAATCTTTTGACATTTGCTCTACAGAAGCCCCTTTCCTTATGTGCACAGTGACAGATGTCCTGGTTTGCTTGGGATTATTCTGCTTTACACTTTTTGTTCTTAAGCAATTATAAATAGTGTCCCCTTTGACTCTCATTAGTGCCCTGTAATCTGCAATAAATTATATATTCAGCCACTTAATGACATTCTAGTCAGATTTTGTAACATCCTGGTCACTTTCAAGGGCTAAGATGTAGTTCTCTTCACTCTAAAAATGCCTGTCTCTTATTTTACCCCAGCTTCCGGAGTATAGGTGAGTCTGTGGCCCCATTGGCTGGAACAAGAGGGCTGAGGAGATTCAGTACCCTTATATATGTTCATTCCTCTGTCCTATTACTGCTTCTTTGGTCTTAGAGATGGGAAGGGAAGAGAGAAAAAGTAGTGTTTCCTTAAACGGTTGCTCACAGTTGTGTTTTTCATGGCCCTTTTCTCTTAATTATTGCTATTATTCATTTTTAAAAATATTCTATTTATTTATTCGAGAAAGAAAGAGAGAGGAAGTTCATGAGCGGGGGAGGGACAGAGGGAGAAGGACAAACGATTCTCCACTGAGCAGAGCCTGATGCCAGGATCAGTCCCCCAACCCTGAGATCATGACCTGCACTGAATGCAGACGCTTAACCTAGTGAGCCACCCGGGCATTCCTATTGCTATTATTATTGTGGCCTTAAGTCTCCTCTATGTCACAGGAGTCCGAACACTGACTCTTTCATGGAGGTACACTTAGATGCTACTTTTGGGAAAATTCCAGGAGGCTTCTACCTTGCATTGTCAGTTTCCTTGGGAGAGACCTAGGGGAGTTTCCGACTCTTCCCACTTTGGTCACTTCATAGGTAGTCAGTCCCATAGCCCTTGCTGCCAAAACCTTTCTAGCCCCAGTATGCTGTGAATACTAGCAAAATGCTATAAACCAAAGGCAACATCTATTGTCTTAGCTCCACACATGGAAATGCCATCTCTTTCTGCCAGGTGGAGACAGTGTGAGGTCCCCTTGGCTTTCCTTCCTCAGCCTTACAGGACTTCTTTCTTCGCAGTCCAGCGGCATTGGTCTCTTTGCCAGTTCAGTGGCTCAGAAATGTTCATGTGACAGGTAGTCACCTGCTTGGTCATGATGGTGGTGCTGTTGGAGATGGGAGCCTCATGTGATGTCCAACCCCATTTTATAGGAAGAAGTTTAGGGGGGCTGAGGTGCATTGAAGATTCTCCCCAGTGGGGTGGGTGGTAGAAGTAAGAACAAGTCATATTTCCATAAACATTTTCTTTTCCAGGAGGTGAATTTCCTTTCTTGTCATTAGCCCCTCTCTGACATCTTAAGAGAGTGTGAGTAGGACACAGTACCCCAGCCCTTCCAGGTGGCTTTAAGGGAACTTATCATTTTCTTGTTCTGGTCGTTCAGCTATTGGTTCTATCACAATTCATGGAAAATTGGAAAAATCTTTCACTTAGCTCTTCAGGCAGCCATGTTACAAATCCAAACAGACAGGCCACCATAGAGTTGGCTTTCTGTGACAATGTGACAAGGGACTATATACTTATGCAGAGTCTCATATCTAAAAATGTAATGAACATAAAATCTATGACATGTATATATCTGTACAAGAGTGAGAAGTGAGATAGGTAGGTACAAATATATATAAACATCTATCTCTCTGTCTCACTCTGTCTATAGATATAAATGTTTCTCTCTTATCTTACTAACTCTATTTAACTATCTAGCTATCTCTCTGGGGAAAATAAGAAAACTTCATGATTTTCCCTGTTTATGTCATATACCTATGCTTTGGACCAAATAATAGGGCCAGGAGATGAGGTACTCAACTGGCTGGACCTATGCCATGAGTCCATTTCTGTGACAAGACTGGGGAGGATATTTCTGTGATTGGAAGCCTTCTTCCCCCACCAACAATCATATAGGTTTTTAATGAAGGAGTAGCAGTGTCCCCAGGTGAAAGAATGATAGGGACAGATACCTGAAGAAGAAGAGCAGAGAGGATGATAAGTCATCAGGTGGGTCTGTCCTAGAGGAACCAGTCCTTTGCTGATCCACCGAACCATGACAGATTTACGAATAAGCCTAACTAAGATCAGCAAGATCAGAACTGCCCAACCCAGCCCCACTTAATTTTTCTCAACCCACACAATTGGGAACTAAATAGCTGATTGTAGTTTTGGAATGGTTTGTTATTCAGCAGTAACTTACTAGTACATATACCAAAGAATAGTATTTTTAATCACAATTATTCACAGGTGTGATCAGATGATTGCAATTGATCACATTGATTGTGATTAATCACTATTGATCAAAGTTATACTTGATCAACATATAACTTTTATTTTTGCCCCTACTGAACACACACACAGACATATACACATGTATTTTTACCCCGCATATTGTAGCAAGATCTCTTCCTTAGTATTCAGCTATGTGTGTTGTGGAATAAAGTAGAGAGAAGGTGACAGCCTGAAACATGAGACAAGAAGCATAATGGAATGAAATGCTGGCACCAAAGAAAGAGAGCAGACTTCCTAGAACCTGCATATGATTTGGCTCAGAAGTAGAAAGAAGTATGGTCAGAGCAGCAAAACATTCTATTAAAATAATGACGGGGTTGGGGGCGGTGCCTGGTGGTTTAGTGGGTTAAGCCTCTGCCTTAGGCTTAGGTCATGATCTCAGGATCCTGGGATTGAGCCCCGAATTGGGCTCTCTGCTCAGCAGGGATCCTGTTTACCCCTTTCTCTCTGCCTGCCTCTCTGCCTACCTGTGATCTCTCTCTCTGTCAAATAAATAAATAAAATATTAAAAAAAATAATGGCAGGGTACTGAAGAGTAACCAGGTAAATAATGCAGACATTGTGGACCTTTTCATTGGCTTATAAAGTCCCCAGAGATGGTTGAACTCTGGCCAAAACCTTGATGGTGACGTTGTGAGAGCCTGAGTGGAGGACCCAACCTAGCTGTGCCCTGACCCATGGAAACTGTGAAATAAAAATGTGTATAGTTTTAAGCTACTAATTTTGTGGCAATTTGTTACACAGCTGTAAGGTTAGTACTGGGGTCAGCCATTGCTACTTCTGGATTAAACTGTAAAGTCTGTCTATCTAACATGATGCTTAACTGCTTGGGCTCTAGGACCAAGTGCAAGTTCCATTACTTATTAGCTGCATGTCTTTGGATGGCATACACAATTTTCTAATCTGAAATATGGGAATAATAATATGGGAATTGCAGTGTTCAAAGTAATAGTCTGCGCACAGTGCTCTAGATGGTGCTTGTGCTATAAGCCCTAAGTGAACAGTGGCTTCCCTGTGTAGCTAAAACTACTACTGTATTTAGTACGGTACACACCTTTATAAGCACTTAGAACATATTAATGGAAAGCAAGCGATGGATGGGTGAGCGAGTGATTTGAAGGATGGCTGGATTGCTTCTCCACTTTTGGCTAAGATCAAGAGTCAGAATGGCTGGAGAAATGAGTAGATGGTGACTTGCTACCTGAAAAACTGAATTTGAATTTCTTTTAAAAAGTCACGGCTCTTTACGGTTAAGCCTCTTAGCACCTGTGGGAGAAATAGCCGAAGGATGGCAGCGTTTACAGAACACACTGCCTACTCTCCTGGAGCCAAGTCTGCAGATGACTCAGATGTTCAGCCGCAGAGGTGGTGACTCTCACAGGGACCTCATCCGTGAAGTGCCAGTCTAGGAGTCACTGAGGAGTCATCCTTCCTTACTCTGGTCTCTGTATGCACTCACTTCCTTCATTCTCTTGCTGAGTTGCCTACTTCCCCATTGCCTGGAAACTCACATTTCCCTTCTCTTCCCTTCCCCCATCCCGGACACCCTTCCTCCAGGCCACATGGAAAGAGTAAGCCTACTGAGCAGTAGCAGATACAAATTAACCACACGCTGTATATGGATTTCACCCAGGTTGGCAGAGGAGGAGCAAAGGGGAGGAATGTTTGAAGCACTGAGTTTAAGCTCTGAGAAGGTGGTCCAGAAGATAAACTGGTAAAGTGATGCCTGTTTCATAAATTCTAGAAATGGATGAGCCCTGGAACCTGGGAGCTCAGAACACACAGAACAGGTCCGGGTCTCTGTGAGCTGCTGCTTTAATGCGGCACACCTCTCCCTTCCTTCCTTAGGAGAGGCCCGAGATGCAGCTCTGGGGTGATGGGAAGGTGCTTAACTGGAGTCAGAGGACCTGAGCCGGATTCTTAGCTCCAGCGCATACTCTCTGGATTAAGCCAAAGAAATCACAGGCCATTTCCTCATAATATGATGTTACCATGACACATGGCAAACAGCTACATGAGAGAATAAATGTAAAAAGGGACTCTGAACACTTTATTTTTTTAAAGATTTTATTTATTTATTTGACAGAGAGAGAGATCACAAGCAGGCAGAGAGGCAGGCAGAGAGAGAGGTGGGGAAGCAGGCTCCCTGCTGAGCAGAGAGCCTGATGCGGGAGCCTTGATCCCAGGACCCTGAGATCGTGACCTGAGCCAAAAGCAGAGGCCTAACCCACTGAGCCACCCAGGCACCCCAACTCTGAACACTGTTTAAATTTTTTTTATTATTTATTTTTTTTTGAACACTATTTTTAAAAATTTCTTTTCAGTGTACCAGAATTCATTGTTTATGCTCCACACCCAGTGCTCCATGCAATCCATGCCCTCCATAATACCCACCACCAGGCTCACCCAACCTCCCACCTCCTGCCCCTTCAGAGCCCTCAGATTGTTTTTCAGAGTCCATAGTCTCTCATGGTTTACCTCCCCTTCCAGTTTCCCCCAACTCACTTCTCCTCTCCATATCCCCATGTCTCCCATGTTATTTCTTATGCTCCACAAATAAGTGAAGCCATATGATAATTTACTCTCTCTGCTTGACTTATTTCACTCAGCATAATCTCTTCGAGTCCCATCCATGTTGATACAAAAGTTGGGTATTCATCCTTTCTGATGGAGGCATAATACTCCATTGTGTATATGGACCACATCTTCCTTATCCATTTGTCTGTTGAAGGGCATTTTGACTCTTTCCACAGTTTGGTGATTGTGGCCATTGCTGCTATGAACATTGGGGTACAGATGGCCCTTCTTTTCACTACATCTGTATCTTTGGGGTAAATACCCAATAGTGCAATTGCAGAGTCATAGGGAAGCTCCACACTGTTTTCCAAAGTGGCTGCACCAACTTGCATTCCCACCAACAGTGTGAGAGGGCTCCCCTTTCTCCACATCTTCTCCAACATACGTTGTTTACTGTCTTGTTAATTTTGGCCATTCTAACTGGTGTAAGGTGGTATCTCAATGTGGTTTTGATTTGAATCTCCCTGATAGCTAGTGATGATGAATATTTTTTTCATGTGTCTGTTAGCCATTTGTATGTCTTCATTGGAGAAGTGTCTGTTCATGTCTTCTGCCCATTTTTTGACATGATTATCTGTTTTGTGTGTGGTGAGTTTGAGAAGTTCTTTATAGATCCTGGATATCAGGCTTTTGTCTATACTGTCATTTGCAAATATCTTCTCCCATTCCGTGGGTTGCCTCTTTGTTTTGTTTACTGTTTCCTTTGCTGTGCAGAAACTTTTGAACTTGATGAAGTCCCAAAAATTCACTTTTGCTTTTGTTTCCTTTGCCTTTGGAGACATATCTTGGAAGAAGTTGCTGTGGCTGATATCGAAGAGGTTACTGCCTATGTTCTCTAGGATTCTGATGGATTCCTGCCTCATGCTGAGGTCTTTTATCCATTTCGAGTTTATCTTTGTGTATGGTGTAAGAGAATGGTCGAATTTAGTTCTTCTTCATATAGCTCTCCAATTTTCCCAGCACCATGTATTGAAGAGACTGTCTTTTTTCCACTGGATATTTTTTCCTGCTTTGTCGAAGATTATTTGACCATAGAGTTGAGGCTCCATATCTGGGCTCTCTACTCTGTTCCAATTTATACTTTCAATGCCATTCCGATCAAGATTCCACCGGCATTTTTCAGAGAGCTGGAGCAAACAATCCTAAAATTTGTGTGGAATCAGAAAGACCCCGAATTGTTAAGGAAATGCTGAAAAAGAAAAACAAAAGTGGGTACATCACATTGCCTGATTTCAAACTTTACTACAAAGTTGTGATCACCAAGTCAGCGTGGTGCTGGCATAAAAACAGACACATAGACCAGTGAACACTATTTAAAAAAAAAAAAAAAAGATTTTATTTAATTATTTGAGAGAGAGCAAGAAAGCATGAGTGGGGGGAGGGGCAGGGGCAGAGGATGAAACAGACTCCCTGCTGAGTAGGGAGCCTAACCTGGAGCTGATCCTAGGACCTTGGGATCAAGACCTAAGCCAAAGGCAAATGCTTAACTGACTGAGCCACCAAGGTGTCCCAGGCCTCTGACCACTTTCAAAAAGTTGTCCTTTGGTGGGTCCTTTCCTCTCTGCAGGATTCAGTTTCCACCATTAAAGAACTGGGGAATTGATCTGAATCATTGATTTCAAATTGTGCTCTAAGCAGTGGCCTATTTCTGGGTATAGTAAGGAGTTGTCAGGGGGTTACTGAGAAGGTCAGATGCTGCTCCTTCCAACATTTATAATTAAGGAAGTTTAGTCCTACTTGAACCTGCTTCGTACGATGAGATTATCAGTGAAAGTTATTTTGTGGATAACAATCTTTTAGAAAACGAAAGTCACTACACTTGTGTGGTTGCTGTGTTCCCATGGAGCCTTCACACACTCTTCTGCATCTCCAGGATGCTTGTGATTGAATCAGGGAGACACACAAGAACCCATATTGAAGACCAAACAGCCACATTGTAGAATCAAGGTTATAGAATTTGGGGCCAGAAGATACAGCCTCTACCTTGATTTTGACTATCCATACGGAGCTGTTGGCTCCATACCCTCTTGGTTTCATTTTCCCCAGTGTTTAAGATGGGGCTGTAACATAGATTTTTCAAGGGTGCTCTGAAGGTCATGGAGTGCAAGTTCATGAAAATGCCATGCACCTGGTCAGCTCTGGAAACATGTGGGATTTTGGAGGACACTGTGCCTCTTGCTAGCTAGACCAACTCCTGTTGGTCTGTATGGTACAAGCTGGTTTTAAAAGCACTCAGAGAGATGCTTGGATACAGGATACTTCAAATATATATATATGTATCCCTGCTATTGCTATGCTGTCTTATGAAACACATCAAACTGTATTCCAACTGTGGTGCCTGTTGGAAAGGGGGAACAGGTAAGCTCTCCTGGACATCAGAAAGAGGGGCCTAATACCACGTTTTTGCTCCTATCCAGTTGGTTTATGCATTTGACATTTAGCCTCGGCTCTTTACGTAGTATTTGCCATTGCAATTAAGTTAGGGGCAGAAACATTTGGAAAGGTTTTGCCAGAGAAGTCGCCTTGGCCTTGTTTTTATGTTGCAGGAACAGAACACTAGCATTAAGTCTTCCTATGGATCTTGGGTAAGGTAACACTTTCCATACAGACAGTAGGAGGGAGGCAATAAGAATATCCCCAAAGTTTGCGGTAAAGTCCTTGCAATGTCTGTTCTTCCTTCCTCCCTTCCTTTCTTTCTTCTTCTTCTTCTTCTTCTTCTTTTTTTTTTTTTTAAAGATTGTATTTATTTATTTGACAGACAAAAAGAGAGAGATCACAAGTAGGCAGAGAGGCAGGCAGAGGGGCAGGGTAGGGGGAGCAGGCTCTGGCTGAGCAGGGAGCCCGATATGGGGCTTGATCCCAGGACCCTGTGATCATGACCTGAGCCAAAGGTGGAGGCTTAACCCGCTGAGCCACCCAGGCACCCCACGATGTCTTTTCTGTGTTCAGTGTCCACTGAACTCTATGGTAATGTCCACTAATCACTCACTGAAGGCCTTCTATATGCTGGGTACTCACTATAACCTAATTTTCACAACATTCTGATATAATAGGAAATCACATTATTCCCATTTTATTTATATGAGATAATGGTATCTAAAATAGTCTAAGATTGTGTGAAGCTTAAGCGGTTCAGTGAAGAGTTAAGATGTGCTGACAAAGGGCTGGATTTTATAGGATAGCTAGAGTTGACATGCTGCAGGGGAATGGAGGAACTTCCAAGTAAAATGAATGACCCATACTGTCAATGTAAAGGGTCATGCAAATAAAAGGCATCATTAAATAACAGTATCCCAAGGAAAGAGCCAAAGTTCTATAAAAATCTCCCAATATTCCAGAGTCCTGGTGTCTTGTCCTGGCTCTAGTCATATGTAGCAAGTGTGTTGCCTTCTTTTTCTTTTTGTAAAATAGATTTTATTTATTTGAGGGAGGGAAGGAGAGAGAGAGAGAGAGAGAGAGAGAGAGAAAGCAAGTGAGTATGACTGAGTAAGAGCAGGGAAGCAGGGAGAGAATTAGGGGGAGGGACAGGGTAAGAAGGAGCAGGGTGGGGGCAGAGTGAGAAGCAGACTCCTGCTGAGTGGGGGGCCTGACAGGGACTTTATCCCAAGATGCTGGGGCCATGACCTGAGCTGAAAGCAGATGCTTAACTGATTGAACCACCCAGTTGCCCCTTCTGTTTAATCTTTCTACCTTTAGCCTGTCCAGTGGAGAGACCGTACCTGTTCTCCCTTCATCAGGGTGTGATGTGCTGAGCTTACCTACTCACATGACATAGGGAAAGTGCCAGAGAAAGCAGAATGCATTCATCCAATGTGTCAATAGTTCATGAGCTCTGGCACTTTATTGGGATTATAAACCAAGACCCATGATTCACCATTCATCCATCTATGAAACAAGGACTTCTTTGGTAGAATCCTACAATCTTCAAAGCTGAGACAGTTGGATAGAGACTATTTGCAGGACTGTTCTGTCAGTTCTGTTCACAAGTTTTCTGTCAGTAGCCTGCCAGATGTCCCAAGATTGCACTATGTATGCGTCTGGCTAGGAAAATGTATAAAGATATGGGGAAAAACAGGGTAGTATTTGAAGAAAGCAAAAGGCAACCATTTCCCTGACACCACTGTCTCCTGGCTCCCCTCCGCCATTCTTTCTTCTTCTTTCCCAGTCTCTCATACTCATTGGTGAGGCCCACACCTAAGATATTACTGCTCTAGGAGGCTTCATTCTTGGACATTTTCTGTTTTCAATCTAAACTCAGAGCCATGACCTTGAAAGAGAACACCTCCCCAGAGTATAGGAGAAGAGAACCTGATCTCTCCCCCGACTGCCCTTTCCTATCTGCCTTGTGGGGCTCATTCTTCCCCGCCCTTGAATAGAATCCACGACTCTGCTGATAACTCACAGATAATTAGTATTCCTCTGGTCATGTTTTGAAGCAAAATGGGCTCATCTGAATCATTAACATGGCCAGCACAATTTTTTAATTAGAACTCCATAGATCATTGGAAGCTAAAATTCTCCCTTCCCTCAACAAGTTCCTCCTTCTGGGTGGAAGTCCACACTGGGAAGTCTACACCTCTTCTCTGACTCCTTACTTGGCATTTTGCTCTTTATCACCCACGCACTCAGAGCACTCTTACTCCCTTGCATGCTCTCTCTCTCATCCAGAACTATGGGAGAAGGAAGGAAAGAGCCAGGAAAGGAAGGTCTCCCGTGTGTGACACTGGCCTATGGCCCAGCACTGGATTTTCTGGAGTTGATTGATGCTCAATGTTGATTTTCCTCAAGGGCTTTGTCCATGAGTTCCTTGATGATTACACTATAAGGATTGTCCAGTTGCATTTCCTACAGCATGATGACAATGTCTGAATGGCCATTTACACCATAACATCTCCCTGAGATGTTACATGGGTCCTTCTCTCTGAGTGAGATCAACTCACCCCTCTGGGTGCTCTGAGGGGTGGTTTAAAATGATTATGGAGTGTGATGTCTTTGTGCCATGTGGCTCTCTTTTGGTTCCCAAGAAACACTCAGGCATCCTTGTTCTCACTCGGTGGAAGTGTAGGTGACTCCTTGTGCAGCTCAATCTTTCTCTGCCCTAAAACCTCAGATTGATAGCATGGTCTCTGATCTATAGATTCCTGGAGTCTCTGTCAGATATCAGTCCTAAATGTCCCCCAAACTCAAGAAGGCACCAATAAAAGTCTCTAAATGGTTTACTGTTTGAGGGGAGAGGGCATATCTTCCTTTATTCTTTTTTAGTGGGCGACAAAGCAATGCCACAGACTCAAACTTTCTCCCAAGGAAATTGTCACTAAAAAAGCATTTCAACTTCAACCTTGTTGCACCTGAAGAGGGATATTAGATCAGGGTTTGAAAATCATCTTTTGCAAACTTCTTTGCAAGTACTGACTGGGTGGCCCACCACTTGCTCTAGAATATGGGAAGAGTTGGCATGTCTTTCCTCAAGATTTCTACTGGGAAGAGACAGAGGAGACAGAATATGTACCATCTGAAAATCCTGGTAAATCCTTTTTCTGTGAGTCCATCCACACCATTGAGTTTTGCTTTTGCTGGTATCCTGATGACTCTGAAATATACAAAGTCAACTTTTTCTTTCCAAGGGGCAGGTGAATGTTGGTTAAGTTACACCAAAGGTAGAGGATGGGGGTAGTTCCCTAGAAGGAGGTAGTTGTGTCACAAGCTGACCCTGAGGTGCACTGGTAGATTTACTATTGGAGCACAGAACCCATTCAGGCATTGCATCCTCTTAGAAGCAAGGCCTGTCTCCTTTTCTCACAGTCCTACTTTATCCATCTCTTTCTTAAAGGGAGGATCATTGGCAGACCAATCAGGTCCTGTGCAATCAAAGTTCTGTCCCTGTGGACTGCTTAAAATTAAGGACAGGATTGAATGGACACTAGACTATTGAGAACGGACTCTAATTTTGCTTTAATTGTGATCTTAAATTAAAGTGATATTCTCTTCTCTCTGTACCCTATCATCTCTCTAATTGATACAAAATTAACTGCATCTCCCCCTGTGAGCTTCAGACACAAATATCCTACTCCACAGTAGACAGTTTTACTTAGATGTTCTAAAGTGACACGTGCTCAACATGAATAAAATAGAAATTGTGCTTTCCCTCCTCTCCAAGCTACATTACTTGTACCATGTTCCTTTTCTTCTTAATGATCTCATCATCCTTCCGCATCCCCAAACCCCAGAATCCTGAGTCCAGCTGTAACATTTTCATTTGCCATTTCCTCTCTTCCCCTGGTGACTGATCTGCTGCTTGATTCCAGTTGACCTGGCCTTGCAGCATGTTGGGAATCTGTGTCCTTCTCTTTATTCTTATTTTACACTCTCATCACTCCTCACTTAGAAAATTGCATCAGCCTCTTTCTCAACTAACCACTGAATTTATTCACATCCACCCATATTTCATTTTCTGTAGAGCCATCAATGTAATTTTTGAAGAGCTTTATTTATTTATTTTTAGAGAGAAAAAGAGTGAGAGCAGGAGGAGGGACAGAGGGAGAGGAGGGAGAAAATCTCAAGCAGACTCCCCGTTGAACATGGAGCCCAACATGGGGCTTGATCTCATGAACCCAAGATCATGACCTGAACCAAAATCAAGAGTCAGGTGCACCCACCAACTGAACCACCCAGGTGCCCTGTAATCATTTTAAGTCATATCTTTTTAACTTAAACTTTTTCTTTCTTTTTTTCAGTTTCCTATTGCCTATAGTGATGATCTCCATGGCAAATGGGGACATTCCAGGCAGGCAAAAAGTACTTTTTCAGAATATGGCAGGAAAATATTGGAATTTTGTTTTATCTTTAAGAAAAAGAAAGACATTGAGAGTTATTTGATCTATAGCTTGACACTGGGCACCCACAGCCCTCATTTAGAATGTATGTCAAATAATCATATGTGTCGGAAATGGAATAATAGGAATTCCATAATGCAGAGTTCTTGGCAATAGTGTCACTACTCATTCTCTGTTTTTTTTGTGTGTGTGCTGAGCATTTTGTAGTTTATATGTTATGTTACTATGTTATGTAGTTTACATCCTCTTATTGAGGGAATTTATAAATTATATGAATGACTCTAAGTAGTGTGATCTCTATGATATTGTATAGAGAGATGAGCATCTTTTGTAACACAGTATGTTTTCTGATTTTCTCAGCAAACACCTGATAAATGTTGCCACACTTAAAGACGAGTTGCACATTGAATTATTTTGCGAGGACTGCAACAACCAAATACCACAGAATGGGTGACTTAAACAATAGAAGTGTATTTTCTCACTGTTCTGGAGGCTGGAAGGTGTTGGCAGGGTTGGCTTCTCCCTGAGGGCTCTCTCCTTGACTTGCAGATGGCCGCCTTCTTCCTGTGTCTTCACATGGTCTTCCTTTTGTTCATCACATTTCTGGTGTCTTGATTTTCAGAGGACACCAGTAATATTGGATTAACACTCCACACTGGTGTCCTTATTTTAACTTAATCAACTCTTTAAAGACCCTATATCCAGTCATATTTTGACATATTTGGATTTAGGTTTTCAACATAGGATTTTAGAGGGACACGTTTTAGGCCATAACACATTTTTTTTTTTTAAATTCTTGTCTTTTTTAGATGAAAGATGGTGGTCAACATTATACCACCCAGCATATATTTAAAAGAAATAAATTAGTATACCTATCCTATCCCTTCAAGGTAAAGATGATGATTTAACAATGACTTAAAAAAGTAATTTTTTTAAAAATGAAACTTGCATTATGGAGAGAACACCAAAAAAAAGGGATGTTGGCATATGGTTTATCTTTATATGAATTTTCTCTTAAGAATGGATTATGTGTGAAAACTATGCTTACTCTCACATTTGCAGTTGAACTGGGAAACTGATTTTTTACCCCATTTAAAAATCTTCTAAAAAAAGTTTCAGTGGACTATGAATCCATTTGATTACACACATACTTTATACAGGAAAACATATCACATTCTTATTAGTTTGTAATAATAACTGATTAACATCAGGGAAGAGAGTCATTATTGTTTTGTCAAATGTATTTATATAATTGGAGTGGGATTGAACAATGACCATTACAATTTCACATTTGGATGAACTTCTCTCTACAAAGTTAGTTTTTTCCAGCTATAGCATCCATTAAAACCAAGTATCAAAATTAACTAAATGTAGAACCAGACGCTTAAATTGAGTGTCACAAAAGATTAAAGTGTATCACAAAGGATTAAATCAATATTTTTTTAAAAAGACATACTTTTCTTCATTTGTTAAAGGAAAATTTTCAAAAAAGATAAAATTATGATGCATTAATATGTAAAGTGAACTCTCAAAGATTTTATTTAATTTATTAGTTAATGGGATAACCCATAAATTGATTAATCCAGTTCAAAGGAAAATCTGGAAAGTAGACATTTATAGGCATTTATAGAAATGCTAAAATGAATTTGCTAATAGTTACAAAACTAGATAATATCCTAGAACACAGCAAACTGTATTTCTATAGGACATAAATCAATTGTATCTCTACTGGACAGAATTCTGCATTTGCATTTCTGTGCAAAAGGAAAATAATTGCATTATCATCAGTTTCTTACAATTCAGAGTTATAAAACAGTCTAGTCCAAGACATCTAAAAGTATAGAGCTCTATAGAATCAGATAGTCCTAGAGCTGGTGCAATAATTCTCAGCATCCTACCAAAAAAATGCTAGTGACCTTTTGCACATTTCAAAATCTTTCATAATTTTCCTAAATTATTTAAAAGCAGTTTTTTTCCATTTTATTTCTATTTCCAACATTTACATTTTCTATTTTTGTCTATGCTTTTTAATATACCCAAATTGTAAATTGTGAATACTTTATAGAAAACACTTCATAGAAAATACAGTAAACACTTTATAGAAAAAATAAGCAAATGCAAAAATAAGATATTTGTAACTTCAAAAATCATTTACCAGTGAAGGCATGCTGCCCCGACATTTGGAGATCACTGTTTCAGAGGCTCAGATCAATGTTCTCAACATCTATGGAGACCTAATGTCTTGGCAGGAACAACAAACGTCTGTTTTGCCCTTGTCAACTAGTAAGACTGTATCCCATGCTGCTAGACGTTGAAAGCTGGCTTCCCACAAATGTAACAGTCAGGGAGATCACTACCTTGAGAGTCTTAATAGATTTATTGGAGGTGAGAAGGCATAAGAATTAATTCATGGGATTGAGTTTATTCTGGGTCATTTGATCCAGGGGCTTTATTGAGTTGGACAAACAAATGACAGAATAGTTGAAGATGAGTGGCTAGAGCTGGGTGGGGCTGATGATTTCAAAGTAAATCTTGAAGAGACAGTTGGTTGATGTTATTTATTGCATGAAGAAGAGGTCTTTACTCCCATAAAGCAAAGTGGAGTACTCTAATGTCAAATTAATGATCTTCAGGAAGTTCTTTATATTAGTTTCCTGGGGCTGTTTTAACAGACTGACTTGACACCATATGAAGTTATTCTCCCAAGTTTTGGAGGCCATAAATCTGAAGCCTACGAGATGTTGGGGACATCACTCCTTCCAGAGGCCTGAAGGGAAGGTTGGCTTCTAGGGCTATTGGCATTCCTTAACTTGTGGCTTCATTTTCCTTTTCTCCATCACCACAGGGCCTACTCCTCTATGAGAGTGTCTCTCTCAAAGCACTTTCTGCCTCATCCTAGAAGGGTACATGTGACTACACTTAGGTGCATCCAGATAATACTGGATAAATAACTCCTTTCGAAACCCTTAATTCAAATACATATTTTATCATATAAGATAGTTTTTTTTTTGTTTGTTTTTTGTTTTTGCCAGATAAGGTAATATTCACAGGTCTCAGAGATTTGACATGGATGTCTTGTAGGGAGCATATTGGGTTGGATAGTATCCCCCAAATTCATGTCCATCTGGAACCTCAGAATGTGACCTAATTTGGAAACAAGTCTTTGTAGATGTAATTTGTTACAAAGAGATCATACTGGCTTAGGAAGGGTCCTATCCCCTGACTGGTGTCCTTATAAGAAGAGAGACCAAAACATAGATGCAGACAAGGAGGGCAGAACACCTTGTGGGGATGGAAGCTGAGATCAGAGCGGTGTCTGTAAGCCAACGGACAACAAGGGTGGTTGCAACTACCAGAAATGAAAAGAAAGGCATTGGCAAGATTCTTCTCTAGAGGCTTGAAGAACACATGGCTCTGCTGACCTCTTAATTTTGGACTTCTAGCCTCTAAAACTATGAGAGAATAGATTTCTGGTTTTTTTGTTTTTGTTTTTGAGCCACTCAGTTTGTAGTAAGTGGTTACAGCAGCCCTAGAACCTAATAGAGTCAAGTAGGCCATTTCTCAGACTATTACCTTCCTAAAAAACAATTTCATTTTCCTGGGCAGCAGTTAGTGCAAATAGACCCTTGAAGGGGTTTTTTTTTTTTTTTTTTAAATTTTATTTATGAGAGAGAGAGACAGCCAGGGGTGGAGGTGAAGGAGCCAAGGGAGAGGGACAAGCAGACTCTATACTGAGTGTGGAGCCCAATGCAGGGCTCAGTCTCAGGACCCTGAGATTATGACCAAAGCCAAAAACCAAGAATCAGATATTTAACCAACTGAGCTATCCGAGTGCCCTGATAGACACTTGATTTTTCACTGGCATCTGTAGGGCTGGTTCCAATTCTTACCAGCCTCACTCAGAAGCCTTCCTGCTACAAAGACTATTCTTGGCCCCACTCATCAGATCCACCAGAACTTTCTCAGATGAGGAGCCAGGATGACTTGAGTCAAAATGTGTCTGGGCCATAATCCCTTGGCCCACCTGAATTCACCTGTAGCTCTAGTTGTTAGTTCCTGACCTGCTGATAGCTTGACACCTGCAGTCTCTTTGTCTCTGTTCTCATCTGCTGGCTTCTGCGACATTTTAGAACTTATTCCAACACAGGAATCAGGAACCTGGAAATGCCTTGTGGGAAAAACTTTCAATTAATGGAGAATAAGAGTCAGCGGGTCAATGCCCCAATCTCTTTGTCTCTTGGAGGGTTGATTTCCAAATGTATTCAGTACAGTTTCTCAGATTTTTGGCTTTTCTTCATTCCACTTTTTACTCTCCCACTTCCTCATTTATGTTTTCTGTTAGCACCTGCCAAATAATCTACCCACCCCAAGTCTCCATCACAGGGTCTACCCTGGAGGGAGCCCTAAAGGCACATGCAACATTGAACTCTCTGGGCCCCATTCCTCAATCTCTCCTTGGCCGCTCTTCTTTCTCCCAGAGACATGAGCTCCTGTCCCTTCAGGTGCCCAGCCCCCTCCACAATATTTTACATTTTTGCAGAAATGGAGGCAACAAATTAAAAAACAGGCAGCTTCTGGATCATGAAGCCTACACACCATTTCCCCTTTCTCTTCAGTTGGAACCAGTCAAGCAGGAAATTAAAGAGACTCTCTGATTGGATGACATTTCCAGTCTCTTGACCACACTACAGTTTATGTAATCATGCTCCTAGTGGCTCTTATTTTCCAACTTGCTTTCATCCTTTTTTCCACATTTACCTTAAAGTGGAACACCACCATCACCTTAAAGCTGGGTTGAAGAACGTGATAGTATACTAGTTATTCCACTTCCTTTTCTAGATCCACAATGCACCCTGTCCCTCTGCTCTTTGTCCCCAGAGATTGAACACCTGGCCGCATTACTCAGCATTAAGGCTGGTTTTCCATTTCACTTACCCCTTTCTAACTTTTTTTTTTTTTTAAGATTTTATTTATTAATTTGACAGACAGAGATCACAAGTAGGCAGAGAAGCAGGCAGAGAGAGAGGAGGAAGCAGGCTCCCTGCTGAGCAGAGAGCCTGATGCGGGGCTCCATCCCAGGTTGCCGGGATCATGACCTGAGCTGAAGGCAGAGGCTTTAACCCACTGAGCCACCCAGGTGCCCCCCCCCCACCTTTCTAACTTTTAAGAAAGGAGCTACATCTGAAAAGGATTAACAAACACTGAAAATAAGTTTATATCTCATCTCTTGACTTATATAGGGCATGGTTTCGTATGTGTGTGTTTGTGATGATTTGTTTTTGTTTTAGTAACAATTATTTAGGGTTGATTTTGACACCTTTCTCTTGTCCAATCTAAAGTCAACACTGCATAAGTTAACCTTGGTTCATTTTCCTTCTAGGTGGGAACCTTCCCTTTTAGGCAGACACAAATGCTTGGGAAACCATGGCATCCCAATCAGCAGAAGAGCCCCATGGTATATGGGCATCTGCTTTTTCATTCATTGTAGAGGTTCAAGTGGTATCTGTTAAACCCGTCTGCTGGACATAACTTATACCCCAAACCCTATGTCTCCATAAATAACCCCTGGCAGTTTCATTACAGCCTGGGGTACCCCAGCTAACATTGGCAGCTAACTTAATGCCAATCAATCTTTCTAATGCCTTTCATGGTTTGGTTTCATTAGGAACTAAAGCCATCACTCACCCCATGTCTGCTTGGCCACCATGTTGATTTGTGTCTCCCTGTTGTGTGAACGAATATGCATCCCAGAAGACCTGAGATTTCCTCGGGAACGCAGGGCTGCTGAGTGCTCCCTATTTATTGCTTAGTGTAAGAATATATATTACCTTTTATTACATGGCCATTAGAGAGTATAAAATCTGGGAAGAGATTTCCATTGGAGTGTAGTAAGCATAATTATTAATTTGGAGACAATGT
Organism: Mustela nigripes; assembly: GCF_022355385.1. Taxonomy (NCBI): domain Eukaryota; kingdom Metazoa; phylum Chordata; class Mammalia; order Carnivora; family Mustelidae; genus Mustela; species Mustela nigripes. The sequence continues at coordinate 183,632,428 of NC_081559.1, forward strand.
GAAATATGCCCTTGCTGGAATATTCACTGAGTTATCAAATGAGTTTCTTCTAGTGGCACCAATTAATTTATAGCCCATGTGAGAACATTTGGCTCCCCCTTCTCCTTATTTCTGCTTTTCGGGCTTTCTTTAGCACTTATTTATACTCTTTTATCTAGCCAACAATTGACCAATGTGAATGAAAAAGAGACTACTCCTGGATCTCTGGTAAAACCCCAGCAAAACTGGTGTCTTTTTGTCAATTTTGTATGGAATCTGAGGTGATTATCCAGGTCTGAGGGAGAGAGGAGAAAGGAGAGAGGGGGAAATTTAGAAGAAAAAAAAAAAAAATGCTTCTCTGACAGAGAGACCAGGAGCCACTTATCCAGCTCAGCACAATTACCTGCAATGTGGCCACCTCAGCCTGCAGCACCCCTGCTCCCAACACCATCCCCTTATTAAAACTGGGGATGAGAAAAATCGGTACTTAAGTTAAAGCTTCAACCACATAGTTTTTGATTTCATAGCTGGCATTTGCTCAGCAGATCCTAATGGTTCATACTAACCTTGCTAGGGTCTCACCGGCCATATTTTCACAGTTGACTGATTCTTAAATAATTTCTGCAACAAATTAGGCATAAAAAGCTTTCCTCTAACCTCAGTCATACATATATATGTGTGTGTGTGTGTAAATACACACACACACATATAGTCTTTTTATGTTATCCCTAAGCCTCTCTGGGATTTTTATCATCCTGGCCACAGGAGAGGCCACTCAGCTTTTTTGCCTACAACTGGTGTTCATAGTGCCCTTCAATAGGTAGACTGCAGTGGGCTTCCCGGGGCTCACAGCTGGGTGGCAGATGGAACTCACCTTCCCAGTTGTGTTTCCTTCTCTCAGCGTCTTCCTTAGCTTGTGTCAGCAATAAACTCACCCTTACCGGTCACTTCCAGCTCTTCTGAGCCCCCCAGTGCCCTCCCACAGCCAGCTTGGCTCATTGTCGTCAGTCACATGCATAAAGCTTGATGTGCATGGTTTACACTCTCTGTGACAAAAGAGAGCAAATACCAATAAACAACAAAACCCTTTTCCAGTCCTTTTGCTTTCTCAGCCAACGATTTGTGACTGAGTATGTGTGGGTGTATGTGTGGGCACCGTAGGATAATGGTGGAGAGATCAGAGTCTGTAGTGAGAGAGTATGCCTTGAAAGACCATATTCAGCACGGTGGTTTTACATGTAGAAGACAGGACAAAAGCACCTTGTTTTATTATCTATAACCACATAGTGTAAAAAAGATTTGACAAAACTTGGAGAAGACTCCTAGAAAATATCTTTGTCTATGAAATAATTGACACAGTGTAAATATAACCCAGACAAAAACTGGAGGGAAAGGAAAGTAGTTATCCGCCACTGCACAAGGGGAGAGGCCACACCTCCTTGAAGAGGGAATCAACTTTATGTGGGGCAGTTATAAGAATTTTATTTGCATATTTCACTGAAAAGTTCTGCTCAGCAAGTTGGTCACCCCTCCACCGCATCCTATTTGTACTAGAATCCTGGTAACTTTTTCACAAAGCAGTTCAGTGCTAAAGATGGGAATACAGGTGGCAGGTGGGGCACTGGGGCAGATTTCCGATTTGTGGCTGCAGACTGAGAGTGTTTCTGTCACACACTTAGAGAGGAGAGAAAATGTCAAATGTATGTCTTCTTTCCTGGTTTAAGATTTTTTCCCATGATTGAAATAAAAGTATCCCTGGGAGCTTCAGTCATTTTAGACAAGTCTTTGTCACTGTCACCTCAGAGTTGACTGGGTTCCTTCCTAAGAACAGAAGCATGGGGACAGGGCAAGGAGAGGGTATTAGGATGATGAGCAAGAAAGAAGAGAGATACACAGATTGATCTGTAGCTCCTTTTATCCACACCCTTTGCCATATAAATTAGTAGTAGTTCTTCCCTTGAAAGGGATGAGGTCAGGGGTGCCTGTCTGTGTTTTAGCATCCAACTTCTGATTTCAGCACAGGTCATGATCTCAGATTGTGAGATGGAACCCTGTGTCCAGCTCCATGTTCAGCGGAAAGTCTGCTTAAGATTGTCTCCCTCTTCCCTTCCCCCTTGTGTGCACGTTCTCTTTCTTTTTTTTGCTCATAAATAAATAAATAAATAACTTGAGAAAACTGGGGATGAGGTTAAGGGAAAATTTTTCTTTATGATGCTGGATTTGGAAATGATTGCTTAGATATAATGCCAACAGCATAGGCAACAAAAGAAAAAAAATGGATAAATTAGATTTTATCAAGACTAAATACTTGTGTATCAAAGAATACTATCAACTGAGTGAAAAGGCAACCCATGGAATGGGAGAAAATATTTTCCAAATCATATACCTGATAAAAGATTAACATCTAGAATCTATTAAAAAAAAAAAACAAACTTCTACAACTCCACACCAACAAAAAAGCAAATATCCCCATTCAAAATGAGTAAAGTACTTTAATAGACATTTCTCCAAAGAATACATATATATAAATGACAAGTAAGTACATGAGAAGATGCTTAAAATTACTAATCATTAAGAAACTGTAAACCAAATCAACAATGAGATACCACTTCATACCCATTAATGTTGTTATTACCAAAAAATAAAAAAAAATGAAAATAATGCATGTTGGTAAGGATGTGACAACATTGGAACATTTATGCATTACTGATAGGGATGTAAAATCATATAGCCACTCTGTAAAATGGTATAAACAGTTTCTCAAAAAATTAAACAGAATTACCATATAAACCAGCAATTCTTCCTCTAGATATATACTCCAAAGCATTGAGACCAGAGACTCAGAGACTCAAAGATAAGTTGTGCAGCTGTGTTCACAGGAGCATTGTTTACAATTGACAAAAGGTAGAAGCAACCCTAGTGTTTACCAATGGAAGAAAGGATCAACAAAATGTGGTGTAAACATACAATCGGATATTAGTCAACCTTACAAACAAAGGAAATTCTGACATGTACTACAATACTGATGATCCTTGAAGACCTTACAGTGAGATAAGCCAGCCACAGAACTATGCCCTTTAAAAGGTAAATTTTATGTTATGCCTGTTTTATCAGAAAAGAGAAGGTAGAACCAGCCATAATAGAGGAGGAATTGATGGTGTGCCAAGGTGACCCTAGGCTTTGAGAAGCCTTCTGTGCTTCCATTTGCTCTCTGGAGTCTCTGCCTGGGGCCATTAGAGGGGCCATCAGTCCCCAAGTCAACTGATACCCATTCAGATGGAACCCTAGAATAAACAAACACATATGGAAGACCTGAGTCCAAACTTCAGCAAGGAGCCAGGATCTCCAGGTCCACTCTGAAGCAGAGGAACCATGCCTCGAGCCATCAGCCAATTCTTGGCAATCCACAATTGACTTAATGAAATAAATGATTATTATTGAAGTCACTGGTTTTTGGAGTAGTTGTTACACAGCATTATTGTGGGGCAAGAGTTTAGCTGAATAAGGCATAGTCCCTGAAAGGCCAATATTTTTGGCCTCATAATTTTGTTGGTGACAAGCCAGTTCTCCTTAAGTGGAGATATGTTTCATCAGAGTCTTTATTGAGAGCTCCTGATCTCCCCTCACTGCTTTGTCCATCATGAACTAAACAAGAGACCCATACATCTGTAAGTTTTATGTTACTCCTCTGATTCAGCCACGAGCTCTGTCAAAATACTACTGAACTTCTTCCACTTGACTCTTCTTGGCACTTAGGATAAATCTAGTTCCCTGATGTGGCTTTTAAGGTCTGAATTGTCCCATGACTTCCTCTCCAGTTTCATGTCTGGCTGTAGTCCCTCTTACTTTTACCTCTTGTGTGATCTCAATCTCTCTGTCTCTCTTCATCTCTCTGTCCTTGCCTGCCTCTCTGTCTACTTGTGATCTCTCTCTGTCAAATAAATAAATAAAATCTTTAAAAAAAAAAAAAAAAAGACAGACAGTGGGAAGCAGGGAAGGACAGAGAGATGAAGAGAGACAGAGAGGCAGGCAAAGAGAGAGGGGACATGAGGCTCTCTGCTCAGCAGGGAGCCTGATGCGGGCCTCGATCCCAGGACCCTGAGATCATGACCTGAGCCGAAGGCAGCGGCTTAACCCACTGAGCCACCCAGGCGCCCCCACTGTCTGTCTTGCTTGGGGCCTTCAACTGTGCCATCTGCCTATCTGGAACACCACACCACTTTGAGATTTTACCAAACTAACTCCTGATGGTCCTTCCACTAGGTCTTAATTCAAAGGTTACTTCCTTGAAAGAGTCTTCCATGAACCCTCAGATGAGGTAAGATTGTACGTACTGTATGCTTTCCCATTGTCCATTGTCCATCCACAGCATTTCTACATTTACTTGGTAAACTTAATGCACTTGCACCCAACATGTCTATCTTGTTCCCTCTATCTTTTCAATTTAGTTGGTACTAAAAACATAGTAGAAACACAATATACTTTTGTTTAAAATATAATTGAATAAATTAATGAATTAAAGTTGTATCTCCAAGACCACTGTGTTCTCTTGTCAAGATTCACTAATGTGTTCTCTTGTCAAGATTCACTAATGGCTCTGCTAGTAAAACTTTTACCTTGGCTCATAGAATGTTACGTTGAATGAAAACTTAGAGGTCATGTAGTCTTAATTCCAAGTGAGCAAACTGGGGTTCCTTCAAGGATAATTTCCTTAGGGTTCCTCTTGTGGGTGTACTCTATAAACTGGATGGTGCTAGAGAATTATACAATAATAAAGGTTTCTGCCCCTGACCTTTGGGTTTACTAAACAAGAAGTTTATCCTTGAACCTTGCATTTTAACTGAGCCATGCAGGTTTAGGGCCCATAGAAGAGGAAATTTATGGGCCTATGAATCTTTATTTGCCATTCTTGGAGCTTGATGATGACTCCAGATTTAGACATTCCCTGCAGGTGCAGCATTAAGGGCTTGGAATTTAGAGTTTGACCCTGTGACTTTCTGAAATTAGTCTGTCATCACCGTCAGGCAGTAACCTCAAACCCACATTAAGATTTTTAAAACTCCTGCCTAATTGGAAAACACTGTACAAAGTTAAGAGACAAGTCACAGATTGGGAAATTATATTTATAACATACATAACCAACGAAGGGTTAGAGTCCAGAATACATAAATACATTTTACAAATTAGTAAGAGAAAGAAAAACAACTAAGTAAAATACTCCACAAAGGATGTGCACAGGGAGCTCATAGAATAGGAAACAGTAATGATGAGTAAGTTCATGCAAAATCCTTGATCTCGGCAAATTATTAGGGGAAATATGGTTAAGACAGCCAAGAGCTACTGGGGAGCCTCAGGGGATAAAGTAACTGTCAGGCATGATCTGGTAATGTTAAAGACACGTGTACTTTTGTGCCCAGAGAAATTCTTGCATATAGTCAGTAGGAACCAGGTACAGGGATATTTACTGCAGCCTTACTTTTCATAGTACAAATCAGGGGAAACTCTAAGTATCTGATACAAATGACTAAACACAGTTATAAATAACTGGTAAAAATCAGTCAGTTTCCAGATACAGGACCTTTCAATCCCCTTGAAGCAGGAAGGAAAACAAACTAGCTTAGAGAATGATTCGGGGATGCCCTGAAGTAATAGACTAGAGGTGAGAGGAATGGCCTCTGGAGATACATCCCAGAACCACATCTCCAAAAGAACTTCTGCCTCCTCTCAGATCAAAAAAACCTCTGGCTTTAGGACCAGCTGCCGTGGCCTCAATGGGGAAGCTTCCAGGATCAGAAGCTGTGCCTGCTTGTCGTGAGCAAAACCCCTGCGTCCCGCCAGGAGGCCGCAACGTGTAAAGAAGAGATAGAGAGATGGATATGATGTAACTCACTTGATCTTTATGGGGACGAGGTCTGCACCACTATCGTGGCCCGGTCACGGTCCGCTGATGTTGTCACGGAGAAGGAGACGTCGCCTCACAATCTAGACAGAGAGGTCACCGCAGAAGTTGAGACTGAGAACCAGCGAGTGGTCGGCAACGAAACTGTCAGGACGTCGGTAGCACCGGCGATGATGTCCTCCGGACAGGGAACTCGCTTCACCTCAGTCCAGCCCGCTGCCTTTTTATATACTGTGCTAAGTCTCCTTCATAAACATATTACATCACTTATTTTTCTTATGCTTACACACCAAAAACATACACACGTCGTAAGCATGTTTTGGTCTACGATATTTCGCACAAGTTAAAAATATTTACAACTTGTTACTCCGTGCTTAATCTTATCACTACACACATATGGTCTAGGCTTACTTGCTATGTGGTATTTGCCATGTGGTTAGTTTGTTACCACTACACGCATACGGTCTAGGCTTACTTGTTATTTTGTTCCTGTTTTTCATCTAGTAGGGGTTTGCACTCACTACATATTATTCATTTATTTATTCATCCATTCATTACACTTTATTTATCAAAGGTTCGTACTCACTACACTGCTGATTCCAGAACCATGCCCCGCTGCTCAATGATTGCTGCATATGCCCTTCCCTTTCCTTTCCCGTCCTGCCCTGCCCCACTTCCCATTTCCCTTTCTTTCTTTCCTTTCTTTTCCTTCTCTCTCCCTCCTTCTCTCTCTTTTTCTCCCTCCCCCTTTCTTTCTCTCTTGATCTCTCTCTCTCCATTTTTAGATTTCATTTATTTACTGGAGAGAGAGCCAGAGAAGGAGCAGGAGCTGGGAGGAGGGGGAGAGGGAGAGGGAGAGGGAGAAGGACTAGTAGTCTTCTTGCTGAGTCTTAGACCCTAACTTGGGGCTCCATCCCAGGACCCTGCAATCCTGAGCCAGCCGAAATCAGACGCTTAACTGACTGAGCCACCCAGGTGTCCCCTCTTACCCTCACCCCACATAGGTTATTTCTCAACACCCACAAAGCCAGCACCTACACACTAGACATTCTTTTGTCACTGCCCCATGCACAACACTCCCTCTAGGAGGCTGAGGAATTGAAATTCGTGCTGTCTGGGCTCTCAGTTATTACAAACCACACCAGAAGACAGACAGACCAACTGCTGAGTGTCAAACCACCATATGCATCAGCCTCTTGTGATGCTGGGGTGCTCCCTCCACCCAGATCCTTTCTTCAAGATGGCACTCACATTCCCCAGTGACTGAGTTTCCAGGTGCCACAGGCTCACTTCTGTATATCTCTCTGGGGATGGTCCTTGTTCACTGAGAACTGACTCACCCCAGGTTACTCTCCGGGCTCAGGGGCATAACCGCGAATGTGTGGCTAATCTGATGAATCAAAGACTGGACGCCTGGTCTCCATTTGAACAACGGTGAAGCCCACCTCAGTCCCAGTCCTGCCTGTGGGACAGGCAGAGGCATCTGCTGCAGCTACATTTCCATTCAATCTCTTCCTTCCTCAGTGTCTCCTGCGGGTCTCTCGGGGCACTCCCCCATAAGTCTTCCAACTCTCCTTTGCAGAAACCGTTCCCGAGTGCTCAGTCAAGGGAACCAAATTAGAGAGAGGGAATAAGGAAGACAGAAAGAGAGAACAAGAAAGAAAGGGGCATATTTTGATAAAGGACTATATTATACTGCAGTGAAAATGAATGAGCTGAGCCTACCTGAATCAATATGGCTCAAACTCAGAATCAAAATGCTAATCAAAAAAGCAACCCACAAAACAATATATTTTTTATATATCCCCATTATGATAAAATAATAAAAATATACATGTAAAGTTTATAAAGAGTCATGACCTTTGGGACAGAGGCATCCAGAAGAATGAAACCGGAGAGGAAGACGTGGCATCCTTAACTGCATCATTGATATTTTATTAAAACAAATATGACAACATGTAATGAGTTGATAACACTGAGGAACACAGTTGCTTATTATATTATTTTACATGGTTCTTTTATGTCTTAAATTCTTTAGAATGTAGGAGACAAAAAAATGGTTGATCTGCCTCACCCCCAACTTGGCATCCTCTAGAAACAATGCACCTTGACTCACCTTGAATCCCTGGGGCTGCACATTCCCTGCCCTTTTGATATGTGAGGTTTCAGATACCTCTTCAGTTCTCAGAAGAACAGGTTTCTTTTCTTTCCACTCATAGGGCACTAACTGAGGCATCATTGTATTCGATGTGTTACATTATGACCTTTGTTAAATAATAAATACAATGATGTATGGGAAAAAGTATTATAAACTCTAGAGAACAATATATGATTAAAAAATATTTATTTATTCATGAGAGACAATGTGAGAGAGAGAGAGAGAGAGTCAGAGGGAGAAGCAGGCTTTCCACTGAGCAGGGAACCTGACGTGGGACTCGATCCAAGGACCCCAGGATCATGGCCTGAGCTGAAAGCAGATGCCAACCATTTGAGCCACCCAGGTGCCCCACAATATACAGTTTTTTTTTTAAAGATTTTATTTATTTATTTGACACAGAGAGAGAGATCACAAGTAGGCAGAGAGGCAGGCAGAGAGAGGGGGGGGAAGAAGGCTCCCTACTGTGCAGAGAGCCCGATGCGGGGCTTGATCCCAGGACCCTGGGATCATGACCTGAGCCGAAGGCAGAGGCTTTATTTAACCCACTGAGCCACCCAGGTGCCCCCATAATATACAGTTTTCCTAAGTTTTCCACAATATAGAAGTTTTCCTAAGACCATAAGCTTATTGATCAAATTCTATAATATGAGGAAAAGTGGCCCTTCAGGACAAACAAACACATCTGATCCTTTTATGCTCTGCCCAAGACCCCTTCCAGGGTGACTTTTTGCAGGACCTCTTAGCATTTTCTGTGAGGCCCGAAGTGTCTTCCTCCCCTCCTCTCCCACACTTGTTCTTGGGTTCTTGCTCTCCTCTCAGTCTAGGCAGCCTGTCTGGTAACTCTTATGTGTTCTTCAAGGCCTAGATCCAAAGCACACTGTTCCCTGGAGAAGATGTCCTTCTCTCTGTACCGTATTCATAGTGTGGCACGCACGGTTGTGGGACAGCCCCCCTCAACTGTGTACATGTGGGGGTTGTGTTGTCTTACTATGCACTTTACCGCGCCCCAGCCCTAGCGCAGACTGCCACTCACAGTTCACTGCCTCCCAGCTGGCACCATGGGAACCAATATCTTTTCCCTTCTAGAGATGCTCTCTTAGCCTTTTATCCATTTCAAAGCAGCAGACCAAAGTGAGGCTGGCCAGGGCTTCATCTAGTTTGGCCATTCTTATGTCGCAGCAGCTCCAAGGACTTGGGGACTTTCGGGAGCGGATAATTCCAAGAGACAGAAAAGGATGCTATGCCTATAAGCTCCCTTGCGGTGCACATCAACCACCACCCTTCCGCCCAGGAGGGATGCTGAAAGCTCTGCTATCAGCCGCTGTGATCCTCCCTATGGCCTTCCCAGTCTGGTTGTCTGTACTTCTGCAGGTGTCAGATTTCCCCACCTGGATCCCAGACATTCTTGCAATGATAGTACTTGAAGTCCCTCTTCGGAAGTGAGTAGGAAAGGAAACACTCAGGTATGGACCACCTGCTGTGTGTGTTTATGAATAAAGGCTCACTATTATAACATTCACAGATGAGGTGACCAAGGTGCAGAGGTGAGAGGCTTGATCCTGGCATACCCAGGAAATGGACGGAATTCCAGTGTGACTTGTCCTCATGATCCCTCCCCTCACCCCCAATCTCTGGAGAGACATCTTGTGAAATTGCACTCCAATCACTTGATTAAATCTCCCTGGAAACCACCCTAGACTTTTATGATCCAAGGCAAAATGACAAATGACTAAACAGGAATAGAAATCATCCTTTAATCATCTCCAAGGCCATAAGATGCACATAAATGACCTTCCAGGGGGAGTAACAGTGCTTTGGGAGGGCAGTCTGAATTCTGGCTGAATAATATCAATAACAATAACAATAAAACAGAGAAAGCAGGGACCATGTGGAGAAGGCTGGTGAGGGCTTTGACATAGTCAAAAGTTCACATTCAATGAGGAACGTTAATATTTCACATCTAATTCCTTTATTAGCTTAGACACCCGAAGGTCATTTGGAGAGAATTTTTTTTTTTTAGGTCACCAGCTTGACAGTCTTTATCTGAGAAGAGGCACTGGGGGATACCCAAGGTGAGATGGAAGGTATTTTCAGGTAGCCAGATAGGATGACCGGCTAGGGGAGGCTAAATAATAATTAGCAAGCTCATTACCGCCTGCCATTTCAGAACTGCTGGTCAATCCAGATTCATATGATGTTCATTTGCTTCTTGTGAACTGAAAGACTGGTGTGTTGAGATTTCCCTGACAGCCCGTCTAACATTATGACATCAGAGTGTGTGTGTGCATGTGTGTGTGTGTATGTGTGTGTGTGTGTGAATTCCTACCTACCTGAGAGCTGCTCAGGATGGGACTGTGTCTTTCTTTTAATGGTGTGTAGAAGGGATTCATCAGCTGAACAGTATATCCTGGGGCCCTTCTGGATGCAGAGCATGGAACATGACTATGGAGGCAGTCAGGGAGCTTGGCATCAGTTCTTTTAACTTTTTCTGAGAAAAGATAAAGAATTCTTTAACAGTGATACCCCTGCAAGTGTTAGATTGGTAAGATATACACATACACGTTTGTATGATTTTTCTCATGGTAGGATATATGCATTCTTGAAATATTTGTTGAGAGCTTACAATGAGGCAGGAAAACTGGGAAGGGTGACTAGAAGATGGTCACTAATGATGCGTAAGAGAAGGACACATCAATAGGGGATGAGGTGAGGGAAACGAGGAGGTACTCAGAGAGTGGGTAGGGACAAAGATTTTTTTGTCACAGCATTATCTTTGGCAGAGAATTATTTATTTGATGTTAAACCATAAACTCTGTAATCAAGCCCACATAGATTCAAACCTGTTTTGCTATTTCCTAATTTGTCCTGAGGTCTCTCGTTTAATCTCTTGGTGCCCTGTTTTTCTCATCTATAAATGGGAATTGTAGAATTCCCATGTAATAATGTTCTTTTGAGAAGCGAATGGTAAGTCACATAAGGTTCTTGGCATCACGCCTCACCAATAAAAAGCAGTTTATATATATATATATTATGATGATGATTACAGTTATGATTGATATTAGAATAAACATCATCTTCAAATCAAATAAGTTTGGAAAACAGTTCTTAAAAAATGTTAAGTTGATTTCTGTACTGTAAGAATTTCCATGGCTTCTAGCATACCTCATACATCTCTGAGAAAAGCGGGGTATAAAGAGCACAGTGCTCTTCTCATGTATTAAAACACAGACCTACACTTTGTTTTTTTGTTTTTTGCTTTTGTCTTCTGTTACAGCTCACATTTTCATAATGCTGGTCTGTGGGCAAAGGGAAAGTTTGGATCAGAAGCTGACAGTGTGGAGTTGGGTGTAGAAGACTGAGGGACAGGAACAGGCTATAAATTCTGAGTAACAAGGAACAGGGAGAAGCAGCTCCTATGCCTGATTTATTTTCTTTTCTTTTCTTTTCTTTTCTTTCTTTCTTTCTTTCTTTCTTTCTTTCTTTCTTTCTCTCTTTCTCTCTTTCTCTCTTTCTCTCTTTCTCTCTTTC
>NC_081559.1:183644001-183748953 GCF_022355385.1 Mustela nigripes
TCCTTCCTTCCTTCCTTCCTTCCTTCCTTCCTTCCTTCCTTCCTTCCTTCCTTTCTTCTTTTTTTCCAATCTGGTGACAGAAGGTTAGAAGTTGGTAGATTTTTGGACCCTCCGCATTGGGAAATTTGAAAGACCAAAGAGAGTGGCCCTTGTCCATTGAGATAGTGGAGGCTGGCATTCATTCTGGCTATGCTTTGGCCTTTGCATAGAACGAGAAATCTCAATGTTCTGCACTTGTCATGTTCCCATCCTCTTTCCTTCTACCCAGACAAGTAGTCTGGGCTCATATTTCAGTAGCAGAGGGTTTGTGTGTCCCTTCAGTCAATCATTTACTCACGTGTTCATTCTATGTTTCAACACATAGGTCATTCAACAAACTTTTATGGACAACTTACCTTGTGCCAAGTATAGCATTAGATCCTGAGGACATAGAAATAAACAATGCACAATCCTGGACTTAAGAGAACACAAAAGCTCTGAGGACAGAGCCTTTATGAATTTTAATCTATTGGGGGAAACTCTTCATAAGCAGCTATTACAGCAAACACTGGCAAATAAAATATGGGTTGAATGCATAGTATCTGTCATGTCAAGCATTCACTGATGCTGTTCCTTGCTTGGAAAATCTCCATAATCCTGTTTCTACTCCAGGATCATCTAGTCTTGTCCCCACCATGGAGCCTTCTGACCACTTGAGGCAAGTGGTCTGTGACTTGGAGTCGCAGCAGAATTTGCTTTAGTTAAATTAGCTCTATGAATGTAAAGCTTTGAGGAGCTACTACTTTTGGCTATTTAAGGCTATTCCCATCTTTACTCACTGAATCTATTTGTTGTCAGTCCATCTGTTGCCCTACTCCTTTAGGTCTTGGATGTGAACTATCTTGCATGTGATTTCATTGCTTTACAAAATTATACACTGGGCAGCATATATCACATCTAACTTTATACCCCTCACAATGCAAAGAGCTTGTAATATGTTGTGATGGTTTTGAAATATGTCCATAAGTTCTTGGACCCTCTTCCCTTCAAGAGATGGAATTTAATTCCCACCCCCTTCCCCCCACCTTGAGTTTGGGCTGGGCTATGCAACTTGTTTTTATTAAACAGGATAAAGCACAGGTGATGGTGTGTGATCTCAGGGACTAAGTTATTAAGGGCACTGCGGCTTATCGCTTGTTCTGTTTTGGGCTACTCTGTCCGGGAAGAAGCAGCTGCTACATCATGACCCTCAAGGCAGCTTCTGGAGAGGCCCACAGGCTTAGAAGCTGAGGCCTCTCACCAACCAACAGAACTAATTTTCCAATCACGCGAGTGGGCCACATTGGAAACAGTTCTTCCAGCCTCATTCAAGCTTTTAAATGACAGCAGCCCAAACTGATATTGACTGTAAACCCATAAATAATCCTAAGACAGACCACTCAGCTAAGTCATTCATGGATTCTTGACCATGAGAAACTGTTGAGATAATAAATGCTTGCTATTTTTAAGCTACTACATTGGGATAATTTGCTCCATAGCAATAGATTATTAATATTCAATACACAGATATACTTGCTCTGTGAAGAAAGAACTTATTTGACTATCAGTGACATCCATGTTGCTGAATCCTATGGATTCTTCCGAGTGTTCATTTTACTTGTAATCACAGCAGCATGGAACACAGAAATTGAGTATGTCTTCCTTCTCATTTAAAAATTATTTAAAAATTTGTCTGGTATAAAAAAGTTGGGTTTCATGAACCCATTATCCTTCTTAACCACAATCCTTCCTCTGGGGTAATTATGGTCTTTCTGCAACTTGCTTTTCTGTGAGTACAGTGTTATGTTGTTTAGATTTATTTATGTTGACCCATGTAACACTGAAACATTCACATTAATTGTTGTCTAGTGTCCATTATACAACTGTGACATAATTTATTAATAAGTTCCACTTTGGGGGCATTTAGATGGTTTCAATTGTTGTCTAGTGTCCGTTATACAACTATGCCATAATTTATTAATAAGTTCCACTTTGGGGGCATTTAGATGGTTTCAACTTTTTCACCTTTATTAATAGCACTGCATTGTAATTCTTATAGATGAATTCTTAACTCTCTGTATAAGATTTCTCTAAGGTATGTATTCATCTTTCACCTTCTAGGTATCACCAGAATATTCTCCAATTGGTTGTACTAATTTATGCTTCCGGCATCCTCCCCAGCATTTTATATTATAAGGCTTGATTTCTTTTATTTTCTCTTCTTTCCCACCTTCTTTTCTTTGCATCTGAAGTTACAGTTTTTATTTAATCATTTATTTTGTGTCCCTTGGCAACTTATATTTCTTTATTTGTGACTTGTGTATTTATACATTTTGCCCATTTTTGTCTTTGGTCATCTGCATCTTTTGGATTGATTGATAAGAATTATTTACATATTCTCTATCCTAATATTTTCTCAAAGGTTTGTTTGATATTTGGTTTTTTAAAATGGTATTATCTTTTACTAAGAGGAAATTAAAAAATTTAAGGTAGACAAATATAACTTCCCTTACAGTTTAGACATTTTGTGTCCTGTTCAAGAAATTATATACTCCTTGGCATGAAAGAATTGTTCTACACTTTTATATACATAAATATTACTCAAATTTTATTACTTTTTTAGGTGTTTTTCCATCTTTATTGAAATATAATTTATATATAACATTGTATATAGAGTGTATTGATTTACTGTATCACATTTAGATTTTTAATCCATGTGTAATCTTTTGGAATAAGGTGGATGTAGAAGTCTTATTTTTTTTAAGTAGATAACTCATTTCTCCAGTAGTGTGTATTGTATAATCCATTTCCCCCCACTTACTCATCATATTTAAGTGTCAAATGGTCATAGGTCTGTTTCTGAATTCTCTATTTTGCTCTATTGGTCATTTTACCTATTACAAGATAGCTGCCACACTGATCTAATTATTATAGATGTCTCATAAATTTTGATATAAATCACGTTTGTCATATGCATTCTTGACAGTCTCTTTTTACAAACAAGTGTTAGAAACAGTTTCCAATATTTTGTGAATAGCTTTCTGTGATCTTGATTCTGTGAATTGATCTACAGAACAATTTGGGGAGATTGACATCCCATACACCAGTTATCACCAATTTATTTAGCTCTTTTTAAATGAACTTAAATAGTTCTATAAATTTTTCCTTAAAGATTCTGGAAATCCTATACTAGAAATAGCATTCTGAGTACATTTTAAACTTTCAGTTTCTGATGTAACAATTGTGTAACATCATCATTTATTATTACATCAATGTTTTCCATTTTGATGAGATTTCTTACTATTTCCAAAGAATTATTTGAAATATTCTGAAATTTTCTAGACTTTAAAAAATATATATTTTATTTATTTATTTGAGAGAGAACACGAGAGGGGAAAAGGTCAGAGGGAGAAGCAGATTCCCCACGGAACTGGGAACCTGATGTGAGACCCCATCCTGGGACTCTGGGATCATGACCTGAGCTGAAGGCAGTGGTTTAACCAACCGAGCCACCCAGGCACCCTAGATTATTTTATTATATGCTCAAAGTAGCAGTTTTAGTTCTTCCTTTTTGATCTTTATACTTTTATTTTTTCTTGTTTTATTGCATTGGCTAAGATCTCCTCTGTGGTGCTGAATGAAAGTGAAATATGGTAGCTTTGCCTTATTCCTGACACATTCCTAATGTTTCACCATGTAGGATGATACCTTCTGGAGGCTTACAGTAGATATCCTTGATCTGACCCTTATTTCCCTTCAAAAAATTTGACTATATGATTATTTTTGTAATTATTTAATATAATTGTTTAATGACTACCTCTTTAGAATCTAACATAAATTACTAATTTTGTACTTGGCACATGATAAGCATTAAGTAAATAACTATTGAATAAACAAATGAGCACACCCTCACCTGCCGCCCCCCAACTGAAGTTCAGGTAAAGTTATTCCCCAGTCTTATCTCCTGAATTTAGCTATGGTATTTAATTTCATTGTGGGAAAAGGCCTTAGGTATTGTCTCCACTAAACCCCTCCTGTTCCAGATAAGGAACCTGTGAATCAGAGAAGTTAAGTGACTGGCCCAAGGTAACTCAGATTGAGGCTTTTGGAAAACTTATGGCTTTTCTTGAGCTGGCCCCTACCCATATGAACAACCTCATTTTTTGATACTCTGTGACATTTCTTTTTTTTTTTTAATATTTTATTTATTTGACACACACAGAGAGAAAGATCATAAGTAAGCAGAGAGGCAGGCAGAGAGAGAGGGGAAAACGGACTCTGTGCTGAGCAGAGAGCCCAATGCGGGGCTTGATCCCAGGACCCTGAGATCATGACCTGAGCAGAAGGTAGAGAGGCTTAACCCATTGAGCCACCCAGGTGCCCCTGTTTTACATTTCTATGAAGTATACTTCAGTGTGCCATGCTTTATGTCTTCTCTGGGTCTTTATGCTTGCTTTTTCCTCTTTTGGGGACAATCTTCCCTTTCCATTCACTCACTTGCTTTCATATATTTCCTGTTGATTCTTATTGCAAATATCACCTCATCTCAGACGTCTGCTATCATGTGCTCACACTCAGTACGCTCATTCTCATAAAAAAAACCTGTGCTTCTCCTATCATAACATTTATTATGCTTTAAGCTAATACTTAAAAAATTAGCTACCAACACACCAGACTTAAAATTTTTGCATGAATATTAGTCTATAATTCTTTTTGGTGGGACCTTTGTCAGGTATTGGGATCAAGGTAATGCTGCTCTCATAGAATGAGTTTAGAAGTTTTCTTTCTATTTCTATTTTTTTAATAGCTTCAGAAGAATGGGTATTAATTCTTCTTTAAATGTTTGGTAGAATTCTGAGAGGCCATCTGGCCCTGGACCCTTGTTGGGAGATTTTTGATTACTACTTCAATTTCTTTGCTTGGTTATGGGTCTGCTCAGGTTTTCTCACTCTTTGCAGGCAACATGATCCTCTGTAGAAAATCCAAAAGACCTCCGCCCCCAATTGCTAAAACTAATAGAGGAATTCAGCAAAGTTGCAAGATATAAAAATCAATACACAAGTCAGTTGCATTTTCATACACTAATAATGAGGTAGAAGAAAGAAAAATCAAGGAATTGATCCCATTTACTATTGCATTTACAATTTATTTCATGTTTTTTTTTCATTGTAAATACAATTATAAATGATACCTAGGAATAAACCTAACCAAAAAGGTAAAGAATCTGTGCTCTGAATACTGTAGAGCACTTATGAAAGAAATTGAGGGAGACAAAAAGAAATGGAAAAGCTTCCATACTCAGCAGTTGGAAGAACAAATATTGTTAAAATGTCTGTGCTGCCCAAAGCAATCTAAACATTCAGTACAATCCCTATCAAAATAACATCAGCATTTTTCATAGAGCAAGAACAAGTAATCCTAAAATTTTTATAGAACCAGAAAAGACCCTAAATAGCCAACATAATGTTGAAAAAGGAAACCAAAGCTGGTGGCATCACAATTGCAGACTTCAAGCTCTATTACAAAGCTGTCATCATCAAGACAGTATGGTACTGGCACAAAAACAGACACATAGATCAATGGAAACAGAATAGAGAACCCAGAAATGGACCCTCAACTCTATGGTAAAATAATCTTCAATAAAGCAGGAAAGAACATCCAATGGAAAAAGACAGTCTCTTCAACAAATGGTGTTGGGAAAATTAAATGGCCACATGCAGGAAAATGAGACTTGACTATTTTCTTACACCATAAACAAAGATAAACTCAAAATAGATGAAATGCCTAAATGTGAGACAGGAATCCATCAAAATCCTAGAGAAGAACAGGCAGCAACCTCTTCAACCTTGGCTGTAACTTCTTGTTAGGCACATCTCCAAAGACAAGAGAAACAAAAACAAAAATGAACTGTTGAGACATCATCAAGATAAAAACCTTTTGCACAGCAAAGGAAACAATAAACAAAACTAAAAGGCAGCCTATGGAATGTGAGAATACATTTGCAACTATCTTATCAGATAAAAGGCTACTATCCAAAATCTAGAAAGAACTTATCAATCTCAACACCCCCAAACCAAAAAATCCAGACAAGAAATGGGCAGAAGACATGAAGACACAGTTGTTCACAGAAGACATCCAAAAAGCCAAAAGACACATGAAAAATGTTCCATATCACTCAGAATCAGGGAAATGCAAATCAAAACCACAATGAGATACCACCTCACACTAGTCAGATGGTTAAAATGAACAACTCAGGATACAATAGATGTTGGCAAGGATGCAGAGAAAGGGGAGCCCTCTTACACCGTTGGTGAGAATGCAAACTGGTGCAGCCACACTGGAAAAGAGTATGGTGGATCCTAAAAAAGTTAAAAATAGAGCTACCCTATGACCCAGAAATTTTACTGCCAGGTATTTACCCAAGGATACAAACATAGTGATTCCAAGGGGCACATGTACTCCAATGTTTATACCTGCAGTGATCACAATACTGAAAATGGAGAGTCTGGATGTCCATCAACAGATGAATGGATAAAGAAGATGTTGTAAATACACACACACACACACACACACACACACACACACACACACACAATGGAATACTGCTTAGCCATCAGAAAGAATGAAATCTTGCCATTTGCAATGACATGGATGGAGCTAGAGGGTATTATGTTAAGTGAAATAAGTCAATCAAAGAAAGACAAATACCATATGGTTTCACTCATATGTGGCATTTAAGAAACAAAACAGATAACTGTAGGAAGAAAAAGTAAAATAAGATGAAAACTGAGAGGGAGGCAAACCATAAGAGATGTTGAACTGTAGGAAACAAACTGAGAGTTGCTGGAGGAGAAGGCATGGGGAGGTGGCGTCCCTGGGTGATGGGCATTAAGGAGGGAACTTGATAGAATGAGCACTGGGTGTTATATGCAACTGCTGAATCACTGAATTCTCCCTCTAAAACTCAATTAAAATTTTTTTCTTAAATTTTTGTATGGAAAGTTGCCTCAGCAGTATTGCTCAGACTTGCTCAGTATTACTCAGTATTGCTCAGCAGTATTGCTAGGTCTTTTTTCAAGACCTAGCCCAGTATTCAGTGCTTAATAAATAGGCTGGCAATGAATATACTTTCAATCAGTAAAATTGTATCTTTTTCCTTTTAAGCATAAAATGTCTCTGCTTTCATTAGACTGGTAACTATTCAAAACTCTGGTTGGAGGTAAAGGTGGGCCTTGCTTAGTATGGTAAATGTGTTTCTGAAGAAGTAAATTGAATTACTTCTAAATGTTCTAAAAGAGATTGCTATTTAAAGGACCCATTTAGTAGAAGAGCCATTCATTTCCATGAAGCAAAGAATGTGATTATAAAGTAAGCATTGCTTATCCTTCTGCAGCTTCAGGGTTTTGGAGCCTGCAGAGCCTCAGGCGTTGAGCATACCTGCTTGTGGTCGAGGGGTGGGGACAGTGGCTGTTTTTGCTGGTCTTGTGACAAGATTAAACACAAGGCTTGATCAGCAACCCAATTAGTATATTCCAAAAAAAATTATCAGATAAAATTTCGACCTCTCTTAATAGAGACTTAGGATTCCAATCTTTCTTCTTATGGATGCAGGAACTGAGACCACCTACTTTTTGGCTTGGAAGAAATCTGTACAAATGGGCAGTCCCTAATATATCATGTTGCAGAATGTCAGGTGTGGAAGGGAACTCTGAGATGAACTCGCCCAACCCCTTCATGGTACAGATGCAGAAGCTGAAGACCAGGTGATAAGTCTGCCAAAAGTCAGACAACTATTTATTGATGCACTGGACTATAGAACTGACCTTAGGTCTCTTACTCCAGTGCTCTGTGAACTGGTTTTCTATTCGGAAGTTGAGCAAGATTCAGATCCCTTAGAGTATGTGGAGCATCTTAGTTGAGAAGACAAAATCTGAAATCAGAAAGACCTGGATTTCAGTCCAAGCCCCCTACTTAAATTTCAGTGACTTTAGGGAAATTATCCTATCTCTAAGAGCCTTTTACTCATTTGCAAAATAGGGACAGTTCTGGTATTCCCTTATAGGGTAGGTAGATCTCTTGGTGGTACACATAAAAAGCTTGTATGAGGGCCCGGCATACAGCAGGGGCTCAGTGGCAATGATGATGGTGGTGATGGTGGGGACAACGTAGATGATGAGGATGGTTTTAATGATGATGGGTCAGTCTCCCTTGCTGCTTTCTTCTCCCCTTAGATAAAAAGGAACAAGCCCATTGTTTCTAATCTAAATATTGGCCATGATAAAATATGGCCAAAATAACTCAAGGCGAACACCAAATTAAAACAATTGACTAGAAAGAGATGGTTCTAACTCTTGGTTAGATAGAAATTGACTGCATTTAAGTTTGTTAACAGTTAATGTGCTGCTAAGAGCCTCCAACCCAAAAGAGCTGATACCTATACCCTATAGTAGAAAAACTATTGAAGAGAGACTCATTTGTTTTCCTTCTCTTTCCTAGTCTCTTCTCACCTCTGCCTGAAAATATAAAGAAACCAGCAGTCCCAGAATTAATAAAGAAATAAAAATCAAAGAAAAGCTTTACTTTAAATCCAGCTCCCAGCAAAGATGAGATCACTCTGTGCTCCAGAGTTAAGGATGCTTATGGTCTGACTTCCTTCTCTTCCTCTGTCTGCCAGCTTTGAACAATGTAGGAGGCAGGAGGCACAGAGGACCTGAGCTCTGCAGCCTCCAGGAGGGCTTATTCCTAAGGAACTTCTGGTTCCTAAGAGAACATATTCTTAAGATCCTTTTAGTGTACTTATATAAAATCCCTGCTCCTGCCTCTTTACATTTTAAGGGAAAAATTACCTCCTTTGCTGTTTCCCCATAGATATCAGCTCACACAACATGGAAAGGAAGGGCCCTATCTTGTATCATGAGGTTAGGTGTGAGCATGGCTATGGTCATTGGGAAGAGAGCCTTATTAAGTGATTATTTCTGCCAGCTTTTCGACTATGATGAATTTCTACTTGGAATCCGAAAAATACTGTGGAACAGTTACTGATTCCTGTGATACTGGCCCATTTAGTAGGACCTCAGGCAAGAAAGACATCATCTGGGATAAATAACCTTGTAGTCACACTGTCAAGGTCAACCTGACTGAATTCAGTGGTACATATTCTCCAACTTTGACATTACCCTTGCTTGGACCCTGGCATCTTCTTTCATGGTCACGGTGTCCTTGATTATCCATGGTGACACTGCTGCTTGGATGGATAACAGCTCCCACTGCTATCTTATAGTCGCTGGTCCTGCTGTTGCTCAGTTGTGGTTGTCCTCCTCTTGGTTCCCCAACGTGGCAAGTGAAGCCGTGCTCTGTGCTCAGGCCACTCCTTGCTTCTCTTTTAACGCATCCACCATGTTATTGCTGCTCCTTTAAAGAGCAGCAGAGGAGGCCTTTTTCAGGGGCTCCACTAAACACACAAATAATGTATCTCAATCTAAAGGAAACAGACAACCGGGTGACCAGCAAACAGTTGGATTTCTTTTTTGAGAATCGGCAGAACAAACCAGAATTTTTGCTTGTTTTTTCGTTTTTGTTTTTTTCATTCCCCCCCCCCCCCCCCACACACACACACACTCAGGGAGTTTTGAGATTTGAAGAGAAAAGTTGTCTGGAGTAAGGGGCTTGGGGCTGGGGGTTAGTCATTTTAAGCCATATGCAACTGATGAGTAAAGAGAACGCAATTTTGAGCAAAATCAGAGCAGAGCAGACACATGTAGAAAGGCAGAGATGATATAAAAGAGAAGCAGGGTGAGAGCTTCCTTTTGTCTGTGAGAGACAGACAGAGTGGCCATGTTCTCCGGTGCATGCCTGGCCCCCTCCATGCCCAGGACATAAACTACACTCTCAGGCACCCTGCCTTTCCCCCTCGCCTCTCCTGCCCCTGCCTCTGTACCTCTCCTCTCCTTTCCTGTTTTTCTCTCGCCTTCCTTTTTCCTTTCTTTCTCTTTCTTCCTTTCTTTCTTTTCCTTCCTTCTTCCCTCCCTTCTTTTTTTCCTTCCTTTTATAGAGGTGGGGGAGAAGGGAAGGGAGAGAGAACATCTTAAGCAGGCTCCACTCCCAGCACAGAACCTGACATGGGGCTTGATCTCACAACCCTGAGATCATGACCTGAGCCCAAATTAGGAGTCAGACACTTAACCGATGGAGTCACCCAGGTGCCCCACTTCCTCCGTCCCTTTATTCTTTTGGTTAGGTTAAGTAGTTTTATTTTCCCTACAATTAATCTTTCCAAGCACACTTGCCTTATGCTTCCATGTGCCATGGACTTGCGTAAGGAAGTTCCTTTTGATGTTTCTGCCGGTCCTCCAGCTCCTGGAACACCCATATTCATCCTTGCAGACTCTTTCCACATGTCAGCGCTGCAAAGCAGACCTCAGCATCCTCATGCAGAGTCAACCATTCCTTGTTCTTGTGTGTACTGTAGCATTATTCGGCATTGCTATTGCCTATGATTTCTGGTCTTCTTCACTTGCTCTCTTGGTTTTCCTCCTCTTAGTTCCCTAACAGGCAAGTGAAGCAGTGCTCCATACTCAGGCCACTCCTTGCTTCTCCCCATTTACCAAGTATGCTACAAATTGGAAAATCATCCGTGGCCCTCTTCTTGCATATTCTCCAGGGAGGGGATCTGATGGATGACTGTGGATCACCCCCTGTCCATGTACCCTCCCCTGTCCTCAGTCAGCTTCTTGTCCATCTTAGTACAACTGTGCCAGCACTGGGATTTGCAGAGTTCAAGTGTTCCCACAAGCAGTGAATGAATACTAGGTCTTGTGGGGAAATAAGAAAAACATACTACGAAGTTACCATTCTCTTTACCTTTAAAATTCCATTTGGGGAAACAATTGTATGCATTAAATAGAAATCTATGTAAAGAGGTAAAGAGAAGTATACGATAGGGGTGCCTGGGTGGCTCAGTGGGTTAAACCTCTGCCTTTGGCTCAGGTCATGATCTCAGGATCCTGGGATGGAGGCCTGCATCGGGCTCTCTGCTCAGCAGGGAGCCTGCTTCCCCCTTTCTCTTTGCCTGCCTCTCTGCCTACTTGTGATCTCCATCCATCAAATAAGTAAATAAAAATCTTTAAATAAAAAAGAAGTATATGATAGATGATATTCATACAAAGAAAACATTGCCATCCTTACAATGATAAAACTTAAAAGAGTATTTGCAAGAGAATACAGTGATCCGTATTCGCTGTATTAGTGAAACCACTGTAGAAAAGCCATCCACCTCCTCGATCCTTTTTTCTGGGATTGCCCCCCAGTGGCAACTATGTGGCCATATCGGCAG
Organism: Mustela nigripes; assembly: GCF_022355385.1. NCBI lineage: Eukaryota > Metazoa > Chordata > Mammalia > Carnivora > Mustelidae > Mustela > Mustela nigripes. Next base: position 183,655,352 of record NC_081559.1, read on the forward strand.
TCTCTAGTGACAAGACCTCAGTGGGCTGATGGGGTTGGGGCACGTATCATAAACCAAGTCAATCAAATTTTTCCTCTGAGGATATTTTCAGTTTCCAGGGGAGGAAAAACACGGTTGTTCTTTTTGGGCAAAGAGGTAAGAGGTAAGAAATAAATGTGTCCAGCCATTGTATTTTACCTTCGTTCTACCTCTGTCAAACAGAGGAGAGGCTAGTTTAAGAGACTGAAGGTGATACCATTTTGGGTGAGAGAAGCAGAAATGGAATGTCTGTGTGCTTCCACTCATTCAGCTGAGAACAGCTGCCACTCAGTCCTTCATGCATTTAAATGAAGTTCCCAGTCATTTGTGGTTCGTCTTTAACCTAAAGTTTGGTTTCTGTCACTCACCACCAAGCGTCCCAGTAATGCAGTTGCCTCTCTTTGCTGCTGCCCATCTGGACTGATTACACCTGACCTCTTCCCTCATCGCTCCCTCTCCGTTTCCCACCAGCCCAAGAACACATTTCATGATTCAAGATAACCACTGTCATTGGTACCACATTGCCTTTTAAGCCATAGATCCTAATAAGCCATTATGCTGTAGAGATCATGGCTTAGACCCTGCCACTAACTGCAGGTGATAGCCTTGGGCACGTCCCTTGGCTGACCTGGGCCTCTGTTTTCTCTGTAAAGCGAGGCATGTGAGTTAGATGCCATCTATATCCAAGGACAACTTTCCAGGGTATTACATGATAGAGTAGTTAAGGGCTAACAAAGGTTCAGAGTCTTAACCAGGGATTACCAGTAGTCAGGCATGATACTCTCCAGGGCTGGCGGTCTGGAAGACACGCAAAGAGGAATCTGGAATAATTGCTTTTCCAAGTCTCCCTACTGCCCCTCACCTGTTTTGATGGACCCAGTGCTGGATCCCAGGAGAGAACTTTGAAATAAACACAACAATTTCAGGTAAAAGCATGCTCCCAGAGCAGGAACTCAGGTGGAGAAAATAGGCTCTGGGAGTAACATGTCCAGAGGAAACAGCCTTTTTCAGCCCAAACTCATGTCTCTGTGCTGCGCTGGTGCATCTTGTCACCCTGGATCTCTCCACTCCGGGGTCTCCTTCCTGCAGTTACCAGCGTGATGCCGCTGACACAAATCCCATTGCCAGTTGTTTCTGCTGAAAATTCTTCAGATTGTTTTTGACTCCAAGAAAAGCCTAAAAGTAACCCAGCATTCGAAGCCCCAGGCCCCAGGGTTCCTCTCCCTGCTCTCATTGCTCACCACCTGTGCTCCTTCTGTTTCAGGCTTACAAGTCTTACTGGACAGCCTTCTTCTTAGGAATGAGCAAAGCTGTTCCTCACCTCCCTGTATGAACAGGCTGCTTCCTTTGCCTGCGCTGCTCCTCCCCCAGCCCCCCTTCCTCTCCCCTACCTGCCACATAAATGATTATCCATCTTTCACTGCCCTTAAGATAGTACCTTCCTTCTGGAACAATCCCTCACCCTCCCCTCTCTCAAGCATTTAATCTCTGCCTCTGTTTTCACCCTTCCCCTGGTTTCTTGTTTTTATTTGTTTGCCTCTCTGTGTGCTGGTTAGCTTGACAGCCACGCCACAGCCTGGTTCGTAGCAGCTAGTCACGATGCTTATTGGTAAATAAATATTTCTGAGCTACGGGGTGAACCTAATTGTTTTCTGATTTATCGGACAAGGGGGAGGTTAGAAATTAACAAACATATGGTTCCCTAAGGAAATCTACAGAAACATCAGAAAATAACACCAATTTGGCTTTGGGGTTACGGACAAATCTTAGGATGTACGTTTTTGTTCTTTGATTTTGGGACTTACTGAAGCTGAACTATTTGACTGAATTAGACATGTCTGCACATCACCTGCTAAAAATCAAAAGGCTGTGAATACTTTCTGTGTTGTGAATGCTAGCCCTCTTTCTTACAAGTAGGATTTATGAGAATTTTAAAGGACTGTGGAAGAGTCACACTTAGTGCGTGAGTGATATTCAGGTAACATTTTCAGAAAATTATGGCAGTTCCATCAATCACTCTGACACAGAGTTTAATGGCCCCCACCCTCTCCTTGCCACCTTCGTGTCTCATATGTAGATAAAGTACGGGATGTAAAAGAATAATAAGATGTTTCCATGGCTGTGAAGAGAGGAATGGTCTCTTACCTAAAGATGTCAAGTCATTTGATTGCCCCTGCCTCCTCCAGGCCTGGGTGGATCTCCCTTGCTTGTGCCCCCAGCTACTGCAAACCTTCCAGCTGAGTATCCACTTTGCAATATCACCATCAGTGCACACGTTTGCTCACTGTTTTCCTCTTCTGGTGGGTGATAAGCTCCAGGAGAGCAGGGGCCATATTCCCAGCACCTACCACGGAGTCTGCCGTGTGGTCCGCATGGCTTGCTTATGAAGCAATGGATAAAAGACTCTGTGATAACAGGTGTATGCATGTGTGTGTTGAAGGCTGTATATGTACATGAAGTGGGAGGTAGGAACGTGCCAGCTGGAATGTGTGTGAGTGATATGTACTTGGGAATTCACATTATCTGCTCCATTCTGGTCCTTTAATGGAAGTCAACAGACTTCTTCTCCCCAACCCGGCCATCGGATAAAAGCAAGCTGCAAATGCTTGCTAATGTTGTTGGCAGGTGTTGTTCAAACTCTCCTTTCTGCAAGAAGAACTCGCAAGCTTTACTCTCTGTAGTTTATATTATGAAAACAGTAGATTTTTTGAATGGTTTCCCAGGAGGAATGTATAGAATCATCTGGAATATGATTTTTAAAAACTACACAACTACACATCTCTTCCCTGTTCCCCTGGAGACAGAAACACAAGCTCATAGTCCAGGATGCCCTCTCCTGAGCTGAGAATCACAATTCCAGGTAATTGCTGAAGGCAGGGATCATGTTGTTTTTGCTCACCATTTCGTCCTTGGTGTTCAGAACTGTGCCTGACACATGGCGCATGTGGAGTAAATATTTGCTGGAGGAGTCAATGAATCTCTGACTGTCCTCTGTATACCTGCTTTTATTGGTTTAGTTTGAATTCTTGGATCTGTACCTTAACAGCCCTCCCAGTGTCCCCAGGATTGGACTTTTGGTTTCTTTCTTGCCAGTTTATAGCTCGGTGCCCTTGTCTGACACTCACTCCATCTGTCTGTAAGGTCTCAGCATTGTCCATCATCTTGGGAGAGTACTCCCTGACTCAGCTCACTGATGTCCTGGGACTCGATCTTCTCCAAAAAGCTATTGTCTAAATCTGGCTGTCCCCCCTTTTTCCCTCAGGGCGAGCAATCTGGAAAATATCCGTGCTGTTGGAGCTGAACAATATATACAAGTGATACCTCCCCAGAGATGTAACCATTTGTCTGATGAACAATTGCCTTTAGTGGCATTTGTGGTCAGGCTATTAGATGTTGAAAGGACACTGGAGAGGAAGGCCCAGGACTCATATTCTCGTCTAAAATCTTCTCTTTGGTCAGTGTATTAGTGAGAAGTCCTGAGCCAGAGTTCTCCAGAGTCCATAAGAAGTGTGTATATGCAGAAAGAGATTCTTTTAAGGAATTGGCTCGGTCGGCCAGCCAGCAGACTGAAAACCAGGGATGAACTGATGCAGTTCAAGTCCAAAGGCCATCTCCTGCAGGATTCACTTGTGCTCCAGAGAGGGCAGTCTTTTGTTTGAGGGCATCTTCCACTGATTAGATGAGGCCCACCCACAGTATGGATGACAAACTGCTTTTTCAAAGTCCACAGATTTACATGCTAATCTCATCTAAAACCACCCTCATAGAAACATCCAGAATACTGTTTGGCCACATAGCTAAACATTGTGGTCCAGCCAAGATGACACATAAAATTAATCATCACAGGTAGTTTCCAGGTAACCCTGGGTCTCTATTCCTTCACTGAAAAATAAGAAAGTAAGATTTGATGTCTGCCAACTAAAATAATGAATTCCTTGTTTAGGAAAAAAGACTAACAAAATAGAGTCCAGAATTCAGGGACAACGGATGTTCAAACACTTCTACTTCTTTTGATGTCTGACATCTAACATAGAACCTGGTACCTGGCTGGGAATGCTAATGGTTTGAGGATGGGACCAGAAGGCCTGAATTTGAAAGGAGCCCACTCATACTTTTTGCTAAATGTCAGGGGGTGACATCCTAATTTTAAGTTTAGACATGTTACAATCTTTATGTTACCATTATAATTTTTGTTCTTTATTTTGCTCATTGATTTTTGCATGATTTAATTGGCCTTTTGGGCATTTATATTGATTTGACGTTCTGTACCCAAATCAGTAATGGATTTTTCTGGACCAGTTGACTACAGATCACCCCCTTGAGGCCTTTACCTTTTGGTCAGCCCTGCTGCATTCGACAGAGAGGACATTTTCTTCTTTCCTTTAGTACTTAGCATTTTTGTAGAAATTACAGCATGTGACAAATTGCAGAGGCTGTGTGGCGTCTATTAAAATACAGATTTTGTACTGGGAATATAAATTGGTATAGCCATTATGACAAACAGTATGGAGATTCCTTAAGAAATGAAAAATAGGACTGCCATATAATCCAGCAATTCTACTTTTGGGCATTTATCCAAGGACAACAAAAATGCTAGGTGTGCCTGGGTGGCTCCGTCAGTTACGTGTCTGCCTTCAGCTCAGGTCATGATCCCAGGGTCCTGGGATTGAGTCCTGCATCAGGCTCCCTGCCTAGTGGGTCTGCTTCTCCCTGCCCTCCTGTTCCCCTTCTTCTGCTCCTCTCCCCACTCATGTTCTCTCTCTTTCTCTCTCTCAAATAAATAAATAAAATCTTTTTAAAAAAGGAAGAGAAAAACACTAATTTGAAGAGATACATGTAGCATTATTCATAGTAGCCAAGTTAGGAAAGCAACCTAAGTGTCTATTGATAGGTGAATGGATTAAAAAAAGATCTGGTATATATATACAATGGGATATTACTCAGTCATCAGAAAGAATGAAATCTTGCCGCTTGAGACAACATGGATGGAGCCGGAAGGTATTATCTAAGTGAAAGAGATCAGACAAAGACAAATACCATATGGTTTTACTTCTAAGGGAATCTAAAAAAACCAACCAACCAAACAAACAAACAGAAACAGATTCATAGATACAAAGCAAACTGCTGGCTACCAAAGTGGGGGGTGGTTTTGGGGATGGAGGAAATAGGTGAGAGAGATTAAGAAGTACAAATTGTCATTTATAAAATAAATAATTCAGGGGGATGTAATGTACAGCATAGGGAATATAGTCAATAATATGTCAATAACTTTGTATGGTAACAGATGGCAACTAGACCTGTTGTGGGGATCATTTGTAATGTGTAGAAATATTGCATCTCTGAGGCACCTGGGTGGCTCAGCTGGTTAGGCATCCGACTCTTGATTTCAGCTCAGGACATGATCTCAGGGTCCCGGGGATCCAGCTCCATGTCAGGCTCCCCGCTCACCAGGAGTCTGCTTGTCTCCTTCTCTCTCTGCCCCCCCAAATAAATAACTATATCTATAATGAATTAAAAAAATATTGATCTTTATGATGGATACCTGAAACTAATAGGTTATTATATGCCAATCATACTTTAATTAAAATGAAATATATAGACCTTGTGACTTTCCATAGAAAGAAAGATGACCCATGATAAATAAAAGGGAGTGTGGATCCAGCATTCAGAAGAGGCTGGAGGGGGATGTTGAAATGTAAATACCAATATCCTGTTGAATATTTGCACAGCCCTTAATAGTGAGCCAAAGCCACAGGGCAGGCTTACAGATCCAAATACCTAGAGGACTATGGAGAGACTGCTGGCTGAGCAGGGTCTTTGGCAAACCATAACCACCAGCTAAATCAAATGAACTCCCTTGTTACCAGGTAGGACTAGGAGCCCAGTGCTTTTTTTCAATCAAAAAGTGCCCAGGTTTTTCAATCAAAACCTGAAATCTGGGATTCAATGTAAAATATAATTTTTAAGGGCTGGCAATTCATTCAAATTGAATGTGAAAATCAGCATCCCATGTCTGCAGTCCAGGTTCCAGCCTGCCAGTGGCTGGTTTATGGCCTTATTCTTATTATAGCAAATACTCAGAAGATGGTTTTTTTCCTGTTGTGTGTGTGTGTGTATATGTATGTATGTGTGTATATATATATATACACACATACATACATATGTGTGTATGTGTGTATATATATATATATCTATATATATATATAACAGGGTGCATACTTGGAACTCTGCAGACTGCCTGTGTTTTAGCAGGAGTAGGGAGACAAGACTGATCCTGTAGCTGGTGAAGCTGAGGCCTCCGACCCTCAACTGCAAGGCCCCTTTCAAGGCCCTGGGAGAGCCCTGGCAGTGTGATGATATGGTCATATATTTTTGTGGAATTTTAAAAAGTAAGATAGTCTAGCTGCAATTCTTTAGGACTATGGTCTGTATCTGCTCTGTTTTCCCTTTTTCATACCTCTCCCAGTGCCCAATGGTGGTATAGTGACTGGGGGTATATTTTGGAGATCCAGCTAGCAAGGCTTCTCAATCTTGGCAATCTTCACTTTGGGCTGGATAATTCTTTGCTGCACAGGCTATCTATCCTGTACCTTGAAGGAAGTGTGTGGCATTCTGGCCTCCCGCGCTAGTAGCAATGCATAAACCGTCCATCCCCACCCCCACTGGTGTTCCTTCCCCTGGGAGGGAAAATTGAACCCACATCCATTGAGAACCAGTGAACTAATGGGAGTTTGATTTGTGGATACATTTAGCTTGCATTGTAATCTAATCATGCGGCTCAAGGTCCCATTGGTGTCTGAGTTTACATTATCGCTAACAGTTCCTACATGGGTGTGCATGCCACAAATGCTCCCACTGCTCTTAGTTCCAACTCACCCAGCCTCGTGACAGCAAGGTGCAGGACCAGGAGGGCAGATTCCTGCATGCAAGCACATAGAGACACGCACAGGATGGAGTAGAAAAAGTTAGAAATGATGGCGTCTGAAGCCGGTCTACGGAAATTTTGTCCGAATCTTTCCAGTCATTTATGGAAGAAACTTGGTAGAGACTTTCTCAATTCTGATAGCAATCCGAAAAATATATGTGACTTTACCAATGATGTGTTATTGGCTTTGAAAGAAAATTATCTAGCCTATCAGTAATAAAAATAAATTCCAAACAACCATGCTAGAGGAAAGACTGAATTATTTTTACTTTCATCCATTGAAAAATCTTACTGTTGTCTTATACAGAAAGAGTCTATGCTAAAACTACAGCTAAAAATATAGGAAAACATGTTGCAGAGGAATGTCAGGTAGTTAACAGTATTGTTTTTCTGAGTCTTATGTTTGTAGTATTTGTCAGTGTTTTAAAATGTTTATTTTCCTGTGATTTATTCCTCATTCTAAATAAATACTTATTCAGTACCCAGTTTTTTTTTTTTAAAGATTTTATTTTTATTTATTTGACAGAGGTAGAGTAGGCAGAGATGCAGGCAGAGAGAGGAGGAAGCATGCTCCCTGCTGAGCAGAGAGCCCAGTGAGGGGCTCGATCCCAGAACCCTGGGGTCATGACTTGAGCTGAAGGTAGAGGCTTTAACCCACTGAGCCACCCAGATGCCCGTCAGTACCCAGTTTTGTATTCATAGTTTTATAGATAAAAGAAGGCACACACCCCCAATTATATAAACTTCAGTCCCCTTAAAAAAGTGAGATTTGGATTTTAGATATTAAATTGTAATTGAAAGCCCTAGGGTATTTACACAAGTAATTTCTGAAGAGCCCTGCTGTTGTGCCATGAGCCTACCACCTCCCTTCTCTGCCCTCCTCCCAATCACCAAGGTGAGGGAAAAGAATATTCTGCCTTTTAAATCAAAGGAAAAGTGCCTCTACAGGACCACTAAGAAAGTTTGATATTTAGGTCCTGCAGCTGGAGTGACAGCGGGGCTAATACCTGACTCTTGGCTGGAAAACTAAAAGAGAGAGCCTATTCTGGTTAGCTGTCTAGACCCCTGCAGCCAAGGAGAGTGACTACACTGGGCCTCCTACACTCACAGAGTTTATTAGGGGCGAAAATGCCAGGAGTGTTTCCCATGAACCAAAACGATATCACATGCAGCTCTTTTAAATCCTGACCAGGAGGGCACTCCAAGGCATGATGGGGCTCCCGAGAGGCCCTGGGGTCTATTGAGGAATCAGGGGCTGAGGGGTAGCCTCTGGCCAAAAAAAAAAAAACCAAAAAAACCAAAAAACAAAAACGTGTAATGCATCACAGGAAGTCCTACCAAATGCTCTCCGGGGAAATCTCTGAAGAACCCATAGGGATGCCAATAAGACACAGTGCCAACCTTGGAATACCAGTCAGACACAGATGTGTGAGAGATGAAGTTAAAATGGTACCAGTCAAATGAGAAGTTTGCTATTCTCCTTGCGTCTCCTCCTCCTCCTCCATCTCTTCATAATCAAGGTTAGCCTCAGTTGGGAAGGACGTAAGGAAGAAAGAGAGGAGGATACACTACTTTGTACACCAAAGGCTGCTAGTCTTCAGAGTTAACGCAGCATGACTGATCACTTTGCTTAGAGAGGTCCGCTTCCTTGGTTGACTGGTAACTGGGAACTTGGATTTGGGGAAGGTTTCTATTCCAGCTGATCATTATAGTTCACATTGCCTAAACTGGTTATGCAAACAATATGTTTTATGCTGAACTCCTGCCATCCTTCTGGGCATCTGGAATTTTGGTACATGCTACACAAGGGCACCTATGTGATAAGTATCCAGTAAAAACCCTGGGTCCTGTGTCTCTAATGAGTTCTTTTGCTTGGCAGCCTTTCACACATATTGTTATGGTGCATTGGTAAGGGAGTTAAGCACATCCCTTGTGACTCCACTGAGAGAGGACTGTAGAATCCTGAAGCTGATTTTCCCCAGACTTTGTTCCATGTAGATTTTGCCCTTTGATTTTTCTTTGTATTCTTTCAACATGATAAATCAGACCTGATGAGAACACTCTATGTGAGACCTATAAGTCCTCCTAGGAAATAATTACACCAGAGGTGGTCTTAGGACTTCCCAACACAAGGCCCTGAATGTGGAGATAGAAAATTTGCTCTTGGATAAAGCTCAAAATTCTGGTTATTACACAGACTAGACACTTTGAATGATTAAACTAGCATTGCATTTTTGGCTTAAAGTGGGAAGAAATGCCATGAGGCCAGTCAAGTTTTCATGCAATGATAGAACAGCCAACCCTATTAAGAAGTCTAAAGGGATAATGGAAAACAAAAATAAAATTGCATTCGGATTCTATCTAATGAAGCAGGCTTATTCAACACGTTGATGTCCTACATGTTAGTCCATTGAATTTTCCCTAACTAACAGAAACAGAAAGAGCTTTACAAACAAGGAAACCAAAGTAGACAAGAGTTAAAAAGACTTCCCCAAACTCACTGGTCAATGAGGGAATGAGCCAGGTATTGTGGTTAGGTTCTCTGCTTCTGAGGTTTGAGTTTTTCCTACTTTGCCACATTGACTTTGTTGCTTAATGGAGAGTGATGTGATCAACCAAAAATCTATAGTTCCATCTTCTAAAAATAAAAATGACTTCACTGCTCTATAGACTTTGTCCATAATCATTAAGCATGTGTCATTTGAGATATATATCTTATCTGGGGGCTTAGTATGGATTAGGTCATCTCCCCACACTTAACTAAAGACCTTGGAGCAAGCTGGTTTATAAGGGAATAGAACCTATTCCCTTGATCTTATACACCCAGAAAAGCACTGGGTAGTAACTTGTATGTGTTTGTGTTTATGCACACACATAGTGGGGGACAATTCTTGTCCCCCCAGAATGAATAACATACTGAATGTGTCACATCTGATGTAATGCTGATCAATAAAAAAGAAATCCAGTCTTTCCTTAATGCCGTCAGTTACGGCCTCAACTAGGTAGCTTCAAGAGCAAAATCCAAACCCAAACCATGTATTCAACCACCGAGCTCTTTTGTCAAACACTAAGCTAGATATGAGAGAAGCAATAATGAACATAACGTAGCAGTTGGCCTGGGGAAGTTCAGAGGCTAATAGGGAAGATAGACAAGGACATCAGGGAAGAGTTTCAGTGGGATGCAGCCCAGTAGAGTCAGGAGGCCAGGCTGCTTGCTTTGGATCATATCCTAGCTCTTCTGTTTTCTAGCTTTGTGACCTTGAGCAAGTCGCTTTTGTTTCGGCCTTAAGTTTGTCATCTCTTATCATCTCATCTTTATCAACTAGCCCCAGCTACATGTGAGGCTGTTCAACTCTATGGAAGGTTCTAGATTATAATTGCAATGAGATCATGTCTTTGCTCTTGGAAAGTTTCTTTTCTATTGGGGGGAGATGCAAAAGTAACTAGACAGCTATCAAAATCCAGAAGTGCTCCCATGGGGACAGGTAAGGATAGTGCAGGCCCACATTATTACTCAAATGTAAAGACTGCTGTTTGGTGACTAATAAGTCCCATTCAGAAAGAGGGACCAGACAACCTGAATTACATTCAAAGGAAGTCAGCAGTGATACTATAGAGGGCATTTGAGAATTGGGTCATAATTAGATGTGCTTTGTTCTTTTGAGGCACTAACAATGCCTCGTTTATAATTCGGTGAAGAATAACTACCACTGTATTTTAAAAGAATGATGCTCTTTCTGTCCAGATCTCAGAATGTGCTGCTAACAGCAAGGTATCTAATTTCTTTATTGGCTTGGATTTTAAAATCGTTAGTGATCATTAAATATTTATAGTTTATTTTAATGCATGTTAATTATTAAATTATATTTAATGATTAAACACTTTTACAAATCAAATGCTTTTTCAATAATTTAAAAATTGAACCACGCTGGCTTTATTTCAGATAAATCACATCATCTTAAAGGAAATCTTTAGGGTCATGTGATCCTAACATAGCTGTTACTCACCTCTAGTGGCATTTTACCTTAATTTTATCTTAATTTGGTATTTTAGAAACTAGAAATATAAATTTCACTGGCAAAATAAAAATGTGTCCATCTGTACAGTGTGTTCTATATGGTCATTCTTTTACATATTTGATTTATTTAATGGATAGGCCACATTGAATTTTTAAAAAATATCACATGACAAGAAAATAGGACATTTAATCATCTTTCTTTTTTTTTTAAAAAACATTTTATTTATTTCTGGGGTGCCTGGGTGGCTCTGTTGGTTAAGTGACTGCCTTTGGCTCAGGTAATGATCCTGGAGTCTCAGGATCAAGTTCTGTGATCTAGTCTCAGCTCAGCGGGGGAGTCTCCTTCTCCCTCTGACTCTCCTCCCTCTCATGCACTCTCTCTCATTCTCTCTCTCTCAAATAAATAAATAAAATCTTTAAAAATATATATTTTATTTATTTTTTTGAGAGAGAGAACAGGAGTGGGGGAGGGGCATAGGAAGCAGGAAAGAGAAAATCTCAAACAGACTCCACACTGCACTCAGAGCCCCATGTGGAGCTCAGTCTTACATCCTTGAGATCATGACCTGAGTCAAAATCAAGAGTTGGTTGCTTAACCTATTGAGTTGCCCAGGCACCCCAATCATATCTTTCTTAATGTCAGACCATTTACATTGAGTCTTCTTTCCTTACACTGGCTGTGGTCCAAAATCCTTACCCCTTGTTTTAATACCTTTTTGGAATACTGAGTCTTAAGCATTTTTAAGTTCCTCTCAATCTTTAAACCTGCAGTTACTTCTCTACTACAAAATGATAATGGCCTTTTATTTTGCCTTCTAGGGCTTGGCTCACCTGCTACGGAAGTGTGTCTACCTCATTGCCATCTCTCGTATGGGAATCTGCATAAGACCCCTTGTGTGCCAAGATGAGAATCTATAGAATTTTAATGTTTGCGTTCGGGAATTTTCAAGTGCCTTGTTATCTGTTATATGTTGAGGGGTGTGTGTGTGTGTGTGTGTGTGTGTGTGTGTGTGAGAATCTCATTTTAATTAGTTTAACATGTGATGCACCCTCCTTGTCAATACAAACTCTAAATTAGTTGGCCTTTGAAAGGCTAATCGGAAGCCCACAGATTAGCAGTGTTGTTAGAAGGATTCAACTTTATCAGTGATTAACACCAGAGAATTTTTTAATTAGTATAATGGATGTTAGACATGATTTTTAAATTGATCAAATGACTGGGTTTAAGATGCATAGATTGGCCAGATAGGTTTTAAGGCCTTCTGCCTTTGCATGAATATGCTATAAAAATCTATAGATAAAATCAATCTATTTCAAAATAAAGCCTTGACCTTGGGACTCCATCCAGGTCTGTGTATAGCTCCTTATTCAGGATTCCGTTACTTCATCCCTTCTAAAGGGTTAGCCAGATCCTGCAGCTAGACTGTTGGGAACTTGTCTTAAAGAAAACTTCTTATTGAATGCATTTGTCAAAGTATATAAAGAACAGGGAGCAATATTTTATGAAGTTTGCACAATTTGTTGAATTATTTTGTTACTCCTTTACTATAAACATCTGAACACCTGACCAAATTTACTCAGAGACTAGGTTTTGAGGAGACTAGCCAGTTGGTGGAAAGACTGTCAAGGAGATGCATCCCACGCCCCAAACTCCAGTCATGGGATCCACTAATATCTAACAACAATAACACAAAATCAAATTGTTAATTGTCAGCAACCACATTGTCTAATGCCAATGAAAGTATCCCCTTCATGCTCAGTGGGTATTTCAAAGAAGTTAAAAAAATGCAGAAGTTTTTAAGTATGTGACAATAATCACAAACATTTTCCAAGAAATAAGTAAAACAGGGGCACCTGGATGGCTCAGTGGGTTAAAGCCTCTGCCTTCGGCTCAGGTCATGATCTCAGGGTCCTGGAATCGAGCCCCGCACCAGGCTCTCTGCTCAGCAGGGAGCCTGCCTCCCTCCCTCTCTCTCTCTCTCTCTTTCTCTCTGCCTGCCTCTCTCTCTGTCTACTTGTGATTTCTGTCTTTCAAATAAATAAATAAAATCTTAAAAATAAAGAAATAAGTAAAACAATAAATTATATGATTTGTACTAAAATGAGCTATGAATTTTCTAAAATTTACTAACAGCTTATATCCAAATAGAAACTACCATAAAAATGAATTATGCCCCCAAAATGTAATTGCGAGTGGGTCATTAGAAATTTGTCATCAGTACCTGTATAAATATTATTGTGAGTGGTGGTTAAGGAATTTATTTAGACCATAAAACTGCCCAAGCATAATGTAACATAAATACTGTAGCTTCAAAGACAAATACTATTTAAAAATCAGTAAATTATTGCTGCAATTGAATAATCCCAAAATATGTAAATCTTGATGAAGTACTATAATTTCATCTATTGAAGAATGAACTTAGAAAAGTACAGGGGGTGGGATTTCTGAAGGGGAATTCTGGGCCTATTTATAGGTTTCAGATGTGGAGGACAGTTAAAATTTTTACTTCTTATACTCCATAACTTAGAGATTTCCTCTTCTTTGCTAGAACTCCTTTTATAGAAGGACCAAGAAGTGAAGGTTGTTTGAGTGTTCAGAAAAGTAAGAAGGTGGGAAGTGAGATAGACGTTCTTGAAATAATTGAATAAATTATGAAGAAGAGAGGAGAGAATAAAATTAGCTGCAGGAAATGCATATAGTTTTAGAATTAAAAAAAAAAATGACCTGGGTGGTATTAACTGAGCTATGATGAGGGGTGAAAAGTGGAAGGGAACAAAGGCAGAGTGTGGTCTGGGTGACTTACCTGAAGGGGGAAGGAGAGAGGAGGTTGTGACAAAAGAAAAGCTTCGTAGGGAATAGATTTCCACACTCCTTACCACGGGCACAGTTAGATGAAGATGCAGTGACATCTGGGTCCTTGAGCCGTGGGTGGCAGCATGCTGTCAGGGTCCTCGCCCCTCAACATCCATTCCTATTGCTTGGGTTTATAAGCCAGAGACTCTAACATCTAGAGCATGACTTGTTCTTTACTTTGAAAATAACAGTTTAAAGCTGGAGTCTTAACTTTCAACCTTACCACTTAAAATCGGTTTTAACTGTGACATAATTTAATAGTTAAATACAGTCAGATTTTAACTCTGTTCCTGAGATAGCCACTAAGCAATGCAAAACCAAACAACAGAATTCGGTAGTTACATGACTAACTTATGAATTAGGGTTAGTCCTTGTTTCTGAAACTAGTATGATAAGATTAGAAGTAACAGGGAATAAAGTGATTGAGTAAATACTCGGTGACAGACAGTGTGCTAGGGAGAATGTAAATGTTGTGTCCTTCACTTAAAATTCTATGAAGAAAATATTTTTCTCTGTTATATAAACAATGAAAACCAAGGTCAGATTCATCATGTAAAACACAGAAAGTACAAGTGAATGGTAGTGCTTGAACCCAAACTCAGGCTCTGTGCCTTTATGCCATGCTGATCCTCAATGGATTAAATTCTTTTCTTAATCACCTACCAGACTTTGCATCCAAAGGAGGAAACGATTTATTCAACTTAACTTCAGAAGACATGATTATCAGTCACTTTTTGGACTTGGCAAGTTGAATTGTGAGTGGGTGGCAATGGTTGATTGCTCTGTCATTGTTGCCAAATACCAGAGCTAGATAAAAGTTCCATTCTGAATAACCCAAGTGTCCTAGAGATAAAGGATGACCCTACAATAAATAAGCCTGGGAGTGGGTTCTGTGCCTGATGACCAGTGATGCCAGTGGTTTTTGATGTCAAAGGCTCATTGGCACACCAATAGTTCTGAGTGTTTTTTTTTTTTTCCTGAAAGAAAGTGCTAAAATCCAAATCAAATGGCCCAATGCATTTCATATTTGTATCTGTCTAGTTTTTACTTGAGCACCAACAAAATCTTTTCACACATACCGATGGAAACCAGTTTTGATTTTCTATTTATCTCTGGGTTTGCGTTCTGAAAAAAAAAAAAAAAATTGGGTTCATTCTCTATTATCAAGGGTAGTGATTATAGGAAATCAAATCTGAAAGTTAATAATAGCAATTCATTGCTACAAGTACATATTGAATGGTGCTCATTCTCTCAGCAAAGATGTATTAAGCATCTATTCTATGCAGACCCCCCTGAGGATATAAATATGAATAAGACATGGTCCCTGCCTTTGAGAATTCCAGACTTTAGAAAAGGAGATGAAGAAATTCCCACAAATAGCTCTAATAGTGAGTGGAAATGAAATCAGTATTATAAAAGAAGTACAAATAAAATGTTGATGTGTGTGGCTTAAAAAGCAGTGCCTGGGCTGTGAGGTCTAAAATATCGGGGCTAGAACACTGCCTTGGCCATTTATTGTGGTACAGGGTACATAATCCTGCTGAATCTCAATTTCCTATATCTGGAATAGTTCCAATAACACTTATCTCATTGTCTAAGGGTTAAAGGGCATAATGTATGTAAATTGCTTACACAGAACTAAGCAGAAAATGCTATTATAAAGGATATAAAGGTTATTTCAATCTAAGATCTGAGGAAAAGTTTCATGAAAAGAGTAACACTTAGAGTCTTAGAAGCTGGATGGAAGGAATGACATGGTCTAAAAAGCTGGGATGGGAGGGCATGTGGTGCATTCAGAGAACGATGTATCGCTCAGTTTAGCAGGAGTGGTAGTATGTTGATGGCCAACTAGGAACCGTGGAAGCAAACGGTAAAGAGGGGGCTAGATTGGGAATTGGAATTAATTTGGGTGTTGGACTAAAGGGTTTTATTGTTTTTTTTTCAAAGATTTATTTTTTTTTAGAGGGACAGAGAGAGAGAGGGGCAAAGAACCTGAGTTGGGGGAAGGGCAGAGGGAGAGTATCTGAAGCAGACTATGTTGAGTATGGAGCCCAACATGGGACCCCATCCCAAGACCCCGGAGTCTTTCTAGATAGATGTCTGTCTAGATGACCTGAGCTGAAACCAAGTAAGACACTCAAATGACTGAGCCACCCAGGTGCCCTAGACTAAAGGACTTTAGATCAGGGTGTCAGAGAATCACAACCCACAGGTCAAATCTGGTCTGCCACCTGTTTTAGTATGGCCTATGACCTAAGAAGGGTTTTTACATTTTTCAAGGGTTGGAGAAAATAAATCAAAAGCGTAGTATGAGCATTATACCAAAATCAGATTTCAGCATCTGTAAACTTTTATTTGGATGTAGTCAAGTCCATTTGTCTACCCCTGGTCTATGGCTGCTTCTGCACTACAACAGAAGGCAGAGAAGAGTAGTAACAGAGATCATCTGACCCCCAAAGCAGAGGATATTTATTATCTGGCCCTTTATGGAGAAAGTTTGATGACTTCTGGTTGAGCATGACTTCTATAGGTAAAGAGAATTCAATGAAGGTTTTTAAATATGGAGGTAATGAGCAGAGAGATGTTGGCAAAATTAATTTTCAGCTGAATTTGAGAAAGGAAGGGTAAGAGTCCATGATACTTCTGATGAAGGCGATAAGGGCTGGCTAGGAATGGGGGCAGTGTGGATAAAGAGGATGGCGAAATATTGAAGAATCATCGAAGGCAAATATTCACCTGATGATTTCCTATTTCTAGGTGTTTCATTTGGCATTTCAGTTCATTTATAAAGACTATACTAAGATTTTTCATTCATGAAGACTTACTGTTCATCTACTCAGAAGAAGTGGGAAGGCATGCTGTTTACCCAGGAATACAGAGGAACTTAATGAGTTTATTAGCCCAGCTGAAAGTATTAAATATATGGTAATGGCCTCAAACAGAGGGAGATATTGGGAAATGGTCCAAAAGTTGGATTGCCTGGCTTATTTCCTTCTGCATAGCATCTGAAACTAGTCTCTTAAGTAGTCTTGCTGTCCTAGGCTGCCACTATCCATCTTTTCCCCCAAAGGGACAAAAACTCTTTGTGAAAATAAGGTATTTTTTTCTATGGCTCTGGTATAGCCCTAGATGAAGTGGAATATTTTGGGATCTAGGTCTCAACTAAAAAGAGTCCAGCATCTAGCCAGCTCATGTCTGTCCCAGTGTTAAATATTTTAGAGACACCAGACACTGGGGCAGCATTATTTACAGATCATTATCAGTAGCAGCCAGGAGAAATTAGAGAAGCCTTATCAGGCCAAGGTGTTTTGTTTATGACTAGTCATTAAAAAAATTATAACTGCCTAAAGACTTTCTATTCTTTTTGCAATTTTTAAATACAACAGTGTTGCTTTACCGTGGATAAATAGCAATAAAAATAAAATGGGCCAAATGGCACATGAATATTTATTGTACAGATATTATATATTTATAACACAGTTGACTCTCATTTCTACTGGCATTCATATGCTTTGGATAGTCTATGACCTTCTGGATTTCAAATGTTGTATTCAGTTGTCTTGATACGTTTACTCTTCTTGAGAAGTTCACCAGACATTTTTTATTGGGTAAATATGGTTGTCATGCCTCTCTAGTTGTCAAAATTGAGTTGTTGGGTTTAACAAGAGTAGCTTGGTAATATGGTTTTCTAAGTTGCAGAAATTGATCTGTGGTTCTATAACATATTTAATTGGTTCAAGGCTGGCCCTGCAACTTGCCAAACACTTGTCTTTGGGCAAATGCCATGGACCCAGTAGTTGTCTATCTGGTCTCTTCTCCCTTCTTCCCTTGTAAGTTCCCTACTTTTCCCCATGTACACCTCGCATATTCATGATTCAGAAGCAGGTGATCCCATTCCCAGCTCTAGAAATGGTCCTTATTAGTTTAAGCATTCCAGTGCATGAAATTCATTAGCAACAGCTATTGATTCAGGAGTTATCATAAGACCTAAGTTGTCCCTATCAGCTTCAAGAGAAGAATAGATAATCCGTCCAGGGACCAGAAGACAGAAACAAGGAAACATGCAGCTCAGGGTGTCATCAGGACCCATCTTATGTGAACATTAGGTGTGACAGATACAGGATGAAGTGTATACTGATGATAAAGATTCGGGGTCCTTCTAGGACATCTGGAGACTGCCTGCTACAGCACTCTCAGGTGCAGGCAGTAACACACTGCCCTGTTGGCCAAGTTTGAATAGGGTTTCTCTTACTTGCAGCCAAGGCATTCCAGGGGATGGTTAACTGTCCTCAAAACTATCATCTCTAAACATCCACTTCATGGGGTTTTTGTGAGGGCTGGCTAAGAGAGGTCAGAGTTAGGTGAGTGCTCAATGAATTTAGCAAGCCCTTGTTTTTATTCTCTAGATAATAGATTAGCTTTGGGCACAGATAATAGATACTTGATCATATTTGTTGATTCACAGTTTATATAAAACCTGCTTCATTTGCCAACTGCTCACTGGCTTTGTTTTGATTTTCTCCTGGTTTCTCCATTTGCTTAAATAAATACTTTTGCCAGATTAGAGAACTATGGTGTTAGCATGAGCTTTTAGAAAACACTCCCCTAACTTCCTGAGCTTTTTTGCCCTTTTCCCCAGTCTTTAAAATAAGGTAGAAACCCAGGAAAGAGAGGCTGATTTCTCGAGGATCTAGTGGATGAGGTAGTTTTATAAGAAGATCATTTTTATCATTTGTTCTTTATAAGTGTTTATATTTTTTATTTTGCATCATAGTTAGCAGCAGAGTTAGACTAGAATCAAGCTTCCACCCCTCTCCCTATTTCTGGTCCATTTTGTTTTCTGTTTGTTTCCCCCTTGGTGGGTTCTTAAAATAATTCAATGCTGTGTGAACAGCTCTGACAATAAGCTGTTGTTAGCTTTATTAATTTGCAGAATGTACAGTTTGCTGGCCAGGGTATGTTAATCTGCCATTACAGCTCCCTCCTTGTACATATTGAGCTGCTGTCTTGTTTGCATTAGCATTTCTTTATTAACCCTCATCTGGGGGCTGACTCAGGGTACATAATTGAAATGATATTATTAGGTTTGTTGGTATAGGCCATAGGAACCCAGGTGGCATGGTCTTGGATAATGTGTTTAATTGCTTTGTAAATGGTATATATATCTTCTAGACCTTTAATTAAGTAACTTCCCTTTGTTACAGGCTCACAACAATTGCTCTAGGCCAGTATTTCAAACTGAGGTTACTCTAGGGAACTTGAGAGTTGCTTTGGGGAGTCATAGACTAAAATGAGGGGGAAATCAATGCAGGCTGGTTTTTGGATGTATCTTTGAAACATGCCTTAATACAGCCCTTCAGAAAGGGTTCAGGGTATTGGGAACCAAATGAAGTTTCTTTGTCATTCTGTGTATAAAATCATCTTTAAAAAATTTTAATTCAATTTAATTAGCATATGCTGTGTTATTAGTTTCAGAGGTAAAATTTAGTGACTCATCAGTAGCATACAACACCCAGTGCTCATTACTTCAAGTGCCCTCCTTAATGCCCATCCCCCAGTGACCCCATCCCCCCCACTCACTTCCCCTCCATCAACCTCAGTATATTTTCTATAGTTAAGAGTCTCTTATGATTTGCCTCCCTCTCTGTTTTTTGTCTTGTTTTATTTTTCCTTTCCCTCCCGTATGGTCATCTGTTTTGTTTCCTAAATTCCACATATGAGGGATATCATGTGAAATTTGTCTTTCTTTGACTGACTTATTTCACTTAGCAGAATACCCTATAGTTCCAGCCAATTTGTGGCAAAGTGACAAGATTTCATTCTTTTTGATGGCTGAGGAATATTCCATTATATCTATATCTATATCTATATCTATATCTATATCTATATCTGCATCTATCTATCTATCTTCTTTTTTTATATCTTCTTTTTTTATGTTATATGTTAGTCACCGTACACTACATCATTACATTTTGATGTAGTGTTCCATGATTCATTGTTTGCATATAACTCCCAGTGCTCCATGCAATCCATGCCCTCCTTAATACCCATCACCAGGTTCACCCATCCCCTGACCCCTCTTCTTTTTAAAACCCTCCATTTATTTCCCAGAGTTCATCATCTCTCAGGGTTTGTCTCTTATTCTGATTTCTCCCCTCCTAATGTCCCCTCTGATTTTCTCTCCTCCTAATGTCCTCCATGCTATTCCTTATGTTCCACAAATATATGAAACCATATGATAATTGACTTTCTCTGTCTGACTTATTTCACTTAGCATAATCTCCTCCAGTCCCGTCCATGTTGATGCAAAAGTTGGGTATTCTTCCTTTCTGATGGCTGAGTATATTCCATTATGTATATGGATCACATCTTTATCCATTCATCTGTTGAAGGGCATTTTAGCTCTTTCCACATTTTGGCTATTGTAGACATTGCTGAAATGAACATTTGGGTGCATATAGTACTTCTTTTCACTACATCTGTATCTTTGAAGTAAATACCCAGTAGTGCAATTACAGGGTCAAAGGGTATCTCTATTTTTAATTTTTTGAGGAACCTTCACACTGTTTTCTAAAGTGGCTGCACCAGTTTGCATTCCCACCCACAGTGTAAAGAGGGTTCCCCTTTCTCCACAATTATACCACATCATCTTTATCCATTCATCTGTTGATGGACATCTGGGCTCTTTTCCATTTACACTATTGTTATCACTGCTACTATAAACATTGGGGTGCATGTGCTCCTTTGAATCACTATGTTTGTATCCTTTGGGTAAATACCTAGTACTATAATTGCTGAGTCACAGGGTAGCACTAATCTTAACTTTTTGAGTATCCACCATACTGTTTTCCAGAGTGGTTGCACTAGTTTGCATTCTCATCGACAGTGTAAGAGGTTCCCCTTTCTTTGCATCATTGCCAACATCTGTTGTTTCCTGAGTTGTTTATTATAGTCATTCTGACTAGTGTGAGGGGGTATCTCATTGAGATTTTGATTTGTATTCCTTGGTGCTGGGTGATGTGGAGGATTTTTCATATGTCTGTTGGCCATTTTGATGTCTTCAGACACATGCGTCTTCATGTCTTCTGTCCATTTGTTGACTGGATTTTTTTTGGGGGGGGGGTTGAGTTGATAAGTTCTTTCTAGATTTGGGATCTAACCCTTTATCTGATAAAATATTTACAAATATTTACAAATATCTTCTCCCATTCCATGGGTTGCCTTTTAGTTTTGTTGACTGTTTCCTTCACTGTGCAAAAGCTTTTTATATTGACGAAGTCCCAACGGTTCATTTTGCTTTTGTTTCTCGTGTCTTTGGAGATGTATTTAGCAAGAGGTTGCTGCAGCCAGGGTTGAAGAAGTTGCTGCCTGTGGTCTTCTCTAGCAGTTTGATGGATTCCTGTCTCACATTTAGGTCTTTCATCCAGTTTGAGATTATCGTTGTGTATGGCATAAGAAAGTGGTCCAGTTTCATTTTTCTGCATGTGATCTTCTAATTTTCACAACACCATTTATTGAAGAGACTGTCTTTTTCCCATTGGATATACTTACCTGCTTTGTCAAAGATTAGTTGACCATAGGGTTGAGGGTCCATTTCTGGGTTCTCTATTCTGTTCCATTGATCTGCATGTCTATTTTTGTGCCAATATCATACTGTTTTGATGATTAAAGCTGAAGGCATTACAATTCTGGACTTCAAGCTATATTTCAAAGCTGTAAAATCATCTTAAACGGTGTTTGAGAATCTGGCTGAAGGTGAAATGAAGAGATCTAGATGGACATCAGGGTCAGAGACATCTGGGACACCTGGGTGGCTCAGTGGGTTAAAGCCTCTGCCTTCGGCTCAGGTTATGATCCCAGGGTCTTGGGATTGAGCCCCGCATTGGGCTCTCTGCTCAGTGGGGGGCCTGCTTCCTTTTCTCTCTCTCTCTCTGCCTGCCTCTCTGCATATTTGTGATCTGTCTGTCAAATAAATAAATAAAAATCTTAAAAAAAAAAAAAAGGGTCAGAGACATCTGGCTGTAGAGTACTGACCACAGAGATAGCACTAAGCTGTACTCAGGATTAACCATGTGATAGGCATAGCACTAAACATTTTAAAAGCATGATTTTATATAATTCTTGAAACTGTTTTATAAGTAAGCACTATCATCTATATTTAAGTTTCAGAGAGGTAAACCAATGTGCTCAAGGCTATTTAGCTTGTAAATAAAGGAGCAAAGCATAGCTCTGCTTGATTTCAAGGCTTGCATGGCAATTTTTATAAGATCCAATTCATTCTAAATATGTGGGATGGAGTTTGTTAGTCTCTACTCTCTGTAGTGAGAAATGAATGGGAGCAAGATTTAGGAAATTATGAAATGGAATAGAGACATAGGGCACTATAAGGCATCTAACTCAAATTGAAAAACAATTTCTGTATCTAGCAGGATCTGGAGATTAAGTATACTCTTATTTTCTTTTGTCTGAGGTCAGCAGGGCCAAGTCATTCAGGTTTCTTGGTTATTTTTTAAATTTAATTTAATTTTTTTAGTGTTCCAAGATTTACTGTTTATGCACCATAACCAGTGCTCCATGCAATATGTGCCCTCTTTAATACCCACCACCAGGCTCACCCATCCCCCTACCCCACCCCCTTCCAAGACCTTCAATTTTTTTCTCGGACTCCTCAGTCTATCATGGTTCATCCCCCCCTCCAATTTACCTCAATTCACTTTTCCTTTCCTTCTCCTAATGTCCTCCAAGTTATTCCTTATGCTCATTAATATCCACCACCAGACCCTTCCAACCCCCACCAAAACCCTCTGTTTCTCAGAGTCCACAGTCTCTCATAGTTCATCTCTCCCTCCGATTTTCCCCAACTCACTTCTTTCCTTCGCTCAATGTCCTCTGTGTTTTTCCTTATGCTCTGCAAGTAAGTGAAACCATATGATAATAGGCTTTCTCTGCTTGACTTATTTCACTCAGCATAATCTCCTCCAGTACCATCCACA
This sequence comes from Mustela nigripes, assembly GCF_022355385.1. Taxonomy (NCBI): domain Eukaryota; kingdom Metazoa; phylum Chordata; class Mammalia; order Carnivora; family Mustelidae; genus Mustela; species Mustela nigripes. The sequence goes on from NC_081559.1 coordinate 183,678,160, forward strand.
TTGATGCAAAAGTCCTTTCTGTTGGATGCATAAAATTCCATTGTATATATGGACCACATCTTCTTTATCCATTCATCTGTTGAAGGACATTTTGGCTCTTTCCACAGTTTGGTGATTGTGGCCATTGCTGCTATGAACACTGGGGTACAGGCGGCCCTTCTTTTCACTGTATCTTTGGGGTAAATATCCAGTAGTGAAATTGCAGAGTCATAGGGTAGTTCTATTTTTAGTTTCTTAAGGAATCTCCACACTGTTTTCCAAAGTGGCTGCACCAACTTGCACTCCCATCAACAGTGTAAGAGGGTTCTCCTTTTTCCACATCCTTTCCAACACTCTTTGTTTACTGTCTTGTTAATTTTGGCCATTCTAACTTGTGTAAGGTTGTATTTCAGTGTGGATTTTACTTGAATCTCCCTGATTGCAAATGTTGAACCACACCTGCATCCCAGGGATAAATCCCACCTGGTCATGGTGCATAATCTTTTTTTTAATATTTTATTTATTTATTTGATAGAGACGCAACAAGAGAGGGAACACAAGCAGGGGGAGTGGGGAGAGAGAGAAGCAGGCTTCCCACTGAAAAGGGAGCCCAGGGTAGGGCTGGATCCTAGGACCCTGGAACCATGACCTGAGCCAAAGGCAGACACTTAATGACTGACCCACCCAGGTGCCCTCATAGATAATCTTTTTAATGTACTGTTGGATCCTATTAGCTAGCAACCCACAGAATGGGTTCAACATTTGCAAATCACTCAATGTGATAGATAAAACAAATCAATAAGAGAAGAAAGAGGAACCACATGGTCCTCTCAATTGAGCAGAAAAAGCATATGACAAAATACAGCATCTGTTCCTGATTAAAACTCTTCAAAGTATAGCGATAGAGGAACATTCCTCAATTTCATAAAATCTCTGTATGAAAAACCCAGAGTGAATATCAACGGGGGAAAGCTGACAGCCTTCCTTTGAGATCACGAACACAACAAGGATCCCCACTCTTGCCACTGTTGTTCAACATTGTACTAGATGTCCTAGCAAGAGCAATCAGAAAAACAAAAGAAATAAAAGGTATTCAAATTGGCAAAGAAGAAGTCAAATGACAGTTGAAGATGACATGTTGCAGATGACGTGATACTTTATATGGAAAACCCAAAAGACTCCACACCCAAACTATTAGAACTCATACAGCAATTCAATAATGTGGCAGGATACAAAATCAATGTACAGAAATCAGTTGCTTTCTTATACACTAACATTGAAAGTATAGAAAAGGAAATTAGAGAATAGATTCCATTTACTACAGCACTAAGAGCCATAAGATACCTGGGAATAAACTTAACCAAAGAGGTAAACGATCTGTACTCCATGAACTACAGAACACTCATGAAAGAAATTGAAGAAGACGCAAAAAGATGGAAAAGCACTCCATGCTTATGGATCATAAGAATAAACATTGTTAAAATGTCTATACTTTCCAGATCAATCTATACTTTCAATGCCATCCCAATCAAAATTCCACCAGCATTTTTCAAGGTGCTGGAACAAACAATTCTAAAATTTGTATGGAACCAGAAAAGACCCCAAATTGCTAAGGAAATGTTGAAAAAGGAAAAAAAAATGGGGCATCATATTGCCTGATATCAAGCTTTACCCCAAAACTGTGATCACCCAGACAGCATGGTACTGGCACAAAAATAGACACATCGACCAATGAAAAAGAGCAGGGAGTCCAGATATGGACCTGCAACTCTATGGTCAACTAATCTTTGACAAAGCAGGAAAAAATATCCAGTGGAAAAAAGACAGTCTCTTTAATAAATGGTGCTGGGAAAATTAGACAGCTATGTATAGAAGAATGAAATTTGACCATTCTCTTACACCATACACAAAGATAAACGTGAAGTGGATAAAAGACCTCAACGTGAGGCAAGAGTTTATCAGAATCCTAGAGTAGAACATAGGCAGTAACATCTTCAACATCAGCCACAGCAACTTCTTTCAAGACATATCTCCAAAGGCAAAGGAAAAAAAGGCTAAAATGAACTTTTGGGACCTCATCAAGATTAAAAAGCTTCTGCACAGCAAAGGAAACCATCAACAAAACAAAGAGATTGCTTGGTTATTAAGGGCCACTTCCATGTTGAACGTTCTCATGGGTATTAAAGTGCAGTTAAAAAATGGACCCATGTTATTGCCCCTGCATAAGCTCCCTCTTTATGCCTCTTTTCCAAATCCTCTGGACCCTGATCTTCCAGTCTTTCTCCTTCAACCATTCACCAACCAGCCATGCCATCTGCCTAATCTTGTGTACATTTAGTTCCTTATCTTGGCTGGCTCTCTTCTATCACGAAGTGGATAACCAGGCACTAGCCAAAGCTCTGCCAACCAGGAAAGTAACCTTCCCGTTTTTTCAGGGCGACCCTCATTTTGTCTGCAGTTCAACAGCTGTCTGTGTTCAGCCTCAAATCTTATACCAGGCCTACCCATCACTGAACTATGCTTAGCCCTTTTCCTCCATTGTCAGTTGGTCATAATGTGTGATATAGTGCAGCAGTGGTGGGTGACATGAAGTAATAGGTCACTTCCTTAGAAAACCTACTTATACCTTATGAACATTCAACTTTTGCATGTCTTTCTTAAACTGAGACCTTTTTGAGAGTAGGGACAGTAACTCTGAAAACCTCCCCCTCAGAAGAGATCCTGGCACAAAGTAGGTCATTAGTAAATGCTTATTGAAATGAAGTTCATGATTTGAGGAAACAAAGACAGGAAAGGAAGCCAAGTACACACACTCACTTCAGGGCCCTTCTACACTATCTTCCAGAGTAATCCTCAATGTTCCTACTGAAGGAAGTGGGCAAGGAGCAAAAGAAGTATGAATGTGGTGGGAATAGGACATTTTTGTATGATGCCTAAGGGACCACCTGAGTTGATCTAGTGACCTAGTTTTAATTCTGAAAGTCCTATTTCCCTTAATAGTAGCTCAAATAAACCCATAGAAAACAACCCACAACTTCTGCCTTTTTAAAACAATTTCACTTTGGAACCTAATTTCTGAGAGGTTTCAAAGGCAAAAAGAGCCCAACTTCATTCCTTTCTTCCCTCCCCTTTTATTTCTCACCTCATGGATTATATCTGGGAACATAAGGACTAAACAAATTGTTAAATAATTTAATTAATTAAGTGAAATGGTCTTAATTTCTTCTTTTCAAAAGATTTTATTTATTTATTTATTTGAGAGAGAGAGACAGGGAGGGCATGAGAAGGGGGAGAGGCACAGAGAGAAACAGATTGCCTGCTGAGCAGAGTCCCGTGTGGGGCTCCATCTAAGGACCCTGCAATCATGACCTGCGCTGAAGGCAGACACTTAACAGACTGAGCTACTCAGCACCCCAAGAGTGTTAGAAAGTGTTTTGAGGAAGAAGCTATATTTTTAAAACAGATTTAGATTGCTGTTTGTATTACTGTGAATACAGTGTGGAGAATAGACTAGAGAGAAGCTAGGGAGACTATAGGCAACAAGTTAGGAGACTGTTTGCAAAGAGGCAGGGTAGTGTGGACTAAGTTGGTGGCATAAGAAGGAGTGAAGAGATTCAAGAGAAATAGACTCAATCTGATGATTACTTAGAAATAAGGCACAGGGAGAAGGAGGCATCAGTTTTGATTTCCAGTTTTCTGGGTTCAGTGACTGGTTAAATGATGGAGCCAGTTACTGAGCTCAGGATACTGCAGAAAGGTGCAGATAGAAGGACCAGAACAAGAGATGGTATGTCTTGCTCTGTTAAAAAGATTTTTCTTAATGAGAACTTTTTGAAAATTTATTTATTTATTAGAGAGAGAGAGAGCACAAGTAGAGAGAGGAGCAGAGGGAGAGGAAGAGAGAAGGAAGTTCAAGGAGACTCCGTACTGAGCTTGGAGTCTGACATAGGCCTCAGTCTCTGGACCCTGAGATCATGACCTGAGCCAAAATCAAGTGTTGGGCACTTAACTGCCGAGACCCCCAGGCACCCATCTTAATGAGAATTTTTATACATTCACTTCTATTTTTTCATTTTCTATTATTATGCAATAAAAATTCTGGAGTATCAAAAATGAAGGAAATCTTTTAAGATATCCCATTTCATGGAAAACTATAACATGTTGATGTAACAGCAGTTAGAAACCATTATTGGACACATGAAAAAATGTTCACCATCACTAGCCATCACGGAGATTCAAATTAAAACCACATTGAGATACCACCTTACACCAGTTAGAATGGCCAAAATTAGCAAGACAGGAAACCACGTGTGTTGGAGAGGATGTGGAGAAAGGGGAAACCTCTTACACTGTTGGTGAGAATGCAACTTGGTGCAGCCTCTTTGGAGAACAGTGTGGAGATTCCTCAAGAAATTAAAAATAAAGTCTCCCTATGACCCTGCAATTGCACTACTGGGTATTTACCCTAAAGATAAAGATGTAGTGAAAATAAGGGCCATCTGTACCCCAATGTTTATAGCAGCAATGGCCACGGTCGCCAAACTGTGGAAAGAACCAAGATGCCCTTCAACGGACAAATGGATAAGGAAGATGTGGTCCATATACACTATGGAGTATTATGCCTCCATCAGAAAAGATTTATACCCAACTTTTGTAACAACATGGACAGGACTGGAAGAGATTATGCTAAGTGAAATAAGTCAAGCAGAGAGAGTCAATTATCATATGGTTTCACTTATTTGTGGAGCATAACAAACAGCATGGAGGACATGGGGAGATGGAGAGGAGAAGGGAGATGAGGGAAATTGGAAGGGGAGGTGAACCATGAGAGACTATGGACTCTGAAAAACAATCTGATGGTTTTGAAGGGGCGGGGGGAGGTTGGGGGAACCAGGTGGTGGGTATTATAGAGGGCACAGATTGCATGGAGCACTGGGTGTGGTGCAAAAACAATGAATACTGTTACACTGAAAAGAAATTTAAAAAAAAAGAAGAAAGGATTATTGATAAAGTCACAGAACTTTCTGAGAAAAATGAGAAAAAATTTCTCTGCATCCTTGCCAACACTTGGTGTTCGTTGACTTGTTAATTTTATCCATTCTGGCCAGTGTGAGGTGGTACCTCATTGTGTTTTTGTTTGTTTGTTTGTTTTGTTTTTTAAAGATTTTATTTATTTATTTGACAGAGATCACAACTAGGCAGAGAGGCAGGCAGAGATAGAGAGGGGGGAGCAGGCTCCCTGCTGAGCAGGGAACCAAATGCGGGGCTTGATCCCAGGACCCTGGGATTAAGACCTGAGCCAAAGGCAGAGGCTTTAACCCACTGAGCCACCCAGGTGCCCATCTCATTGTGTTTTTGATTTCTATTTCTTTGATGCCAAGCGATGTGGAGCATTTTTTCATTTGTCTATTGGTCATTTGTATGTCTTCTTTGGAGAAATATCTTTTCATGTCTTCTACCCATTTCTTGACTGGATTATTTGTTTTTTGGGTGTTGAGCTTGATAAGTTCTTGATAGATCTTGGATTCTAGCCCTTTATCTGATAAAATATTTGCAAATATCTTCTCCCATTCTGTCGGTTGTCTTTTGGTTTTGTTGAGTGTTTCTTTTGCTGTCCTAAGCTTTTTATCTTGATGAAGTACCAATAGTTCATTTTTGCTTTTGTTTCCTGTTTCCCTTGCCTTTGGAGACATGTCTATTACAAAGCTGTAATCATCAAAACAGTATGGTACTGACACAAAAACAGACACCTAGATCAATGGAATAGAATAAAGAATCCAGAAATGGACCCTCAAATCTATGGTCCACTAATCTATGACAAAGCAAGAAAGAATACCCAATGGAAAAAAGACAGTCTCTTCAACAAACGGTGTTGGGAAAATTGGACAGAAGATGCAGAAGAATGAGACTAGACTATTTTCTTACACCATACACAAAAATAAACTCCAAATAGGTGAAAGAGCTAATGTAAGACAAGAATCTGTCAAAATCCTAGAGGAAAACACAGGAACAACCTCTTGAACCCTGGCTGCAACAACTTCATGCTAGACTCATCTCAGATCCAGATTCTTATATCAACTGCCTACTCGACATTCTCCCACTGAATGTTACTCAGAGTATCTTGACCTCAAATACATCTATGCATGAACAAATTTTCCCTCCTCATCTTCTCTTTTACATTTCCTATTCTGGTAAAATCTTTACCCTCTACCCAGTCACTCAAATTGATCTTGGAGGAGTACTCAACTCTCCCCACTCTATTTCACTGCCAAATTCTATGGATTAAATATCCCAAATATCTTTCATCCCATAGGCTTCCTTTCCATTTTCATTATGATTATTTTGACTCAGGTCTTCATCATTTATTAGCCTGATGGCTTTAAGAGTTCCTATTTTCCCAATGGAGATCATTCCATTTTTCTCTCCAATCCATTTTCTGTACCACCACCATAATGATCTTTCTAAGATGTGCACTTGGGTCAATATTACTCCCCATCTTCCCATGCCCTACTGGATAAAACCCCAAGTCTTTATTGAGGGATACATTCTCTTCCATGATTCATTGTTTCATTCTTACCATCTTTCTCTCCAAGGTGGAGCCTTAGTGAACTGCTGAAGCTGTCCTGATCAAGCTCTACTCTTTCTCACGTCTCAATGATTTCACATGTTTCTCCATATCAGAATTCACCTCTGTATTAATTTCCTAAGGCTGCTGTAATAAGTTAATGCTATAATAAGTTAACACAAATGAGGTTGCTTAAAACAACAGTAATTTAATCTCTCATAGTTGTGGCCAAAGTTAAGTGTTGGCAGGGCGATAGCTCTTGTGAAAGCTCTGGAGGAGAATACTTTCTGCTTTTTCTAGCTTTTAAATGGCTCCAGGAACTCCTTGGCTTATAGATGCCTAAATCCAGTCTCTTACTCTGTCTTCATGTGATCTTCTCTTTTGTGTCTGTGTCTTCTCTTCTGTGTCTTATGGGATACTTATCATTGGATTTAGGCCCCACTTAGGTAATCCAGGATGATCTTATCTCAAGATTAATAACCTAATTAACCTGAAAGGATCCTTTTTTAAAATCAGGTCACATTCACCAGTTCCAGGATTTAAGATGTGGACAGATCTTCTTGGGGGTTGTCATTTAACCCACTACAATTTCCCTGGAGAATTCCCAACTATATTTCAATACCCATTCAAGAGTTAGGAAACAATCATAGTATATGCTCAGTTAGTATTGAATTAGATGACAACAGAGAGGATTGTGGACTATTAACATTTAGAAGTTATGCACTTGGGCAAGAGAAAGCAATGAATGAGTTAAATGGATGACCTTTTGAATATTCATTCCTCTTTGGGTATATTGCTTAGATGCCTTCCTTTTTGCCTTAGGGAAGAGAAATTCTTGCTTTCACCTCTCATTGAATAAATGTTCTACAAGCTCTGGGCAATTCTGCTTTAGTCATTTGAGCCCTTGAAACTAATTGGTAGGGGCATCATTGGCTTTTCTTTGGAAAGGTCATCTGGGAAGAAATTATAGGATGAGTAGGAGCCCAAGAAGAAAGCTAAGCACTCACTACAGAAGTCCAGAAGTGAGGTAATGAAGAGCTGAGTCAGGGAGGAGGCAGAGAGCCAGTATATTCCACTGCTGATGTGACATTAATACCACAAAGCAGCGCAGATAATTTTGATTATGTTGAAACTATCAAATATTACAGGTTAGTGACTTTGTAAAGTGCCCCTTGTTTTTGACTATCCTGATGTTTCCTCATGAGTGGATTCAGGTTAGGCATCGCCAAAGAAAGACAGCTGGGGCGGGTTCAGTCTCAGGTTCCTAAATGCCAGCTGTGGCCTTAATCAATTTAGTCATTTATAAGCTTCTCATTGTTCATCTGTACATAGTGATAGTCTTTTCTTTTTTCATAGGGTTGTTGATAAATCTTTAAGTTACACAGTATTTGTAAAGTCCTTAGCACAGTGCCTGAGCATAAAGTTGGTACTTAATGAATATCAGCCCAGGAAACAATTTCTGTCTAACAGGTTCTGAAACAGAAAAGTCAGTAAGATAAGCTACTCTGACATTTTTCTTTCTACTATAAATATTTATTGAGTTCTTACTATGTGCCAGGTACAGCACTAGGTGTCAGAGCCTCAGAAGACAAGAAACCAAAGTCCCTTGTCTCATGGGAAGAACTAACACTTTAGTTTAGGAACTACAGCTAATAATAATAATAATAATATGATAATGATAAATGATATATTTCATCATGTAATGACAAGTGCTAGGATTCAAAATTAAGTAGCCTAGAGGTATAGACTGAAGGAGGAGATTTATTTGTTCGTTTCTTTATTTATTTGATGCTTAGAAGAATTTTAAGTATAATGGAGAATGACATTAATTTTAAAAACGTGAAATTTCAGAAGCACAGAACCACAGCATCATAATATTATGAAACCAAGGGGGGGAAAAATGTTGCATTGTGATAAGAAAAATGCTTCCTCAAAGGATCTGGTCAAACCCTTGAAATATTTGCAATTTTACAATTTCTATAATGACCATGCATGTGTTTTCATATTTAATTTCCATAAAATGTCTCCATATGCCATTTAGTGATAAAGTCAGTTTTTAATTCACAACATAAAATATCTGAAAAGTATAAAAGATAAGCAGTGTCAAGTGAGTGTCTTATGTTTGACACAAGTCTTCTTTCCACAGATAATGGCAGTTCTGGTGTGTCCTCTCAGACATAGTGTACATATGCATTATCAGTATTTTTATTTTGAAACCATCTTAAGCTTAGAGCAAAGGCACAAGTACAGAGCACATATTTTTGTTTGCTTGTTTCCTAAACCACTTGAGAGTTGCCAATCTGATGCCCTGCGATCCTGAATTTCTTAATGTGCCTTTCCTACACATAGGGTGTTCTCCCACAAAACCAAGTCACAACCCTCAAAAATCAGTTGCCAGTGATACATTATTGCCATATAATCCTCAGACCCCACTGAAATTTCTCCAGTTGTCCCAATAATAACCAAAGGATCCACTCCAGAATTGTGTGTTGTATTTAGCTGTCATGTCTGTGTGGTTTACTTCAGTCTAGAACAGTTCTTCAGGGTCCCCTTGATTTCGATTTTGTTGAAACTATCAAACATTACAGGTCAGTGACTTTGTAAAGTGCCCCTCATTTTTGAATGGCCCCATGATTCCTCATGATTGGATTTAGGTTAGGGATCTTTGGCGGGACTATTGTAGAAGTGATATGTTTTTCCCAATGCATCTTGTCAGAGGCACAAGATATTGATTTGTCCTATGAATGGTGATGTTAACAGCTATCATTACATTAAAGCGGTATTTGCCAAGCTCCTCTCTGTAAAGTTCTCCATTCTTTGTTGTTAGTAATTATTTTTTGAAGGGGTTGTTTGAACTAAGTATGTATCCCATTGCTCATCAAACGTTTATCCATTTATGTATTTATTTATGTTATAAATTTATTTATATATGTACATATGGACTCATAGTTTCCTGTTTTATTTAGTGGGCTAAATCTGTTACTAGCATTATGTATTTTGACATTCCAATCGCATTCAGTTTTGCACATGGAAGTGTCTACAAGCTGACTTCCTTTGGACACATCTCCATCATTCTCTGAGTACTTCCATACTTTCTGGTACAAGGCATTTCAGGCTCCTCTTGCACTTTATCGATCCTCATTTCCCCCATACCCCAGCAGCAACTTACCCAAGGATCCCAAGTTTACTTTCGGAGAGAGGAGTGTTTAACAAATGAGCTCTACATGTGCTTATTGTTGTTGAGGTCTCACTGTTTCTGGACCCACTCAATAGACAGGTATCTTCAAATGCTCACCCCTGTGGTCAGAGATAGATTCAATTTCTGCTAAAACTGACAGCAAAGAAGTGTTTCCTCCAAGGACACTAAGGATACTATTATCAAGAGAAAAGAAATGCGTGTTGAACAGCATCAACAGCAAATGTTTGCAAATGCTAGGGAACTGGGATTGGAAACTGGGTCAGTTCGATACAAGGAACAGTGACCTTTCCATCACTCTGGGCTGTCCATAGTAACTAGATCCCTTAAGACCAGCTATCTACTAAAGACTGGTACAGTCATGTAGATATACCTGGTGATCATTTTTCCTTTGGTAGAATAGAAAACACACCAAATCACCTCTTAGACTAGGTTATGAAGCTGCACTCAGAAAATTCAGGTCAGCACTTTTGTAGGGCGACATGAGAGACATCAGGTTATAAACGAGGTAGAGGAATAAGTTGTGCACATTTCTTTCTCGACAGCTAATAATTAACCAGGCAGCAGTCAAAATCAGATGTCCGTATGTCACTCTTTGTCCTTCAGTGTTCTCACAGACTTAAAAGTACATGCAGGATCAGAAGAAACACATATGCAAATTACTTATACTACACTGGAGTTTTAATTTATTCATTTATTCACTCACTTATTCAACAAGTATGTATGGAGCACTTATTATGAGCCAGAAATAGATAATTCACATTTATATAAATAAATTAATATTAATAACATTATATAAAATCATACATATTCTAGTTACTTGAGTATATACTTATTTTTAACTATATAATATTTAATACTTTATAATACTGATATAATATATACATATGTCTTTACTTACTTTCTTAAAAATAATTGTTGAATGTTAAGCTACATTAATAGCGCACATCTGAGTAGTATTAGCAGTAGGTACACACACATTATTATTATATGTGTTTATTACTCTTCCCATCTTACAGACAAGGACATTGACATTCAGAGACTACAAGTGACTTTTCTAAAGTCAAGCTATTACTGGTGACTAAATTTAACCTGTTTTACTTTATTTTATTTATTTATTTTTACTTAAAAAATTTTTTTTTATTTTAATTTTATCTTTTCAGTGTTCTAAGATTCATTGTTTATGCACCACACTCAGTGCTCCATGCAATGGGTGCCCTCGTTAATACCCACCACCAGGCCCTCCCAACCCCCCACCGCCCAAAAAAAACCCCTCAGTTTGTTTCTCAGAGTCCACAGTCTCTCATGGTTCATCTCCCCCTCCAATTTTCCCCAACCCATTTCTCTTTTCCTTCACCCAATGCCCTCTGTGTTTTTCCTTATGCTCTCTCCACAAGTAAGTAAAACCATATGACAGTTGACTCTCTCTGCTTGACTTATTTCACTTAACATAATCTCCAGTCCCATCCATGTACAAAAGTTGGGTATTTATTCTTTCTGATGGAGGCATAATACTCTATTGTATATATGGACCATATCTTCTTTATCCATTCATCTGTTAAAGGGCATCTTGTCTCTTTCCACAGTTTGGCAAATGTGGCCATTGCTGCTATGAACAATGGGGTACAGATGGCCCTTCTGCTTACTATGTCTGTATCTTTGGGGTATATATCAAATAATGGAATTGCAAGGTCATAGGGAAGCTCTATTTTTAATTTCTTAAGGAATCTCCACACTGTTTTCCAAATTGGCTGCACCAACTTGCATTCCCACCAACAGTGTAAGAGGGTTCCCCTTTCTCCACATCCTCTCCAACACATGTTGTTTCCTGTTTTGTTAATTTTGGCCATTCTAACTGGTGTAAGGTGATATCTCAATGTGGTTTTAATTTGAATCTCCCTGAGGGCTAATGATGATGAACATTTTTTCATGTGTCTGATAGCCATTTGTATGTTTTGATGGGAGAAGTGTCTTTTCGTATTTTCTGCCCTTTTTTTTTTTAATTTTTTTTTATAAACATATATTTTTATCCCCAGGGGTACAGGTCTATGAATTTTCTTCCCATTTTTTGATATGTTTGCCTGTTTCATGTGTGTTGAGTTTGAGGAGTTAATTATAGATCCTGGATATCAACCTGCTCTATTTTAAGGAATTTTATTTATTTATTTATTTATTTATTTATTTAAAATTTTATTTATTTATTTGACAGATAGAGATCAAAAGTAGGCCAAGAGGCAGGCAGAGAGAGAGGAAGGGAAGCAGGCTCCCTGTTTCACAGAGAGCCCTATGCGGGGCTGGATCCCAGGTCCCCGGGATCATGACCCAAGCCGAAGACAGAGGCTTAACCCATTGAACCACCCAGATGGCCTTATTTTAAGGAATTTATTAATCAGCTTTTTATATAAGGCCTATACGGTTTCATGTCAAGGTAAATCCTAAGACTGCCTGATTCAAGAATGTGTGCCTATTAATTGAGAAGAGACCTCAAGTCTCCAGTTTGTCCTGTATAATTCTCATTCTCTCTCCTTTTCTCTTTTCTTTCTTTTCCTCCCTTCCCCTATTCTAACAGCTTATTTGATATTCAGAGTCCCCAGAAATTTGAAGGCAGATTTCATTTCTATTAATAAGCCTTGTGGAGATTGAAATTATTTAAGAGATAACTGGTATTTTGCACAGAACTTGTAAGAAGACAGAGTCATCTAGGAAGTCTATAATAAAAGGGAAAAAGTCTGTTTTGATTTTAAGTTCACTATTTTTAAAGAATAGTAATTGTCAAAATATCTTTTTCCTGTCATTAACTATTCTTTTACAATGAAATAATTCAGTTATCAGCCTATTTTCAGGTTTGAATTAAGTTCTGAGAAAAAATGTGGTTGCAGGAATGACCATACTAAAGTTCAGGGGTTGGCAAAATTTTTCTGTAAAGGACAAAGTACAAAATATTTTAGTTCTTGTAGGCCATATTGTTTCTCTCTCAACCATTCAGCTATGCCACTGTAGTAGCTCAAAAGCAACCATAGAAAACATGAGAAAATATATTATTTCTATAGCAAAAATCAAAGAAGGGTGATGTGGCAGGAACAGGTTTGGAAGAAGTGGGTCTTTCATGGTTAATGCATCTGGAACAGTAGGAAAGGGACAGATTATAGGGGCTTTTAAAGGTCCTGGTAAGAAATTTTGACATTTTCCCCAAAGCAATGAAAAACTATCCAAGGGTTTTAAGCATGTATGTTATGCATGACATAATTGGGTTTGCATTTTAAAATAGTAATCTTGGTTTCACGATGGAAAGGAGATTGGAGCAGAGTAAGAGTACAACCTGTAGGTCTTTAAAAGATCAGAGAATAGCTTGGCCCAAGATAGTAGCAGTGAAGATGAGGAAAAATAAGTAGATCAAGACCAATGAAGAAGTTAAATTCATTGAAAGTGGTGGCGGGTTAATTATGGAGGATGAAGAAGGCCTCAGGATTGTAGGTGCAGGTTTCTGGCTTGTACAACTAGATTGTCATTCACTGGGAGAAGAGGTATTGAGGGAGATTGACTTGGTGATTTAAGATGGGAGTAATTCTTGAGTTCATATTTGGAATATGCTGGTCTTGGAGAGTGGAATGTCTTGGTCTTAACATGTTGGAGACACTAAGTGAATATCTTCATTAGTCAGGTAGATATAGGTCTAGGATTCAATGGTGTGTTCTGTGCTAAAAAACAAAAAGAGAAATTTGGCAGTTATTGGAATATAGTTGGTTATGGAACCAACATATTGAAAGATGGAATTTCTTAAAGACATAATATTGAGTGAGAATATTTGTGATCCTCAAAGGGGTTATAAGTACCCCAGAGGAATAGCCTCTGTGTTCAGGAATTCTCAAGAAGGATAGGAAGGTTTTGCGTCATAGGAACAGGTTAAATTCCAGGAGCAGCAGTTTCATTTGAATCTTTGGAATGTGGAATGCTATGGAGTAGAACACAAAATTCATATAAATCACAAGGCAAAAAAAAAAAAAAAACAAAAAAAAAAACTATGTGTTTGAAGCTATTGCCTTAGGCTAAAACCCCAGGGTGTCAAAAATCACCAACAAAATCGTTGGATTACAATTACAACTGCTTATTAAATAGTAGTTCCCTTTCTTTCCTTTATATCACTGATTTAAAACCAGGAGACAAGAATGTCTTACTTTTGTGGCATGTACTTGGCTACTCTTAAAGTAGCATACCTTAGTAGGTCAGACAGGGGAGACTTGCTAAAACTCTGTGCCCTAGAAAATGAAATTCTAATCCAAATGCTTCACAAGTAATAAAGTGTTGAGTAAATAAAATTTTAACTCAGGTTTTTCCAAACTCAAAGCACATTACTTCTTTGGAGGTATTACATAGCAAATAAAGAATGCATACGTAGTATTAATGATCATAGCTAATATGTATATACAGCTTTTCTTTTTTTTTTAAGGTTTTATTTATTTATTTTACAGAAAGAGATCACAAGTAGGCAGAGAGGCGGCAGAGAGAGAGAGAGAGAGGAAAGCAAGCTCCCTGCTGAGTAGAGAGCCCAACACGGGGCTTGATCCCAGGACCCTGGGATCATGACCTGAGCTGAAGGCAGAGGCTTTAACCCACTGAGCCACCCAGGCACCCCTGTATATACAGCTTTTCTTCTGTGCCAAAGGCAGTTCTTAGTTTTTTACCTATATTAATGCATTTGCCCCCTGTAATAACCTTATAAAATAGGTGCTCTGATTAGCCATATTTTCCAGATGAGAAAGCTGAGACACAGAGATGTGTTATCAGAAGTCCCATTAATATACGTCAGGTCCAGGATTTGAACCCAGAAAATATGGTCCCAAGGTGTGTTCTCTTAACGACAATAAGCAATCATCTCCTTGGTCATCCCATGGGGTGACCTCTCTGGATGACTCAGGGACAAACCACCCATCAATATGAAAGAAGGAGAAACAATCATCAACCAGCTAAGCATTATTACTGACCCCATTGCTTAATAATCCTCATGTACCAGGAACATAATTACACCCTTCTTTCTAGCTCTCTTCTGGTTTTCTCTCTTGGTGATTCCACTGTATCATGTCAACATGAAAAATGGCAAACAAAAACATGGCTTTGGAAATCAAAGTCAATTAAGCAATTGTCATAATAAACAAAGTGAGGCTTCCAGTGATGGTGGGTGGTTTTCAGGGCAGGAGGAATGGAGAAAAAAAATTAAAATCCAATAGATACCACCTCTGCTTTATTAGAGCAAAGACCAAAGACTTTTGTCAGAGGAAGACCAAAACATAATGAACATGCATTTCCAAGATTCTAACATGCAGTTACTGTATCAGGTTGATGCTGTATAACTTCATTGTTTCTGACACTGCCTGATACTTCAGCTCTGGGGTAATGACGTACATTAAGTAGTTTCAACAGAAAACATGAATTCACATTCTGCTGCCCATTCTCCCACTTCCAGTCCTCTCCCACCAAATACACACACTATCTCTCTCATATATAATTTTGATTCAAATCAAAAGACTATAATTCATAAAGGAAACTTCTGTGAAGAACAAAACCACACAGCCACTTCATACATGATGAAGTAGTAAAAGTAACAGAGGTATGCATCAGAGGCATACTCACCTAGAGTCAGGTAACAGAAGGTTCAAGTTTTGTTGTTTTTTTTTTTTTTTAAGCCAGTAATTTTGCATAAATGTGGCAAATCTAAAAATGATCTTATTCAGTTGTGTTTTTCAATCAGAACAAAGTCAAGAAAGATAATGACATCCAAATTCAAATTGTGATCTAAATCTTGGGAACATTAACCTCTCTTATGCCTCCATTTCCCCACTTGAAAATAGGGATACAGAGGAATGTAATGCAAGGTGTGCACAGGAGCTTTTAATGGTCAAGCACTGTAGTAGGGTAGCAAATATACACACACGTGTGTGTGTTTGAGTGTGTGTGTGTATGCATGTGCATGTTGGAGCTGGAAGGATTAGGAAGGCAAAATTATTGAGTGGAGACATAGATGTGATCTTGAAGGTGTTGTAGGCAATGCTTAAGGCTTGGGAATTATGCACTAGGTTATATCACACTGCAGTATCATGGAGAGATTTTAGTTGTGCCAAGATAGCTATCTCCTCAGTCTCTAGGGTGACTGGGTGCAAGATAGAATGGCCACAGCTCATTGCAGATCACCTTCAGCTACAAACATCTTTGTCCTATTACCACAGTGAGGCATGGAAATAGTGTTTTCTTCTAGTACTTCAATGTAAAATGTGGGAAGCACTGCTATAGGACCCATGAAAAACTTTGCAAAATAGTATTCTGTTTAGGGAGACTTAAGTGACACTGTATCTAAAGTGTCTGGCTTATTGTTAGTGCTGTTAATGTACATATCTAGCTATATCTGTAGAGCTAGAATATATTGAAAAATATTTGCCATGGATTTAGTAATAGAGTTAAAGCAAAATTGCATTTTGTTAATCACAGTAGATTAGCAAACACAATGGATTATAAAACTATTTTCACAGCGTTTTATATATGAGACATATTAATTATTTGATTCTTTGTGTGTTCTTGTAGATTTGAGGAACTCTCCATTAATCCTCAACTGCTTAGGAGTTCTAGACCTCCTATTTGGGATCTATTGCTACAAAGAGTGGGGGAACCAACCAACATACACTTAAATTTTTTCAGGACTCTACCATTTCTTGACCTTCTAATAAAGGATTATGGAAGATGGGGTATATAGAGACAAATCACAAATGGTAATTTTCCCTGGGAAAGTTTAATTCTAGCAGAGTGATGAGGTATATATGTATATAAGTGTGACGCATAATAGAATGCAGCAAGTTGCACCAGACAAGTGCAGAAACAAATGCTGTAAGAATATACAGAGAGAAATGATAGAAGAGGTGGGAGAAATCAGCTCTATTTGGGGGGAAACTAAAAAGGTCTCATGGAGTATGTGTCAGTAAGAGCTCTGTTGGCCATTAGGAACAGAGAACCCAAATGAAACAGAGCTTAAAAGGTGGGGGTGGTGTGGGGGGAAGAAGATATGGCTTTCCATAACAAATAATTCAGGGAAAGATGTAGCTTCAGGAAAATCTTAATCCAGGTATCACACAACTGGGGTCAGAGGCTCTATCCTTTCTCTTTTGAACTTTATTCCCTCTGAGATGGCTATATTCTCAGACAAGTTCTCCTCTCACTCCTGTACCCGTCCAGGTTCAAGCCCAGCAGAATGAAAAACATCGTTTCCTAGGAATCATTCCCATTCATCCCACTTGGTTAAATGTCCAGTCCTCAGACAATCACTGTGATTGGGGGAATTGAATGTTGTCCTTGCCCTAGACTTAGTCACATGCTCGGTTCCTGAGCACCTGAGTGACGAAAAGATATGTTACAAACACAATATTAGGATTCTATTTCTGGGGCAGGAGCAAGAATATTATTTGTAGGATGACTAGCAGATGGTTGCATCTTTGACCTGCGCTTGGCGAACAGGTGAGATTAGAAATGTTGAGATCAGAGTAATGTGAAAGGAAATGCGTAAGTAAGTTATTGGCACACTAATCCTATATAAGATTTCTTCCCCTTGCATTCCACTGATGCTCCCCTCGAACACTGTTGTAGTCAAAACCTTCTCCAGGGACACATTTAAAATGCCTAAATTTGGGGGGGGGGGGCACCAGAGTGGCTCAGTTGGTTGAGTACTGACTCTTGATTTCAACTCAGGTCATCATCTTGGGGTCCTGGAATGGAGCCCTATGTTGGGCTCCGCACTCAGCAAGGAGTTTGACGATTCTCTCTCTCCTCTCTCTCTGCCCCTTCCCCTGCTCACACACACACACACACACTCTCTCTCTCTAAAATAAGTTTTAAAATTTAAAAATCCTTTTAAAAATGCCTTTAATTCTTCCACTCCCTTTTGTCCATTTATGCCATAAAGGGTAGCAGCAAACTCTCAAATTAAGCCACCCAAAATGGCAAGGAATTCATTGAAAATTAGAAGTGGGTTCTTAAGCTTAACTGTATGTTCTACCAGTTAATGGGACAAGAATATGCCTGAAAATTCCATATTTCAGGAAGAGAAAATTGTGTTCTATATCATGTCCCTGTCTTAAGCTTCACCTATTGCTTAATAATGGTAAATATAATGATAATGACAGAAATGAAGAGTTTTTGAGTGCTTAGGTTGTACTGGGTGCTATGCTAAGTTTTTTTATATGTATTATTTCATGGAGTCTTTGTAAAGCTACTAGGTAAGAGCCATTATTATCTCTATATTATGGATGACAAACTGAGACATAAAGAGGTTCGGTATATTGCCTAAAGAAATATAGTTAAAGGGAAGATCTTGGGAGCACCTGGGTGGCTCAGTGGGTTAAGCCGCTGCCTTCGGTTCAGGTCATGATCTCAGGGTCCTGGGATCAAGTCCCGCATCGGGCTCTCTGCTCAGCAGGGAGCCTGCTTCCCTCTTCTGCCTGCCTCTCCATCTACTTGTGATTTCTCTCTGTCAAATAAATAAATAAAATCTTAAAAAAAAAAAAAAAAGGTAGATCTTGAATCCCAAGTGACTTTTTAATCTCTGTGCTTTCTCTCTCCCCAAATTCTTGATTCTTCCCTCATCTTAATCTCAAAATCTATTTTTTTAAAATATTTTATTTATTTATTTGACAGACAGAGATCACAAGTAGGCAGAGAGGCAGGCAGAGAGAGAGAGAGAGAGAGAAAGAGAGAGAGGGAAGCAGGCTTCCTGCGGAGCAGGGAGCCTGATGCGGGGCTCGATCCCAGGACCCTGAGATCATGACCTGAGCCGAAGGCAGCAGCCCAAACCACTGAGCCACCCAGGCGCCCCGTCTCAAAATCTATTTTAATCCAGTAGCTCAAGCCAGAAACCCAGAAGTTATCCTCAACCCCTTCTTTATCCTGTATAAGGGTAGCTGTGTGTTTGACACATCCCATTTACTTTTCCCCCTGGCCTGCAACCAGATTGTTTCCTCCCAAATCTCTGGCAGTTAAGGACTGTAGAACTGGATCTTGGCCAGGAGACTATGATGAGCACTACCCCTATGATCCTTCACAGCCTACCCTGTGCCCAAAGCCATTTTGCCAGGGTGCATGAAATACACTTATGATGAGAAACTTCTGAGATGGTGAAGTTTATATAGAGAGCAGTTAGTCTACCACAACTAACATAACCCCATCAAACCCATTACCAAAACAGTAGCAAATACTCAACAATATACGCATAAATATATCTGTTCACCTGATTTCCATCCTCCATCCTAGGCCAAGTCACCGTCAACTCTTGTCAAGAGTATGACAGTAGCCACTTAACTAGATTCTCATCATCTCTCTTGCTCCTGCCCCATTTCCCACACACTTTAACTAGTGTTTTCTTTGACCTAAAAATAGTATAGGGTTGTAAAATTATTCTGGATGATTCTGTATGCTACTGTCATGTATGGTACATGGCATTCAGCATTTGCTAAAACCCACAAACCTGTCCAACACAAAGAGTGAACCCTAATGGAAACTGTGGACCTTACTAATAATAATGTATCAGTGGTTGTTTATCATTTGTCAAAACTGTACCACAGTAATGCAATATGGGAATAGTGGGAGAAACCATGGGGCAGAGGGATCAAGGAATATATGGGAATTCTCTGAACTTGGTGTAATTTTTATGTGAACCTCAAACTGCCCTAAATATAGATTCTATTCCATTAAGGAAATGGATTGTGCCTTCTTCGTGTAACATCCTTCAGTAGCCTCTTGCAATTCTTAGACTAGAACTTGGTCTGTGAGGGACCTTGGTGGCCCACCCTGTACCCCGCTGCCAGGTTCCTTTCCCACCAGTTCTCCACTCTTTTCTAGGTCTCTGACCTAGAAACCTTAATCACTTCCTCAGAAGAGCAAATACTCTTCAACCAGTGCCTCACACCGGTTCTTTTCTTTGGCTGGGTATTTTATCTCCCTAAGGACACCTGACTGCCTCTCATACCTTCAAACTTCAGATGCAGTGACATCAAAGAGGTGTTTTTTCACCCATCAATAAATCAAGTCACTCCACAGCCCTATTATTTTCTCTCCCAGGTTCTACTCCATCCCATCATAATATTTACAGTGGTCTACGAAACTGCTCTATCCCTTTCCAATACTCACTACCTACTGAGGGAGTTGGAATATAGCATATGTACAAGGAAAAGTTACAGTAAAAGCTAATTTTATGTAGTACTCACCATGTGACACAGTTTTAATCATCTCACCTATGTTAATTAATTAAATGCTTCTACCAACTTTATGATATAGATACATTATCGTGCCCTGTTTTACAGAACGAGTAAACTGAAACCAGAGACATTAAGTCGCTTGCCAGAAGCTTCACAGCTTATCCATGCTAGAACGAGTCACTGGGGCTAAAATGTCTCTGCTTTTAACCACTGTGCCATGCCACCATTGTCAAATGAGTGAATTAATAAGTGAAAGAACCAGTGAACTTAGGTATGTCTGATCCAAGCCTATATTCCTTACCTTTCAATATATTAGCTTCTCTGTTTTCTGATGTTCACTGGAATGTTCTTGACCATTTCTCCTTATGGTTTTTGTTCATGTGCATTGGTTTTCTTGAGTCCATAACTGAAATATTTCATTATCATTACTTCAAATCCTTCTCTTGTCTTCCTTTCTATTGATTTTTTTCAAAGAGCAGGTGCTTTAAGGCCTTCTGGTTAAGTGTTAATAAAAATACTGCCTTTCTCTCAGCAAAGAATCCTGGATGAGTGGTGTTCTGATTTTAGAGGTGGTCAATTGATTTTAGAAGTAGAGAAAGATAAATCAGTGTGTCCCATATTCAGCTACCGACTTCATTGAGTTATTACTTGATTTAATCCAAGCTGGATTAAAAAGGGGGAAGCCCTCTAGGAAATACTGGAACATGATCACATTTTGAGTCAATGGAATGCATTTCTCATTTATCAGCTTGGGACTTCTGTTCGTAATCTGTACCTGAACATTTAGGAATGTAAAGAAAAAGGCAAATATAGAGAACAAAAATAATCAAAAAGAAATAAAAGATCTTGTATAGCACTGCTGCAAAGGCTCATCTCTAAATTTGGTTGCAGAAACACAGGCGATGGCATTTAAAGAGGTATCAACTGATGTGGAGTAATACGATCCACAGCTTAACTAAGAACTTGGCCACAGGGAAGCCATACACATACGCAGTTGCAGCCTAGCTATGATTTGAATTGTTCTGCTCTGGGGGCCTAAATGGTTTTAAAGAGAAGCTACACTTGCTTTCCATCAGCTTACAGCATGGAGACAATTGCTTCTTTAAAAGATACATCTAAATAAAACATCAGGATGATACATGCTTTTAAACGAATGTATGTAGAATGTTCAACACAGCTACTCCTCTTTCTGGCACAACTCAATAGCTGTTCTCAATTTTCTCTGCAGGGAAATATGCAGTATGCAAAGAAACCACACTCTATAGAAATGACCAGTGCAGTTGCCAAATTGAAGCACTATTTTCAGTTATGGTTTTAGTGTATTAATTTAGATTTTTAGTGGTAGATTGCTTTTCTAGTTCATTAAGCTCATATTAATGTTTGGATACAGATTTACTGTTTGCATTTCCTTTTGGGGAGTCATACAAATGATCACAATGGGGGTGGTGAGAGGAAGGTAAAAAACAAGCAAAATGGGGTTAATATTCTTTTAAGGAAAAATGGTCAAAGAAGATAGGACTCAGAGCTACAGTTTGGGTACTAACTGATGAGTTGTTTGAGCTCTACATAAGTGACGATCTTTCTATCCCTCATTTTCATTATTTACAAGTAACAAAAACTAAATCTGTTGTAGAGTTTGATGAAATAACTTGTATAGATTTACTAGCTGTGTAACCTTGAAGAAATTCCCCTTTTCATTTAAAATTAATTAATTAATTAATTTTTGGGCTTTAAGGTCTGAGTTTTATTTTAATAATTTAGTGGTAGAAACTGATAAATAGCAGGTAATAAGCCATTCTTCTTAAAACTAGCATCATGATCTCAGGTCCTAGGATCAAGCCCCACATCTGGCTTTTTGCTCAGCAAGAAGCCTGTTTCCCCTTCTCTCTGCCTGCCTCTCTACCTACTTGTGATCTCTCTCTGTGTTAAATAAATAAATAATATCTTTAAAAGGAAAAAAAAAAACTAGCCTCATAGTTATAAAATGATACATATTTGTAGACTGATGCATTATAACAAAAGGAAAATAGAAATGTTCAAAGATGAGAGCAAAAAACAATTCACTAAAAAATTATGGCATCCAAAAACAACGGTTTTTCAACCTTTTTTTGGGTATATTTTCAAACATACAGAAAAGTTAAAAGAATTTTACAGAGTACTCAAATACACATCATCCACATTCTACAATTAACATTTTACTTTGATTCCTTTATCATGTGTCCGTCTTATCATCCATCATTCCATCTTTTTTAATGGAAGTTTTTTAAATTAAGTTAAATTAATTAATTTTAATGGAAGTTTTTAAAATTTTTTAAATTAAGTTGCTGACATATTTATATTTTCTTTCTTCAACATGCATAACATTCTTATTATCTTTGTTTTAGCTTCCACCAAGTTTATTGATCATAAAGTGCTATGAAGCTTCATCTCTAAGGGAAAGAGAATCTGCTTCCTTTCTATTTTTCTTTTTTAAAATTTTTTTTCATTTATTTTCATATGTTTTCCAATTATCTTCTGTTAATTTTTAATTTTATTTTTACATATTACCTCTAACATACGTTTTTTCATTTTCTTTTTTAAATTTTTATTTATATTTTAAAATTTCCGTGTTTCAGAATTCGTTGTTTATGCACCACACCCAGTGCTCCATGCAATATGTGCCCTCCATAATTCCCACCACTAGGCTCATCCAACCTTCCCCCGCCCTCTCCTCCAGAACCCTGAGTTTGTTTCTCAGAGCCCACAGTCTCTCATGGTTCAACTTCCCCTCCAATTTCCCCCAACTCACTTCTCCTCTCCATCTCCCCATGACCTCTGTGTTATTCCTTATGTTCCACAAATAAGCAAAACAATATGATGATTGACTCTCTCTGCTTGACTTATTTCACTCAACATAATCTCTTCCGGTCCCATCCATGTCAATACAAAAGTTGGGTATTCATCCTTTCTGATGGAGGCGTAATACTCCATTGTACATATGGTCTTCTTTATCCCTCCTTAATATCCATCACCAACTCTCTCCCCTCCAAAACCTTCAGTTTGTTTCTCAGAGTCCACAGTCTCTTGTTTATTTGTTTTTTTGACAAATATTTATAGAGTAATTAGCATGTGCCAAGACTGTGCTTGGCATCAGGGATCCATGGTAAATAAAGAAATGCATGATGGGTTATCTTGTGACATTTACAGTCTACTGAGGGTGAAAAATCTTAAATAATGAATTCTGCTAACAAAGGTTTAATTGCATTCTGAACTCAGAGCTTGGCAGGAGCAGGCTGTGGTCCTCGAAAACAAGACCAAGGGTAGTGAGTAGTACTGGGAAGGCCGGGAAAGCTTGCCTGGAAAGCTTTCCCAAGAGATAATAAAGTAACAGAGGGAATGGAAGCCCAGACTGAGGAGACAGCAGGTACAAATATCCTGGGGTCTGGGAGAATGGCAGCTTTGGTAAACTGAAAGAAGGACAGGGTGGCCGAACACAAGTGGAGTTGGAGCAAGTATCCAGAAGAAACTGGAGAGGAAAGCAAAGCTAGAATAAACAGTCTTATAGGCAGCCTTCAGAGTTTTGGTTTTCTTCTCAGTGACAACAGGAAACTCAATTCCCTCACTTAATATGGAGGAAATGGGAGAGGTAAAGTCTTAATGAGCCTGATTGCACTTGTAAATCACACAGCAGTGAGCCAGTTTATGGTAGGCTTGCAATAAACAATTCTCTCAGCACATGTTCTGCACTATAAAAGTCTTCCACTATTAGCCTCACTTTTCACCGGTGGGTTGTTATTTAATGCACATTTATAAAACCTGGTCCATTGTATGATGAAGTATTTTCCTTCTTTATAACTATAATGAATAGCAAATAGCAGATTCATACTAGTATTATAGTCCCTCATACTAGTAGTATTCTATGGAGGACTTACCAAAAAGAAAACTTGTCTCTATTTCTTAAAATAAATACTTTTTACCGAACTATAATACATACATAGAAAAGTACATCAATCACTGATGTATAGGTTGATGAATGTCTATGAAGTGGCAGCATACATGCAACCAGCACCCAGATCAAATAATAGTATGCTACCAGCACCTAAATGTTTCCTGCTCATTAGCCTTGCTTCCTCTCCAGTGACCTCTGCTATCATAGATTCATTTTGCCTTTTATGGAATTATTTAAGAATGAACTTATATTGTATATATTCTTCTTGATCAAATTCCTTTTTCTCATAACAGTTTAAGATCTTTCTAGATCATCCCATATAGCAATGCAACACTATAGTAGATCATTGCAGTGATTTACTCATTTTCATTATTGCATAGTACTCTATGGATGCACAGAATTTTTTTTTTTTAAATCTATTCTGGTGTTGCTAAACACTTGGGAACATGAATACATATTTTTAGTTGAGCAAATAAATGAACTCTAAGACTCAGGTTCCTCATCTGTAAACAAGTTCGTTAATAAAGTCAATATTCTTTCTGTAAGACTGTTAAGAGAATGAATGGGAGAAAGCATGCAAAATGCCCATTCAGGGACATGCAATAACTGTTTACTAAGTTGTATTTACTTATAATTATTTCAGGAGTTTCTGCCTAAAGGACTTAGACAACAGAGGAAATTATGATAAGTGGAAATCCTACCATAATAAAAGATGTGTAGAATAGTGTTCTACAGCCAGGAAGGAATCAAACCAATATAAATTTTTGCTGTCTTTCACAGCTTTGCACTTGTAAACTGATTTGGCCCATCCAAGAACTATGACCTTGATAAAAAATAAGTCAATATATGGGTGCTTACATGCCTTCCTGCTTCGGGTTTTTCATGCTCTCCTGGCTTTACGCTTTGTCCTATCCTGTTCGACCTGATCTTCCACACTTAGCATTATTTCCTAGTTTGTCCAACCCTCTTACACTTTGGGTTTTCTAATCCATCTTGACTTTATACAGATTGATACTTGCTCTTTTCTAAGCTTAAAACTGAGATTTACTCTACAAGTTCCTCCTGCTCTTAGGCACCTTGTTTAGGGTTCTCTGTCCTAATTCTAGTCTAATATACCCCAAAACTCTGAAGATAGCTCAGATAGTCATTGTGCTGAACATATGTGGAGCACTTGATATATAAATATTGATCAACATATTGGGTATAGGTTGGAATCATGGTAAACAGCAATCAGTGAAAACCTCATAATAGATTAATGCAAGGTCATTAGAGTAACCCTTAGAAATTGTTTGCTTAGTGTATCAAGAGGAATTGTAACATCCCCAGGATAGTTGTGAAAGGCTTTTGCAGAATGTTGTCACATTTCTCTGACATCTGTGCTCATGGACCATATTCGATCAGAATACTGCAGTATATGCAGATGCCAGTAGGATCTCTGAATCTCGCACAGAGGTCTCCTGTCAGTATGGTGAATTCAAATACCAGATGCCATTTTAAGTGACCTACATTTTAAATGACCTACAGGCAGATGAAACTTAACATGTCCAAGGTACAACTTAATACCATATCTTAACCATTTTTCCTGTGCTCTCTAAATCCAGAGCACCCCATCCATTCAATTTTTCCAGTTAAAAACCTGGGAATTGTGTTCAATACCTCCTAACACTCACCCACCACATTCAGTCAATCGCCAAGACCTTACCCATCTTATCAATTGAAATAGTCTCTTTAAAATATGTCTTTTTCTCCATTTCAGTTCAGTTTTCTTAGAACACAGAGCTGCTAGTCCATCATAACACGTTAAGGCTTCCCATTTACTTGCCTGGTCCACTCATGCGTTATCCACCCCTGCATTCACACTTCTTTCTAAATTTCACAGCTGATCATGTCACTTCTCTGTTGAGAGTGTTCTCAAATCTCTTTGACATTTGGATGAATTCAGGCTGTCTATTTAGCATGGACCATAAGTTCCTTCTTAATTTTGTCCCTGCGGGTTCACCACTTGTGAATGTCTCTTCTCCAGACATTCTGGAATATTTGCTCTAACAGGTGCATGTCCTTTCTCACTTGTCTCTGGACTTTTGCATATGCTCTGAGCTCACCATTGGACATTCATTCTTCCTCTTATTCCACCTTTCCAAGATAAACCTAATTATCTTTCAGATTTCTACAACAATATTAGCTCCTGCGGGAGAGGGTTGGAGATCCTTTCATTCCCCAGTATCTTAAACTTACTCAATGCAACCAGTTGTTGACTTTTT
Source organism: Mustela nigripes (assembly GCF_022355385.1). Lineage (NCBI taxonomy): Eukaryota > Metazoa > Chordata > Mammalia > Carnivora > Mustelidae > Mustela > Mustela nigripes. The sequence continues at coordinate 183,704,318 of NC_081559.1, forward strand.
GAAATTGCTTGTTTACTTGTCTGTATGTCTCTGTAGACTGTAACCTGGTTAAAAGTGGAGATATTCTCTCTTGTGTTCATGTTATCACAGGCATTAAGCACAGCACATGGCAGAAAACGAGTTCAAAATAATTATTGAATACATCAGTAAATGCATTAGAAGTTAAAGATGTAAGAAAGATTTCTCCAGCTAATGGCAGTATACTATGTATCAAACCTAAACCATCTTGGTGTAATTTAAAAATAAGTACTTATTCAAATTTGTCCTGGAAGAAATAGATAATCTAGCAAAAGTTTGATGCCAGTGAGGTGCACTGAAGTAAATACCACATTCCAGGCAGTCATGTTTCTCTTGTATACAGAGATGATATCACTGATTTCATATCATTCACTTAGTCTTTTTACAGACATTTACTATTTTCAGCAGAAATACAAAAAACATTAAATTTAAGTTTTTGGGAGGCACCTGGCTTGTTTAGTCGGTAGATCATGTGACTTTTGATCTCAGGGTCATCAGTTTGAGCCCCCAGTTGGGTACAGAGATTACTTAGATAAAAGATAGAAGTAGATAGATAGATAGATAAAATTTGCCTTCTTTTTCCATTTTTGGAGGATGCAGTGCTAATTTATGCATATAGCTATTGTTTTTTTGTTTTTGTTTTTTTTTTTTAGTGTCTAGTGCTTATAGGTATTTAGGTTGGAGGAGAAGGTGGCTATAAATGTAGGGCAAAAGGATTAGATTTGCAGTTAAATGCCTGGGCTTTACCACCAGCTGAGGGACATCCTTTCAATTCTATCACCAAAAACATCTTGAAATCCTTCTACCTCTCTCATCTCTCCATCACTAGTCAAGTCCGGCTACCATTATTTATCACGTGGTCTCCTCATTGGCCCCACTGTGCCCAGTTTTGTCATGCCTCAATCCATTCTCCATTCTTCAAATGACCAGGGTGATCTTTTCCCTCCATATAGTACCACATTTCCTCTACTCCCCCTTTTCTTTTCTTTTTCTTTTTTTTCTCCCTTTTTCTTTTCTTATTAAGATTTTTCTTCACTCCAGCTATAGTGGCTTTTTGGGGGGACTTCTTAGGAGCAGTGCTCAGACTCATTGATACCTCCTCCTGTTTGTGAGTAGTACCAACTCCTTTTTATGTGGTTCACTGTCTTCCTCCAGGCAGGCATGGCGCTCCCGTTGCTGTCTGCATGTTCCCATCCCCAATACTCTAGGAAGATGCTGAGTCATAGAGTACGCAGCCTCAGAGCAGACAGACCTGGCTTAAATACCAAAATCAAATGATTATTTAACAGCAATTTTTTAAAATAAGAGGAATAGAAGCATTCACTATTTTTTTTATGTAGGAACTATACTCAGTTAGTTTTCATGTTATTACCTCTTTTAGGCTTCAAAACAACCATACCGTATATTATTACTACTTTATATATAGAAAATTAGTATGTAAAGAGGATAAGTATCTTTACCAAGTCACTTAGTGAACTAGGAGAAGTAGAGATGTAAACCAGTCTGATGACTTCAGAACCAGAACATAAATTCCGTGACGTTCATCGACATTGTACACGGGATGGGGGAGGGGGGGTTGATGTAATAAGCACTCTGGGGCCCAACACATGTTAACTGTTTACTAGAAATAATTATCCTTGCTATTCCTAGTTTATAGGAAGAATCAACTCTATTTCCTCTCTAAACACATTCTTTTCTGTTTTTCAATATTAGTCTCAGGCATAGTTTTCTCAACCCTTGGTATCACCTTGGATCATTATCTTACTGTATCCACCATTCATTTGGCTTTTTTTCACTCACTGTGTGGAACCAAAAGCTCCTGGAGGGCATTCGTGGCTTTTCGTGTTTTTCTGGCTTTCCTCTCGGCAACTCGCACAGTGCAATGCAATTGTAGGCCACTCAATAAATGGTTGCTGAATGAATGCATTAAACCTTGTAAGGATCAATCTTCTGACCTTGAACTCATTAATACCATGCTCTGAAGAGCTGAGCTAACTTGAGTTACATTAAGTATAATTAAAATAGATTTTTTTTTTTTTAAAGAAGGGAGAGCTCAGTCATTGGTTAGTCCCATGTTTCTATATGGGCTTCTAGGGAGACACCCCTGCCCCCAGAAGATATTTGGCAGTGTCCAGAGATATTTTTGGTTGTCTCAGTCAGAGATCAGAGGGTGCTGCTGGCTTCTATTGTATTGGGGAGACGGATACTACTGAACATCCTACAATGTATAGGATAGCCTTCCACAACAAAAAATTATCCAGCCCCGAGGTCAATAGTGCCATGATTGAGGAAGCCTGTGTTAGACAAGGTTATCAAAAGATAAAAACATATAGGGAGACAAACCATAAGAGACTCTAACTATAAAGAACAGAGTGAAGGTTTCTGGAAGGATGGGTGGGTGGGGTAACTGGGTGATGGACAATAAGGAGGGCACTTGATGTAATGATCACTGGGTATTATATGCAACTGATGAATCACTAAACTCTACCTTGTTAACAAAACACTGCATGTTAACTTACTTGAATTTAAATAAAGCCAAAACAGAGGTTATAAAATTTACTAGAATTTATCAAACAAATTATAAATATTTGCCACACATCTATGTTGTATGTGATTTTAGATCCTGTATCAGTGTATGAAGAATAGGACAAAATCTCTATTGGTAAATGTTTTTGAATGAAAATGTGAGAGATACTGGAGAATCTCATGTATAGTCAAACTTGACTAATTTAAAAGAACTTGAGAGAAATGCATTCCTTACTCTGTGATTTATGTAAGAGCAGCCAGGTTTATTATTTGCCAGCCAGGTTTATTATTTGATACAGTAACTCAGTATTCAACTGACAAATTGATACTCATTGAGAGATTCTTAAATTGGCTTTTTTGAATTAGTGAGAATCATCTACAATTGATGTGTGTTTATATTCAAAGGAGGGATGATCAAGAGCTTTTTAGGATACTTTAAAAATTGTTTATAATACTCTTACCACTTCTATCTCTCACACCTCTACTATCTCAACAAAGAATTGCAACCTGTGTATCAAATAGCATGGATTCCAATTAGTAACATCCAAATGAACGAATATTTGATGACAAGATTACAACCACATAATTCTTATGCTGAAATTGTTTTGAACACACACAAACACACACACACACACACACACACACACACACACACACACACACTCCTAACAGCTAGATCTTTGTATAGACACTAGGAACAGGGTCATGAGTAAAGGAAAAAATGGCTCTTTTTAGAGAATTACAAAAGCAGAGTTTTTATTTGAGGTATAATTTATGTACTTGTAAGTAAATGGTTTTCATATCAATTATCCTAATACTTTTAGAGCAGTTTTAAGTTCATAGCAACCTTAAACAGAAGATACAGAGATTTTCCACATATCTCCTGTCCCCACATATGCACAGCCTCTCCCACCATCAACATCCCCACTAGAGCAGCAAATTTGTTATTTTGATGGATCTACACTGTTATATAATTATCATTCAAAATTCATAGTTGACATTAGGGTCATTCTTGATGTTGTACCGTCAGGTTCTGACAAATATGTAAGGGATAGATGCATGAATACAGCATCGTACAGAGTAGGTCCACTGTCCTAAAACAATTATAGTATTAAAATAAAAGTCAAATTAACTGTAGGTTTATAAGGTTTCTTACTCCTGGAAACCTGGATTTCAGGTTAAAGTAAAGCCTGTTTTTGTTAGGTTATTTACTCACTGGGATTCCATTTCCAAAGGGGAACTGAAAACTCTAACTTAAACGCCAGTTACAGAAACTCTTCATGGTCAGCCCTTAGTTTTCCCTTTAACCACATTCTTCCTTAGAGAATGTAGGAAATCACATCATAAAAGTCTGTCCTGAAGAATGGAGAATGTTGTTGAAACTTCTTGTAAAGAACATCTTGTAAAATAGTAAGTTCTAATCAGGAATCCCTCCCAATTCCGAATCCCCCAGGCCCAGGGAAAACGTGATGAAATTAAAATGTTAAAACTTTCAGGCAAGCCAGATTAACTTGTAAAAAGATATTTGCGTCATTCTTAGAGAACCTGCTGCAGAAAGATATAACGGGGGCAGTATGGATAAAAAGTGGAATTAAACATATGCATGAATATTAGCAGTGAAGCTAACTAAAATGAAGCAGATGTCCATGTACTTAAATGTGGTCAGGAAGAGAGACGGCTGGAAAACAGCACGTGATGTGTTGGGCTTGATGGCTGACAACTGGATTATCCAAGCAATTCAACATCTCAAGTGGCATTTCTTGATGGCATTGTCTGAAGTATCAGAGACTTTTGAAAGTAAGACTAATTCTGATAGTATCGACAGCATATTTGCAGAGGCATAGTAATTTTTTCAACAGACTATTAGGAGACATCTGGGTAGTTTAATGAATTCTGAATAAAAGAGAGTTAGGGGTCAGAGACCTGGTGTTCTTTTCAGTCCTGCCACTGACTTGGGTGGCCTTGGACATATCATGTAATTTTTGTGAGCATGAGTTTGCACAAGATAAAATGGGAATGAGAATGCTCACTCAATTCTGAATTCTGTGGCCTGAGAGTGTTTGCTAAAATCCTAGGAAAAGGGAAAGGGGGAATAGTTGGCGATGAGGGATTGACAGGAAGAAAAATGTGAGCTTGATGTGAGAGGCAACATCTATTTGATTTGGAAGAAGATTAATCCAAACTGAGTTTCATTTCCTCATTCAACACAATCGTAAACCCCGACTAGATACACTGTTCTTATTATGATGGTATGACGTATGCAACACTAGCTGGCAAGAGAAGGCCAGCTAGACCTCAGGAGAGTGTCTGATGAAGGAATTCAACTATACATAGCACAGGCAGGGTATTTGCCTAACCTCTCCATCTGCGGGGCATATCTTTGCTTACAAGTGGCTACTAGCGACACATGTCTGTGTATGTGATTGTGTGGAAAAGGGATGAATGGGTGTTTTCATTTGGAAGATTTTATCTTGTAATTATTTGATGACTATCATTCATTCTCAAACTCCTTTCATTATAAAAATGATATTAATAACTACCACTGAATGCTGGTCACTATCCACATATAAATCCCCCTTCATACTTGTAACAATTTCATAAGGTATATATTATGACTTGCATTTTACAAACGAGCAAATCTATATTCAGGTAGGAAAAATGACTTGACCAAATCCACACAACTGCTAAGTAAAAGAAGCAAGCATCATCCTTACGTTTGCCTAGATGGAAATCTGCATTTGCCTGGTATACTTTTCATGGAGACATGAGGCTTTCTTGTATAAAACTAGAGAAGCACTCCATGCCTGGGATGGACTCCAGGTCTGCCATTATTCCTAATGATGAATTATGGCCATGGTTGCCTTGTAACCCCAGCTTCTTATAACACTAACGTGGTGACCACCTGGCTGGAGTGATTTATTGAAATGTAGCTGTTCTTGTTTCAATGCACATAAGTGCATCGCCAGTGTACCTTGGGGTAATTATACTGTGGATGAAGAACGGCCATGGCAACCACCCACGGAGTTGTTTATGTTCTGGTGCTGCAGTGCACGGCCCCCCAGAGGGCTCTTCCTCTTGCTAAGGTTTGCTATGGGTGGTGTGGTTAGGGGTGGGGGTGGGGGATGAACACTAATCTATTACCATGGAGACAGGGATGCTGATAAAGAGCAGGCATCCTAAGGAAGAAGCATCTAGAGTAGCAGCATTGCATTCCTCAGAGGGTCCTGGCAGAATTGAGTAAAAATGCTGACCTTTTTAAAAAGGCCCATAAATAATTCACAACCCATCTTCTAAATTTGTTCCCCCAAACTTTTTTTGCTTTAAACATTCACCTCTTTAGGCAATAATTTAGTTCCAGTTCAAGACATATTCTAATTCTTAAAATATTCTTACTTTAATAGGCACTTTGGTTGATATTAGGTAACAATGTGTTTCATCTACTTTTAATAGCAGGAGTGGACATTGGTGGATTTATTTTTGTATTTGGATTTGCATTGAATAACACTTTATGGTTCTTTGAATAAAAGCTTCATCAAAGAGACTCTATTTTCATCTGTATTTAATTAAACTTTTAAGAAGAGGTCTTCCCCTCTACAGTGGAATCCAACCAAATTTTGAAGATGAAAATTGAAGGAGGAAGTTAGCTACTGTGGATTGAACAACCTCTTTAAAAATCGATTTTACTTCTATGTTCCCACGCAAAGGCACTACTTGTTTCATTGGGTTTTTTTTTTTTTTAAACATCCTAATTTAATTTAATTCTTTTCATGTTGCAAGATTCATTGTTTATGCACCACACCCAATGCTCCATGCAATACATGTCTTACTTAATACCCACCACCAGGCTCACCCATCCCCCCATCTCCCTCCCCTCCATAACCCTCAGTTTGTTTCCCAGAATCCACAGTCTCTCATCTTTCATCTCCCCACTCCAATTGATTCCAATTCACGGGTCCCTGGGTGGCTCAGTGGGTTAAGCCACTGCCTTCGGCTCAGGTCATGATCTCAGGGTCCTGGGATCGAGTCCCGCATTGGGCTCTCTGTTCGGCAGGGGTCCTGCTTCCTCCTCTCTCTCTGCCAATTCACGTTTCCTTCCCTTCTCCTAATGTCCTCCATGTTATTCTTTATGATCCACAAGTAAGTAAAACCATATGATAATTGATTCTCTCTGCTTGACTTATTTCACTCAGCATAATCTCCTTCAGTCCCATCCAAGTGGATACAAAAGTTGGATATCCATCCTTTCTGATGGAGGCATAATATTCCATTGTATATATGGACCACATATTCTTTATCCATTCATCCATTGAAAGGCATTTCAGCTTTTTACAGTTTGGTGGCTGTGGCCATTGCTGCTGTGAACATTGGGGTACAGAAGGCCCTTCTTTTCACTACATCTGTATCTTTGGGGTAAATACCCAGTAGTGCAATCGCAGGATCATAAGGAAGCTCTATTTTTAATTTCTTAAGGGATCTCCACACTGTTCTCCAAAGTGGCTGCACCAACTTGCATTCCCACCAACAATGTAAAAAGGTTCCCCTTTCTCCACATCTTCTCCAGCAATTGTTGTTTCCCCATCCTTATTGATTTTCTAACTGGTGTAAGGTGATATCTCAATGTGGTTTTGATTTGAATTGCCCTGATAACTAGTGATGATAAATATTTTTTCATGTGTCTGTTAGCCATTCGTATGTCTTCATTGGAGAAGTGTCTGTTCATGTCTTCTGCCCATTTTTGACATAATTATTTTTTGGGGTGTTGAATTTGAGGAGTTCTTTATAGATCTTGGATAACAGCCCTTTGTCTGTAGTGTCATTTGCGAATATCTTCTCCTATTCCGTGGGTTGCCTCTTTGTTCTGTTGATGGTTTCCTTTGCTGTGCAGAAGCTTTTGATCTTGATGAAGTCCCAAAACTTCATTTTTGCTTTTGTTTCATTTGCCTTTGGAGACATATCTTGAAAGAAGTTGTGGCCAATGTTGAAGATGCTACTGCCTATGTTCTTCTCTAGGATTTTGGTAGATTTATGCCTCACACTGAGGTCTTTCATCCATGTTGAGTTCATTTTTCTATATGGTATGAAGGAGAATTTCAGACCAATATCCTTGATGAATATGGATGCCAAGATTCTCAACAAGATCCTAGCTAATAGGCTCCAACAGTACATTAATTATCCACCATGACCAGGTGGGATTTATCCCTGGAATGCAAGGGTGGTTCAACATTTGCAAATCAATCAATGTGATAGAACAAGTCAATAAGAGAAGAGAGAAGAAACACATGGTCCTCTCAATTGATGCAGAAAAAGCATTTGACAAAATATAGCATCTGTTCCTGATTAAAGCTCTTCAAAGTATAGGGGTAGAGGAAATATTCCTCAATTTCATAAAATCTCTCTATGAAAAACCCCTAGTGAATATCATCCTCAATGGGGGAAAACTCACAGCCTTCCCTTTGAGATCAGGAACATGATAAGGATGCCCAGTCGTGCCACTGTTGTTCAGTGTTGTTCACTGTTGTTTATCTTATCACACGACATGATACTTTATATAGAAAACCCAAAGACTGCACACCCAAACTACTAGAACTCATACAGCAATTCAGCAATGTGGCAGGATACAAAATCAATGCATAGAAATCAGTTGCTTTCTTATACACTAGCAAAGAAAATATAGAAAAGAAAATTAGAGAATTTATTCCATTTACTATAGCGCCAAGAAACATAAGATACCTTGGAATATACCTAACCAGAGAGATAAAGCATCTGTACTCGAGGAACTATAGGACACTCATGAAAGAAATTGAAGAAGACATAAGAAGATGGAAAGGCATTCCAAGCTCACAGATCAGAAGAATAAACATTGTTAAAATGTCTATACTGTCCAGACCAATCTATACTTTCAATGCCATCCTGATCAAAATTCCACCAGCATTCTTCAAAGTGCTGGAACAAACAATCCTAAAATTCATATGGAACCAGAAAAGGCCCCGAATTGCTAAGGAAATGTTGAAAAAGAAAAACAAGTTGGGGCATCACATTGCCTAATTTTAAGCTTTACTGCAAAGCTGTGATCACCAGGACAGCATGGTACTGGCACAGAAACAGACACATAGACCAATGGAACAGAGTAGAGAGTCCAGATATGGACCCTCAACTCCTTGGTCAACTAATCTTTGACAAAGCAGGAAAAAAATATCCAGTGGAAAAAAAGACAGTTTCTTCAATAAATGGTGCTGGGGAAATTCGACAGCTATATATAAAAGAATAAAATCATTGAGCTTTTTCAAGGATTAGTTGTGATGCCGGTGTGGCAAATTCAAAAGTCTAGAGAGGCCAAGAAGATCGTGTATGTGAGCCAAATGAACAGAGTGCCATGCAGCAGGGTCGGGTATGGCCTAAAGCAAACTGGTGGGGGGTGGGGGACAGTGTGCCTGTCTCCCCTAAAGTAGGTGCTATTCAGCATTACCATTTTTTAAAGAGAAGCCATAAATGGGGAGAAAATATTGAAATTTTACTAGTTTTAAATGATGACAACTAATTAACAAACATTGAAACATCTAGTAGGTAAAACAAAGACAAATACACACACACACACACACACACATGCACACACACACGCACACACATGCACACACACACGCACACACATGCACAAAGTCATGGACTGCTGGAGGCCTGAGACGCCCTGAGTAAGCTTTCATAAATGTTAGCTCTTTGCTTCATTTGGTGAGAGACTGAGTGGTTTGTACTTTTGCTTACTTACTGAAGGATGTATCTAAGACTCAAAGATCCGAACTGGGATGTGAAAGTATCTGACCTAAGTCTTTCTTATCTCAAGCCTCAGCTGCCTATCCAGTAATGGGTGATTAGGAATGTTCATTCACAGTTTGTGCTTTTTTAATGCTGACCTGATTGTCATGATTTTTTTTTTTTTAGCAAAACATTATTCTTGCTGCTTGCACTACTCTCATATTGCACGTTTGTCTTAAATTCAAGGAATTATTAAGCAGAAGCTTCATGTGATCTTTCTCTCTCTCTCTCTCTCTCCCTTCCTCTTTCTTCTTTTTTTCTTTCTTTCTTTCTTTCATTTTTTTGGAAGAAGTCTCATGCATAAAATTCTCCTTTAAAATACATAATAATAATAATACCCAGAGAGATATTCTAGATTTATTGCTTCTAGGCTCAATTTTTTTTTTGTATTGTAATAGCCTCAAGGTTTGAATTCATAGTGGTAATATCCCTTTCTTATCTTCAGAGAGAATGAGTTTCACAAGACCCTCTGTGGCGTCAGCCTGAGTGCTGTGTTCCATAGTGCTTGGTCACTCTTAGGATAGAGATTTCAAACATACAAAGTTCTTTTCCATTCTGGGTATTGCTTAAAAAGTAAGAACTACGGAGGTAATCAGTTATGTTCTTGATCTTTATTTTCTATGTCCAAACATGTTTACATTCTAAGAAGGAGAACCAAGAAGCAAATCAAGGTCCGTTAAGAGATATGAGCTAATGGCCTGGGATGAAGAAAGAGGTCAACAAATGGAAAGCCGAGAGATTTTGTTGCAGGAGGTAGAACTAGACCAATAAATCAAAGGGGTACTCGTGTCCCAGGAAGTAGAAGGTGGTCAGAGTGTGCAAATGTGAGCTTATGACTGGGAAAGTAGAATAAGGTAGGGAGATAAAGGGAAGTGACGTAGATAGAAAGTGGGTCTTGGCAACCGGAGATGATGTTTTCTTTCTTTTTCTGTCTTCATGCCAACCATGGGCCAGCAGCACCAGGGCTTTGTCTGAAGAAGAAAGGCTGATTCTTTTCGAATTAGACTTTATAGGTTTTCTGCCTTTGCATCTAGGAGGTTTCAGAAATTTACCTAAATTCTTTCTGCCTCAGTGTCTTCATCTGCAGAATTGAGTTAACACTGCTGTGTACCTCACAGTTTGCTCGGAGAATGAAATGATATATGGAAGTGCTTATTATGGTACCAGAACTACTCAATAAATATGTTATCTTAATTTTTATTTTCATTTTAAATGTTTCACATGACCTGTTTTTCTTCTTATTTTACCTCCTGGCATTGTCTGTCACCTACTGGCTTCTTTATTGCACAGAAGCATCGACTAGTTATTAATGAAGAGTCAACAAAGGGGTCCTTGATGAGACAGGCTCTCTCGTGCTATTAAATGCTATCAAAATCACATCTGCTGATTCAGTAGGACAGAGTCTCACAGTCCCAGGACACTCTCAGAGTGAATCTATGAAAACTAAATTGATAACAAATGAGTTGCTTATTTCCTAGTAAAGGGGTCATGATGGAGTAAGATACATTGGTTTTCTTTTGTAAAACATATTCTCATGCAAAAGACAGCTTTAAATTAGAAGGTCTGAGTTTGGTACACAGAACACCTGGGGATGCGAAGAGAAATCCCTGCTTCCTTTCCTTGGCATCACTTGTCAGTTGAGTGAAATTTCCTCTTTACTGAATGGATATTAGTATGATGGAAATCAGGTTTACCTGGCTTGAGGTTCTTACAAAGATGAGTTTGGATAAGCGTTACATAAGTATTAGTAAAAAACACACTGCATAAACAATGAATTCTGGGACACTGAAAGGAAATTAGAAAAATAAAAATAAAAAAGCACATTGAATTTCTTCCATCCATCCCCATGAAGGTATGTTTTCTGTCTAATATCTCTTTCTATTATTGTCTCTTTGCTTTTCATTGCTCATCAATATGCATTTTATTAACATACTGAAAAATACACATTGCTTTTATAAGGTGTGATTATAGGTCCCTGGCAAAGAAAAAGTCCATTTCTATATATTACATGTGTTTGGTGTTAACAGCCTGATTTCCACTGGTTTGATGGTTACTTAAACCAGGAGCTGTTGTCAAAGCAGAACCACACAGTGTATACCTAGGTCCTGCCCCAGGTTAACACATTTCACAGAAAATGGCTTGGGGAATATCATTTCTGCAAAGTAACCACTCTCCCTGAGTGCTGAGTGCCCTACAATTTCAAAAGCTCTTTCCTATGCGTGTTGTCATAACAAACCTGTGAGTCCAGCAGGACATCATTAGTTCTATTTTATATATAAGGAAAATAAGCCTGAAAGAACATAATCAATTCATAAGAGGACAGAGTAGGGATTTGAAACCAAGAATATATGACTCCTGAGTCCTTGCTTTATTTTTTATTCACAGGAAGAGAGAGGTGTTTTCTCAAAAACCTCCTTATTAGTTAGAGTGCCTCTTCTTCTAAAAGGATCTGTATAGCAAAAGGATGCTTAAAGGCACAATCAGAGCAATCAAATGCAGTCATTTTTATCCAAGGTGCCTCTGCTCCTACTGTGCTTCTTCACGTCTTCAAAACTGTCGTAAGAAAGTGACAAAGCAATGCGGATTCTCTCTGAGTTAGAGGTTCATTGGGACAAAAAAAAAAAAAAAAAAAAGATCATCCACAGGCCACTGATGTCACTTGGTGCTGGTGGGGTGTCATTAAGAATTGAGGGGGAGTGAGACCTGGGTGCGGATCCTGGATCCACCCATTCCTAGCTGTATCACCATGGACAGTCTTTGTGAACCTCAGTTTCTTTATCTGGCAAATGGAACAACAATAGTATCTGCCTTTTATGGATGGTATGAAGATTGAAAAACCCATTTCCTATAAACTACTTAGCAAAGAACTTCATTTCTTTGCCTCTCACATAAACAATAGTGATGGTCACTATTCGAGTAATTTTGTTATTTGAATGTTATAGTTTAGGAAATCAATGCATTAGAAGTTTCTCAAACATATTTTACCTTAGAGATCCTACAGATCTTTGGTTCTTCACACCCCAAAATGATGAGTACAGGAAACCATGAATGATCAAAGTTCTGTGCTCATGCCTTCTATGGTTTCTATATTGCAAAGATTGATTTTAACACCATGTTATTTCAAAAATTTCAATTCAGTTTAACAAACATTATCTGAGGGTCAAGTATGTGTTAGGCACTGGGATGAGAGGTAGATAAGAATGATATTCAGCTTCAAGAAGCTGTTGTATGAGTGGGGATGGTGGAAACCCATGTTTTAAAGCCAGGCAGCAAGTGCTGTGAAGACTCTATGCCCAAATCGGCACAAAAACTGTAACAGGGCCACGTAGAAAGCCTATGGCTCAGGAGTCAGTCAGAGGATTCTTGGGGAGCATCTTGGAATTATAGAAAGGGCAAGATTAAAATCAAGAAGTGGAAGATAGATTTGAAGTGGATTTCTGGACCGAGGTCGTAGGATGCTATTGACAAAGCAGTGGGCTTTATTTTGTAAGTTAAAAAACAATATATCATGAGTGATATACAGCCTGTAGAGCCGATACAGGTTGTCAGTTCTCCTGGATCTTTAAAAAGATGAATTGACATAGGTATGAGATATGGCTTCACTTACAAACCCCACCTTCTGGGGAAACCACTCAGCCCATGTTTTGGTATAGTATCAGTTAGCTGAAGTAGAAATATAGCTGCCTATATAAGACCAGGTATGTGCTCTCAGATTTCCCAGCCCCTACCCATACATTTTGGCTACCTTTTGCCTACTGCACTCACTTGTACTCTGTTGGATGCCTATTAGCATTTGAGACTACTTCCTGTTTCTCCCATTGTCCAGTCCTTAGCCAACATATGAAACTGCTCCTACCAGGAACTGGTATAAAGGTCTTCATTGCACTGGTACTGCCTTTCAAAGAGCCCACAGACTGGTCCATCCCCCAGACACCAACCATCTCTGCAAGTCACCTCTAGTGAAATCCATCACGTTAGGGTCAGAGTGGGAAGCAGGTGGCAGCAAATTAATAGCCATACTTCTACTGGTACTACTGCTTACTTCTACTAACAGTAACAGTAGCTAACATTTACTTAATTCTAAGTACCAGCAACTGTGCTGTTAAGTTGACATAAGTCATTTTGATTAATAATCTTAAAAGAGCAATTCTGTTATTATCCCCATTTTACAAACAAAGAATATGACATTTAGAAACGCTCCTACAATAAAACCTACTAAAAATTGGCCTAAAAACTGTCCACATCAGGTTGTCATCCAGGTATATATGGGTCACAGTCTGAAACCTGACCAGACCTGCAGCTGACAGAAAGCAGAATAGTAGTGATCTGCAAACTCTGTTAATTAGTCTAGAAAGATCTTCTCCTTAAAAAACAAATATATGAAAGAGCAATTTTAATAACTTTTTTTGGGGGGAAATTTCCAGATAAAACAAAGGAACATTGTCCTGAAGTCTCAGAAGAGTCAAAGACTTGGGAAAATTTTAGAGACTAGTTTGATATTTTCAGGAGAATGTAAGGAAACATTGCTTCTCTGAAACAGAAGCAGATCACCCTAATAAAGACAGGAAGATAAAAATTACCAGGAAGAGATGAAAATTCAAATGACTGATGTAAAAGACGGCCAGAAAACTAAAAAAAAAAAATAAAATAAAATAAAATAAAAAGAAGAGGAGCACAATTCAAATAATTTCCTTTTTTTAAATGTTCAGTTAGCTACTGTATAGTACATAATTAGTTTTTGGTGTGGTGTTCCATGATTCATTAGTTACAATTCAAATAATTTCTAAAAATGGAAAAAAAAAGAGGGAAGAATCAGAAATTCTACTTCCTGAATTATAAACTGTGTGATTCCCACTAACCTCCTGCTGAGAAGACCTAGAAAAAACTGGAAAAAATATTTATGAAACTAAAAAAACACACACACACACACATTGATGCACATGCAAGAGAATATGATACAAAATCAGGAGGGTCAACAAATAAGAAAAATGGATCCAGAGGCCATCCACATAATAAAGCTATAAAGCACGGATCAAAACAAACAACTGTGCAAAATATCTTCACATTAATAACAGGCATGATTGATAATTTGAGAGGAACTTGGAAAGTATAAAAAGAATCAAATTGAAATTCTAGATATGAAACAAATTTTTAACTAAGAATGATAATTTAATGTATTATGTGTTAAAGAGCAGATTAGACAAAGCCAAAAGTAGAATTAGTTAACTCAAAGAAGATATCGAGAATGAAACTTATAAAGATGAATGAATAAATATACAGAAAAATGTGTAACATACTTAGGCAATCCAATAACAAGGTCTTATAATAGATTACTGGAGATCTGGAAGGGAAGCGAAGCAAGGGAAAATAGCAAAAAGCAATATGAATCCCTCAAAAATGTCAAGAGAAATTAAGTCACAAATTTCAGAAGCCCTAGAAATCCCAAGTAGGATGAATATGAAAAAAAGCCATACCTAGGAACATTGGAACAAAACTGCTAAAACCAAAAGCAACGATTTTAAAACCCAAAACGCAATGGTTACTAGCAGAGGGAAAGTGGGGAAGATATATTAACCTTCAATGAGCAGCAATAAGGTAGATAATTTATCACAGAATCTGTAGAAACCAGAAGACAAAGGAATGCTTTCTTGAAGGTGTTGAAAGAAAATGATCGACAATAGAAAATGTTATGCTTTGATAAATAAATCCTTCAAAAATTAATGTGAATTTAAGATATTTTTCAAACAAACAGAAACTCATGGAATTCAGCACCACCAGACCTGCTCTAGTAAAAACACTAAAAGGTTGTGTTCATTCAATGCACAAGAAACATATGCCATATAGAAGCTGAGAAATGTAAGAATGAATAAAGAACATCAAAATGTAAATACTTGGGTAAATGTCATTGCAACCTACAAGCAGAATTTATAGTGAACTCTACAAAACAATGAGAAAATAGTTAGCCCAGTAGGAATATATGCACAGTCCTTTAACTAGCGCCATAGGAAAAGAGGATGTCTGTGACCAAAAAAACCATATGAAAGTGTTCATCTTCATTAGCAAGCCCGTGGTACAAATTGAAATCAAAATGTAATACCACTAAACACTCACCGGAACACTGAAACGAAAAGACTGACAATAGTGAGTTTGTAGTCACGTGCGGAACGAAGGGAACTCTCCAGTGCAGATGGCGGAAGTTAAATTATTAGAGTCACTTTGAAAAAACAGTGTAACATCATCAAAATTGATAATTACCATGCCTATGACCCAACAATTCCATTTCTTTTTATATATCAAATAGAAATATAAGCACTTGGGCACGACATGCCTCGGGAGGGTTCTTTGTTTGCAATAGCTTCAAGAAGAAACAGTCCAAATGACCATCAGCCGTAATATAGATAAACAAATTGTGGTATACTCACTCAACAGGATACTGTAGATGAGAGGGTCAGCAAATTACAACCCATGGACCAAATCTGGCCCATTGCCCATTTTTGCAAATGCATTTTATTGGAACACAGCCAAGCTCATTCTTTTATATAATGGCAATGGCTCCTTTCATGCTATGACACAGTTGAGTTGTTGCAGTAAAGACCATCTGGTCTTCAAAACCAGGAATTTTTACTATCTTCTCTTTACAGAAAAAGTTTGCCAACCCCTGGTATAGGTCAATGAAAATAAATTCACTACATCCACTTTTGTTAACATGTATGAATCTTACAAATAAAATCTTGAGCAAAAATAAGCCACACCCCTCTGAAATCACATAAATAACATGCTTTATAATATGTTTCTCATCTCCTTTCCCTATTTCTGGAATTTTCTCCTTGTTGAAATTTAACTCTGACCTTCCAGTTTGCCCAGTACAAAAAAATCTATGGTTCTCGTACCCAATCCATCAGAAAGTCTTACTAGCTCATCCTTTGACGTATTTTGTGTCCAACTACATCTCATCACCTCCTCCCCTATCATTCTGGTTCAAGTTACCATCACCTCTCATTAAGACAATGACAGTAAACTTCACTGGTATCTCTCCTTGTGCCCTTGACCCTAGTCACAGCATATAGAGTAATTCTATGAAAAAGAGAATGAATCCTGTTACTTCTTGGCTCAAAACTCTTCCCTGGTTTTCCTTTTTAGAGAAAATGCCATAGTTCTTAATGTGACCAGTTGGCCTCCCCTGCTCTGGGTTTAGATGACCACACTGGCCTCATTTCCTACTTCTCCCCATCATACTGCAGATGAAGAACACTAATATCTGCTTCTTCTTGAACACACACATGTCGGCGTCACTGCCTGTCTACTTGCTCTGCCCGGGGTGCTCCTTGCACACGTCCATCTGGCTTACTCTCACACCTACTTCAGGTCTTTCCTCCAGTATTTCTTAATAAGATCTTGACTTTGGGGTTCCAAGACTAAGGGCAGATTGCTCAATTCAAACCGAAAGAATGGGGTTTTAGAAAGCTTCATGGGGGTCTTATTTCAAGGGGACACTAGAAGAAGGGCCAGAGAGACTGCGCAGCTGGTTCAACATGGGCTGTTGAAGAAGTCCTATCAGGAACTTACACTTGCTTGTGACTCTGCAGGGCTCTATTTAAAACATATACTTGCATGAGGGGCTACTGCCAGATCCTAATGAAGGAGTGCATAGGTCCTAATGCTCTGTCTTTACTCTGTCTTGACCTTCCTGTGTGTCCCCTCAAGGTATGCCGTGTCCTTTCTCCAGAATCTGTGAATAATAAGCTTCTTCATTAAAAAATAATAATAATAATAAGATCTTGACTTCTCGTGTATTAAACATTTAACTTCCCCACTCCTGGCACTCACTTGCCTGCTCACTTATCTCCAAATTATTTAGCACTATTTAAAATACTGTCCTTTCGTTTTTCTTAGAAGTCACACAAAGAAGGATTTTTGTTCCTTTTGTTCATTCTTGTATACCAAAGATTTAGAACAACGAGTGACACAGAGTAACACTTGATAAATGTTTGTCTAACAAAGAAATAAACTGAGAACTTCTGGAATTCTGAGAAAAAAATAAAATGTGATAAAAATAACAGCAGAAATGATAGATATGGAGGGCAGAGAACGGAGATCTCACCTAAACATAGCAAGTGTTCATAAGGAAAAAAAAAAAAAAATCAAAGTACCTGGGATGTAGATATCAAAGATAATTTTTTAAAAAATCTCAATAAGTAATTAGATTAGAAAGTAAAGACAAAAGGGTTTTTGCTTCTCTGATGAAATGAGTGAAAAAGGACTGACAGAAACATATGCTGGCAAATTTATGATATAGCAGGATAAAGGAAATTTTGACAGGTACTCAGTTAAGGGGGGGGAAAGAAACAGGTTACCAAGAAAAGAACACAAATCAGTCTGGCTCAGACTTTGCCACAACAGAATTTAGAAAGTAAGGAGTGACAGCTGATGGGTTTTTAGGGAAGAAGGTTGTGACCCCAAATCTTTGCACCTCTTCCATTTACCTTTCATGTTTCCGACTAAGGAAACATATTCTCCAATATGCAACAGCATGTTTTGTTTTTTTAAAAGCAAATTCACTGAAGAGATCCTCCAACTAACTATAAAGTAAATCCACATTTAAAAAATCAAGAATAAACAAGTTAACAAATCAAACATACTAATCTCCTTTGTCTTTATCATCAGAGTGTCTAATACTAAGGAAGGAATATGGTGCAGCAGAACAAACATAAGATGACACATCTGGGTATAAATTTGAGCTCATCCACTGATTAACACTGTGACTTTGAACAAATTGTTCAAGCTCTTTGAGTCTCACTTTCTTTACTTATAATATCAAGATAATGATATCTAACTCTCACAGATGGATTGACTAGATGAAATTAGATAATACATTTGAGTAGTTTTTATATTTTTATAAATATATAAAGTTTTATATATGACATATGAGTAGGGTTTATAAATTACACTGAAACTGTTGGTGCATTTATTACTCGTATAAGGGTTTTTGCAGCTTCAAATTAAATTACTGGAATGACTGTTATTGACTGAGTGTCGTGTCCCCCACCTCCGAAATTCTTATGTTGAAATCCTGTCAGTGTAATAATAGTAGGAGAAAGGGTAGGGGGCTATGGATGATCATGAGGTCATGGGGCTGGAGCCCATCATGAATGGAATTAGTGCCTTTAGAAGAAGAGACCCAGGAGCTTATCCTTGCTCTCTGCTTTCTGTTGTCTGCAGGTGAGGACTCAGGGAGAAGAGAGCCCTCTGTGCATCAGGAATGGGGTCCTTGCCCCACACGGGGTCTACAGGTGTCCTGATCTTGGACTTCTAGAAAGTCAGTTACTCAAGCCCCCTGGTCTATGGTGTGCTGTTATAGCAGCCTGAACTGACTCCAGATAGGTCTTCAGTTTTCTTTTCAGTGGATAGCCATTTCCATGAACAAGGGATTTGTTGTGGATCAGAGAAACAACACACTGTATTTAGAAACATAATTCTTTTTTATTATAGGTCTCAGTTACCACAACCCAGATCTAGCTGTATAATAATAAGTATTGCTTCCTTTTGCAAAATTCTATAGAATTGGATCTCACCCTAAAGCTGTATTTCTGATTTTTACATAAACCAGTCAGGTATTTTGCTTAAGAGAGGCTATATTCCCTGTCTTGAGCATGCTCATTTCTTATCAGGATATTCTACCTTCTCTAATCCAGGCCAGAGCTGCCTTGATCCTGTGTCCCCAAATTCCTTGCTCAAAGGGACTCCTGGGGGGCGCCTGGGTGGGTCAGTGGGTTAAGCTGCTGCCTTCGGCTCAGGTCATGATCTCAGGGTCCTGGGATCGAGTCCCGCATCAGGCCCTCTGCTCAGCAGGGAGCCTGCTTCCCTATCTCTCTCTCTCTCTCTGCCTGCCTCTCCATCTACTTGTGATTTCTCTCTGTCAAATTAATAAATAAAATCTTTTTTTTTTTTTTTTAAAGGGCCTCCTGGATGGCTCAGTCAGTTAAGCATCTGTGGGTAAGCATTTGCCTTCAGCTTGGGTCATGATCCTGGGTCCTGGGATCCAGCCTGTATCCCAGGGTCCTGGGGCTCCCCAAGGTCCTCAGATGAAGACCTGTGTCAGGCTCAGGGAGCCCACTTTCCTTCTCCCTGATCCCCTCCCCTGTTGGTACTTTCATTGTCCCTCAAATAAACAAATAAAATCTTTAAAAATTAATTCCTCTCCACATGAAGACTTCTCTCACATCTCCAGAATGTCCAGCATCTCTGCTCAGTCCCTTTAAAACTTTTAGAGAGAACCATACAAATACACAATTTACAGGTTAATCATATTCTTTACTATCCTCCATTACTAATTTAGGATTATGTTGGTTACATTTTCACAAACATTTATGTTGGAATCCTAACTAAACTATAGCTAATGATGTCCATAAAAATCTCTCCAGTGATAAAGCGAAGTCTATGACATAGCATTACAGAGAAAACGGATGTAAAATTATGTGTACCATATGTTCTACACTATGTAAAAAATGCTAAGAAAAAGATGAGAAAGAATTGAACCTTGTGTTGAGATTAGTTATGTCTGGGGACTTGGATTAGCACTTACTTCAGAAAATTGGTTTTACGGAGTGATAGTTCCCTCTGATAGTCTAAGTTGTCAAAATGTTTAAGAAATTCTATGAGTGAAACCCTCATCTTGGAAATTCACATCACAAGTAAAATTATTAAACAATATGATAAATAATTTAGTAAAAAAAATTACCTTAAGCTTTTTTAAAAATTCCATATTTCCAAACTTATTTGGTAAGAGAATTCTTTAAATTTATTATCAAATATAATTTCCTGAAACACACTTTGGAAACTTTCCAAAATGCCCCCAGTGGAGATGAATTATTAAAATTTTTAAAAATTTTTCTTTATTTTTTATATTATCAAAGTAACATACTCTCTTTTGAACCAGTGAAACAATGTGAGGTTGTATTTAAAAATTAATAATTTCATGCCAGCTCATTTTCATTTCTAGTTCTCAAGGTCAGAAAGTTTAGCAGATTGATATGCATTAATCTACTTCTTTCCCCATAGACAAGTTTATACATTCATATGCACAAATGCTTAGGGCTAATGTTATCATTTTACAAATCCATTATTTACAAAAGTAGGATCATTTTACATTGCAGTATTCTGCCATCTTTTACTTTCATCTAACTAAATATAACTATCTCTCAAAGTACTACTCAGTTTTTTGAATAGCTAGATAACTTTGCCCAGGATGGATATACAACAGTTTATTCAGCCACTCCCCTGCTGATGGACATTTTGGTTACTTTCTGTTTGTTGCTAACACAAACTAGGATGACTCCTTGCACAGTTATATTTAGAGACATTTTTAAGGGGATCAATTCTGATCAACATAATTTCTTTATCAGAGTATATATTTTTATTTTAATAGATATTACATTACTTTTCAATAATATTGTTGCAATCCTATTCCCTTCTAGTAAATATGCCCATTTCTCTATATTCACCAGCAATTGATACAATTATTGTTTTTATTTTTATGGTATAATGAATGAAAAAGGGAATTCTTCTAATTCCTTGATTTTCTTAATAAAGTGACCACATCCCTATATATATAGATAAAATATATAATTCTTTGTTGTCTTTGTTTTTGAATTTGATAAGATTATGTAAAGCTATGGTTATTCTTGTACAACTTGCTTTATTCTACTCCATGATTTTTTTTTAAGATTTTATTTATTTATTTGACAGGCAGAGATCACAAGTAGGCAGAGAAGCAGGCAGAGAGAGAGGTGGAAGCAGGCTCCCTGCTGAGCAGAGAGCCTGATGCAGGGCTCCATCCCAGGATCCTGGGATCACGCCCTGAGCTGAAGGCAGAGGCTTTAACCTAACCCACTGAGCCACCCAGGTACCCCACCATGATGAATTTTTAAAATTCATCCACGTTGGGGTGTCCAGGTGACTCAATTGGTTGAGTGATTGACTCATGATTTCAGGTCCAGTTGTGAATTCATGGGTCATGGAATCAGCCCTCATCGGGCTCTGCATTTAGCTGGGAGTCTGCTCAGGAATCTCTCTCTCTGTCGTCTCCCTACTTGTGCTCTCTCTCTCTCAAATAAATAATTGGATAAATCTTTTTTAAAAAATCACTCATGTTGAAAAATGTAGCTATCATTCTTTTTTCACAACTGAATAGTATTCTGCTATGTGAGTGTATTTAATTAATGGATCCATTCTCCTTTCAATGTACATTTAGACTATACATTGAAAGATTCTTCAATAGCAACTGGATTCTCTAGTTTCAGGTGGAGACTCATACATATTCAAAGTTCCATATACTTCCATATCTAAAATTGAGATTACTAGGTTATAGGATATAAAAAAATGTTCCACTTCATAACTTTATTTAACAAATAGTTTTCTAGTGATTTGTTACAAATTTGTGAACTAGAGGGGTTCCTGGGTGGCTCAGTGGATTAAGCCTCTGCCTTTGGCTCAGGTCATGATCTCAAGGTCCTAGGATCAAGCCCCACATTGGGCTCTCTGCTCAGCGGGGATCCTGCTTCCCCCTCTCTCTGCCTATTTGTCATCTCTCTCTCTGTCAAATAAATGAATAAATTCTTTAAAAAAAAAAGCCTGTAGACTAAAGTTTTATATGAGTCCTTATTTCTCCAAATTCTTGTTTACACTTGGTGCTGGCAGGTTTTTAAATTTTCTGACAAATTTCTTGATTTCTAATGATCTATCATTATGGAATCTCCTTTTAGTTTTGATTTCCCAGATTAAAAGCGAGAAGAATAATTGAAAGAAGATGGGATTGGGAGGGAGACAAACCATAAGTGACTCTTAATCTCACAAAACAAACTGAGGGTTGCTGGGGGGAGGGGGTTTGGGAGAAGGGGGGTGGGATTATGGACATTGGGGAGGGTATGTGTTTTGGTGAGTGCTGTGAAGTGTGTAAACCTGGTGATTCACAGACCTGTACCCCTGGGGATAAAAATATATGTTTATAAAAAATAAAAAAAATTAAAAAAAATTAAAAAATAAAAAAAAGTGAGATCAAAGAGATTATCTACTGATATTTATTTGGCTTTCAAATTTCTCTCACTGTAAAATAAGTAAATAAATCTTAAAAAAAAAAAGAGAGAGAGAGAATTGGCAAATGGTTAGAACTCAGAGAGAATTGGATTTATGCCCTGTGTCCTAACAGGATTATCTAAGGAGGGCACATCACCCCTGTAACCTCTCATTTTCCTTCTTCAAATCCTGTAATTTGTTTTTATTGCTGATTTTAAATAATAATTAAAGCTATTAAAATGTTCTACATCCAGGGATGGATAATGGCTGATTCTCACCAAGACTTAGGAAAAAACTGCTGTCACTTTGGTAATGACAAGTAGGCCCATTCAGGAAAGAAGTAACATTATTTCCTGAATTCAGTCTCTTGTGCCTAGCATTTAGTAGATTACTATTTCTTTTATTTTTTTCCCACAATGCTGTCCTTAATATTCTCAGTTGCACCTGTTCTTTTATAAAAGCTTTACTCTTACAGAAGAACATCACTAAGCTTAAAAGCTGGGGTGGCAGAGAAATGGGGCAGTTGTCCAGCCACCGTGAAGGCATCTGCTGATTGACCAACATTGACCTTCTATCTCTATCTGGTCATACCTGCAGGTGTCTTTTCGGGTGGTAATATTTTGCTTGAGAGACAACTCAAATTTTGAAGATGATTTTAGCTGAAAAAAAAAAATGGTGAGGCACATGGAGATCATGTGTTACTGAGAAGTCAAGAATAGATTCTAGAAACCAAGAGGTGCAAAGGGGAAGAGAAAGAACTGGACGTGACATCAGACATCCCTGAATCCTGGCTCTACCACTTACTGCTGCTAGGAGCCACAATGTCCTCATCTATAACATGTGGACACAAAATAACTGATTAATTTATTAACTCAGTAAGCATTTATTGAACGGTTACTATGTGCCAGTAATATAAGCTATTTAAAATATTAAATCAGAGGGGCACCTGGGTGGCTCAGTGGGTTAAGCCTCTGCCTTCGGCTCTGGTCATGATCCCAGGGTCCTGGGATCGAGCCCCGCGTCGGGCTTTCTGCGCTGTGGGGAGCCTGCTTCCTCCTCTCTCTCTGCCTGCCTCTCTGCCTAGTTGTGATCTCTGTCAGATAAATAAAGAAAAAATCTTTAAAAAAATATTAAATCAGAAGAAAATTGGCACATTTTAGGAAGTCAATAAATACCAATTTCCTTCCCATATATAAGAAGAAGGTGGTACGGAGTACATTGAATTATAAATTTCCAGTTCCCTGATGCTAACTTTAGACTGAAGTGAACCCCATTATTGGTCCATTAACTTGGGTCTCTGTGGTGAAAAGCAGTATCTTATTACTTGGGAATTGACTTGTGAGTTTAATAAGTAATAACATTCACCACCCTGAAAATCTCAGGAGAGAAATGTTGCAGAATGTAATTGAGATATTCTCTCTCAATTTATTTAGAGGCAATTGAGGGGTGAGTGCAAAGTTCCGAATAGTCCTCTGTATTGTACCTTGCACATTTGGAAGAACTCAATACATGTTTCCCCCACTCTCAGAAAGAACCCCCCAATATCACCTCTCAGACTTTTTTGATCCCTTAGGACACATTTTGCGCAAAATAAAATGAGGTCAAGCACAGATGTTCACAGGCACAGGTCAAAGCTCTGGCAACTTGATGCTGAAATGTGAGCATAGGTCTGGGGACGGAGCTGGGAGTCTCCTCTCCCTGCTTGGGTGCAACTGCTTCTATAATGGCTGCTACAAAATAATCCAGAATGCTATTTTCACATTCAGCGTCACCCCCTTTTTTCTGGTAAAAGCAAAAACACTCTACAGGTTTCTTTCAGTTAGTGAATACCAGCTGTTAATGTAGGTCTTTCGTAAAGGCAACGTTGTGTAACATGGACTTTGGAAAAGCAGGGGATGCCTGTATTTACAATTCTGATCATCTTTCTTAAGTGTAATATTTTAATATGAGATCTGGAAATGATAGAAGAACCATATAATCTGTGTTTCTTCAACAATTCTATATTGTGATGAACAATAGAAATCGCACTCATGCACACAACACACACACACACACACACACAAACATACACACACATACCTCTCTGGAAACATAGATAGGTTTCCCTTGGAGTTGAAAGGGAGTGAGGGGTGGCTAAGAACAAGCTCTGTTTATAGCCACTCTCTTTACCATAATCCAGCACCAATCAAGATACAGTTTGCTGTTTTAAAAATGACAGCTACTTTTTGTTTTCCCAAGTGTACAATTGTATCTGAATATTAATCCAGTGTTTTCTCTAGGCATGTACTCTGGAGACTCACTGATGTAGCTAATTTCCAGATTTTGTACATCCAGAAGTGGAGCCCCAGAGAGGAGACACGATGTGCCCAAGTATACACAGCCTGTTGTTGACAGAGACAGAGCAAGACAAAGTTTTCTTTTGCTGGGGACCAGGGCTGCTCATTCTGTTTCTCACTCTGCCAGCCTCCAGATCAAGGAAAATGATAATGGGAACTAAAATAAAGCCTGTCTCAACTTCAGAAATTTTCCTCAAATAATTGAATCAGTACGTTCGTGGCTTCTTGGGAATCATTATGTTAGACCCAGGATAGAAATAGCCTATCCCTTGGTTGAAAAGTGTTATATTTAAATTGATACTGCTTTTCCCCAATGTACAATTAGGCAAGACAAAGACCTACTTTTGTAAGCGTTGTTAAAGGAAAATGGAGCAGGTGTCTCCTTTCTCTCTAGGTCAGTTGTAGTCTTGAAGTCTTTCTTTGTCTAGGTGTCTATTGTTCTTAATTGCCAGGAACGTTTCTCAGGGTGGCAGGTGAAGATCTCTCTGGTTGAAGAGATAAATTCACAGAGCCAGGGAAAGGGGACACCTAGCATGGGCCAAATGCCCACTGAGCCTTTAGAACTACCCTGCAGGCCAGGCAACATCATTCCTTTGTGTATTCCTCTGTCCATTCATCTATACATCATTATTTAGCACTGGCTTTGTGCCAGCAGTGTTGTAGTGATGCTGAATAAAAGAGACATTGTTCCTGTCTTTGTGGACCTTACTCTCCAGCACAGTAGTCAGATAGTAAGTGAATTATTAAATGCAATTGTCACTACCAATCCCATTTCAAAGATGAGGAGCCTAAGGCTTAGTGGATTAAAATGCCTCCCACAAAGCCATTCACCAATCAACCAGGAAACATCAAGGTCCCCAGCTTGCTGGGTTCCGCCATGCTGAGTCTTAGCCTTCTGCTTCCAGAGAGAATGCATGCATGGGTATCTCAAGGGAAAACTTTCTTTCACCAAAAACAAGGAGGTCCAAGTCTTCATTAGTGAAAGCAGAAAAAGCAGAGGATCAGTTTTTAAAATTTTCTTCTAGACATTTTATTTTATTTTATTTTCTGATAGATTATAATTTTTAGATCAATTTTAGATTCATAGTAAAATTGAGCAGAAAGAACTGGGAGTTCCCATATACTTCCTGTCTCCACACCTGTGCACCCCCTATTATCAATGCCCTCCACTCAAGTGGTGCATTAGTTACAATTAATGAGCCAACATAATGCATCATCACCCCAAATCCATAGTTTACATTAGGGTTCACTCTTGGTGGTGTACCTTCTAGGGGTTTGGGCAATCATATTGTGTAATCATATGTATCTGCCATGATAGTAGCATACAGAATAGTTTCATTGTCCTAAAAATCCTTTGTGCTCTGCTAATTCACCCCTTCCCCTATCTCTTGGCAATCATGTATCCTTTGTCTTCATAGTCATACTTTTTCCCAGAATGTCACATGGTCAGAGTTATGCAGTATCTAACCTTTCCAGACTAACTTCTTTCACTTAGTACTATGCATTTAAAGTTATGGTTGTTTCATGGTAGCTCATTTAATTTTAGTGCTGAATAGTATTCTGTTGTCTAGATGTATAACTGTATTGTGACAGGTGTTGGATTTTGTCAAACATTTTTTCTGCATCTATTGAGATTATCATAGTTTTTGTTTTAATTATGTTAATATGGTGTATTACATAAATTAAATTACAGGTGTGTAACTAATCTATACATCCCAGTTGGTCATAGTATGTAATTTTTTTGCCTGTGTGTTGCTGGATTTGGTTTGTGGGAGTCTTTTGAGGATTTTTGTATGTATATTCATAAGATACATTGTTCTATAGTTTTACTTCCCATAATATCTGTCTGGTTTGATATTAGCATATTACTGGCCATATAGAATGACTTGGACTGTGTTTCCTTCCTCTCTCTTTTTTGGAAGAGTTCATGAAGTATTTGTATTGTTTTCTTCTATGTCATAGAACCCATCAGTGAATCCATCTGGACTTGAAGGTTTTTTGTTTTGTTTTGTTTTTTGTTTTTTGGTTTTTTTTACTAGTTCTATCTCTTGACTTGTTATAGGTCTATTTATGTTGTCAACTTCCTCCTGAGTCAGTTCCAGAATCCTCCAACAAGTTAGAGTCATCTAACTTGTATCACTTGTTTCTCAGTTGTTCATACTATTCTCTTATGGACACTTTATTTCTGTAAGGTTGATAGCAAATTCCCCTTCCATTTCCAATTTTAGTAATTTCAATCTTTTCTCTTTTTCTCTTGGTCAATCTTGCTAAATATTTACCAATTTTGTTGATCTTTTCAAAAGACCACTTGGTTTTGTTAAATTTTTTTATTGTTCCTATGTTCTTTTATAGATTCTATTTTATAAATTTATTCCCTAATGTTTATTATTTCCTTCTTTGCTCTTGCTTTACATTTAGTTTTCTGTTATTTATCCAGTGTCTTAGGGGGAAAGTTAGTTTATTATTTGGAGGTCTTTTTCCTTCTCTTCCTTCTTTCTCTCCCTCCCCCTCCTTCTCCTTTCTTCTTCTTTAATACAGATAATCACATACTTACAGCTCTAAATTTTCCTCTTAGGGACTTCTATTGCTATATTTTATACATAGCATGTCCTAATTTATATTCATTTTAAAGTATATTCTAATTTACTTTGTGATTTCTTCTTTGATTCATTAGTTACTTAGGAGTGTTTTGTTTAGTTTTCACATATTTACCAGTTTCCCATATTACTTGTTATTGATTTATAATTTTTTTCCATTGTTTTTAGAATGAAATTTCAATTTAATTCTTTTTAAGTTTATTGAGTTTTTTTTTTTTAATGGCCTAGGATATGATCTTTTCTGGAGAATGTCTCATGTGTACTTGAGAAAAATGTACAGTTGACTTTTGAAGAATGTAGGAGGTAGGACAACGACCCTCTGTATAGTCAAAAGCTGCATGCAACCTTTGACTCCCCAAAACTTCTACTGTAGGAGTGCCTGATCTCAGTCAGTTCAGCATCTGCCTTTGGCTCAGGTCATGATCCCAGGGTCCTGGGATTGAATCCCACATTGGGCTCTCTGCTCAGCAGGGAGCCTGCTTCTCCCTCTGGCTACTGCTCTGCCTGTTTGTGCTCTCTCTCTCTCTCTCTCTCTCTCTGTCAGATAAATAAAGTCTTAACAAAACAAAACAAAACAAAAACACTTCTACTGTTGACACATATTTTTTGTGTTAAATATATTACATACTGTATTCTTACAATAAGTAAATTAGAGAAAAGGAAATGTTATGAAGAAAATCATAAAGGGAGATATATTATAGTATATATATTATAAGACATAGTATAGTATCTGTATATTATAGAAAATCATAAGGAAGATATGTTATAGTACTATACTGTATTTATTTAAAAAAAAGTGGGTATAAGTGGACCTGCACAGTTCAAACCCATGTTGTTCAAGGACCAACTGTATATTCTAATGCTGGGTGACATGTTCCAAAAATGTCTGTTAAAGCTAGTTGATTTATTGTGTTGTACACATCTATTTCCTTGTCGGTCTTCTGCCTGGTTGTTCTACCCATTGTTTAAAGTGGGGTTTTGAGGTCTCCACGTGTTACTATTTGAATTTCTTATTTCTCCCTTCATTTCTGCCCATTTTGCTGCAGGTATTTTGGTTCTTTGTTGTGAGTTGCAACGAAAAATTTTCAAGTAAAATAGAAAATATAAGAATGTGTTTCTGCGGTAAGGTTAACAATGTTGGGATAAGCCTTTTTGAGTTATGTGTGTGTTTGGATCTGTATGTGTGCTGTGATGTAAAATACATTTGTTGTGGAAAAAAAAGCATTTGAAAGCCATAAATTCACCAAACTCTGGCCTTATTGCCTTTGGGCTTTCACAGGCGGGATTAAAGCCCCACCCCATTTCTCTGCTTTATTTGACTAACCACTGCTATTTTTATCAGCCTCGCTTTAGATAATACTTCCTTGAGGGTGACTTCTTAAATCTATATGATAAGTTAATTTTGCTGCATGCTCCCCTAGCACCTTGTACTGCCTCTACTGCAGAGTTTACTGGAATGATTTCTCTTTCTCCCTTCCTTGCTCTAAGGCTGGTAAGAATACAGATTACATAGAGCAGCAAGCAGATACTTGATATGTTGCTGATGGTCAAGAAATAATTACAGAGATTATGAATGAAGCACAAGATAGTAACAAATGATACCTCCTACACTGACAAAGGCTGGTTACTAAATATATCTGTAAGGGTTTACCGTGGGTCGGACACGGTAATTGTTGCGATGTTTTTGTGAAAACATTCTTGAAGATGTAATATGGCGGTTTCCATTATAGAGAGAAGCAAATTGAGCCTCAAGGAGGTAAACTAGATTCCCCATTGTTATACTACACTATCTAAGTAAGGGACAAAGCAAAAGTCCTGTAAGAATTTGGGGGGGGGGGGGGGGAAGGGTACCTGGGTGGCTCAGTGGGTTAAGCTTCTGCCTTTGGATCAGGTCATGATCTCAGGGCCCTGGGATAGAGTCCCGCATCGAGCCCCAAATCCAGCTCTCTGCTAAACAGAAAGCCTACTCCACGCACCCCCCCCCCAATCTGCCTCTCTGCCTACTTGTGATCTCTCTCTGTCAAATAAATAAATAAAATCTTAAAAAAAAAAAAAAAGAATTTAAGGGGGAAAAAAAAAGATAGTAGTTGACTGGAAAGGTCTGTGAAGACTTATTATAGGAGAGGAATCAACCCTAAGCCTTGAGGAATGCTGGAATCCGGGGCCAAGCAAGTGAGTAAGGCAAGCAGCCTATGTGCAGAGGTGGAGGTAGCAGAATCAGAATTCATCTCGGGATTTACATTTGAAAATACTCAAACTCGCAACACAGCAGCAACATTAAAAAAATTAAATAGGTCCCTTTCAAGTTAAGCAAAGCAAAATGTATTACATTCGCTCCCTTCTCACAGGATCATCAGTAAGTAAGGCAGGCCTTGGAATGACAAATTAGGGCAGCAATCTGCTAGGCATCCCTTGTTGAAGACTAAAAAGTCCTTTCTTGGTCTAGTGTTAATGAAATGTGAAGATACTGCACCATCTAGTGGTCTTACTGGATGCATGTCTATATTGATTTTTGCTTTCTTGATTAATGTGACCTGACACAATGGAGATTCCAGTTTGCTGAAGATCAGGGTAAATTTTTGTCCCTCAAGATTTCTCGAGGACTGAGGTGTGTTGATGAAACAAAGAAATGGGTCAGGACTTTCAGGCACTATCATGAATGGAGATGTCTTGAGAGAGCTGTTTCCTGGTCTAAACGCATGAAAAATCTTAAATAGGTTTTACAAGAAAATTATTGGAAATATTATCGTTCTCGAATTCTAGGAAGAGAAAATTTTCAAGTGTAATAAATAAAAAGATATCTCCAAGCCAGTGTTCTGAGCCGTAGCTCAAGGTAGAACCTCCCAGGTTATAAGAACAAGTTCTATTGTCTGTCATTTCTGAGTCAGTTTTGCTTTATTGATTTGTATCCTCATTGTGGTTTTGTATTATGATGCTTTTGGATGCCTGTGCATTTTTTATTGGATGTCAAGCATTGTCAATCTTACTTTGCAGGGTCCTGATATTTTTGTACTCCTGCAAATATTCTTGAGTGTTATTGTAGGGCCCAGTTAAGTTACTTAGAAATAGTTTCATCCTTTTGAGTTTCCGTTTTTGTTTTTTTTTTTTTTAATATTTCATTTATTTATTTGAGAGAGAGAAAGCATGACAGAGGGAGAGATCACAAGCAGCAGGGAGGAAGAGAGGAGGAAGAAGCAGACTCCCCACTGAGCAATGAGTAATCAGGAAACCGATGTGGAACTCCATTCCAGGACTCTGAGATCATGTCCTGAGCCGAAGGCAGAGGTTTAACGGACTGAGCCACCCAGGAACCCCTGAGTTTTCTTTTTAAGCTTAGAAAGTACCAATAGCACCAAAACAGTGTTTGATTTAGGGTAGGGGCTTTCTCTTCACTACCTACAAACCGAGAGTGGTTTTTACATTTTTAAGTTGTAAAAGGAAAAATAATAAAAAAAACCAGAAACTGAATGTGGCCTGCAAAGCTTAGAATATTTACCACCAAGTGCTTCAGAGAAGTTTGCGATGGTTAGTTTTTGAATAGGATTGAGGCAAGACCATTCTTAGTGTTCTGATTGATGCCATATCTATTACGAGATTTTTTCACTCTGGTTCTTGATGACTATTAGAGCTTCTGCTTGGATGTGTTATATGTCATATTCATTGGTCTGACATTAGCCAAACCAGATCATATGATCATGTGTAACAATGTGATGAGATGTAAGCTCCGCCCTAAGGAGTCATGTCACATTGTATCAACAGGTGGGATCACACAATCATAAATCAAATCTAACATACACAGCCAGGCTAAATAAGGTAAAGAGGTTCCTTTCATCAACTTGGAGCCTTTGTATGTGATTGTAGAGTTTCTTGGAATGCCAGTGAGTTCTCAAAAAGAATTTTTGCTTTGATCTTGTGTTTATATCCTGGTATCATGATCATTTATATGAGCTTATTTGAAAATTACATTATTATGGAAGTGTTAGCAAATTATTATTAATTAGGTATTAATGAAAGTCTTGAATTTAACTCTTAGGAGATTTCAGAGCCCACATTCCCATTCATGTTTCCACACTATTGATGAGAAGGGAGGGAAGCAAGAAACAAACCAACATATAAATGTATTGGGTGCCTGACCTTGCAAGAACCTGACCTTGCCTGACCTTGTAGAACCTGTATCCTTAGTGCTTCTTTTCAGCCTCACCAAAACTCTCCATGGTAGGTGTTAGTGACCCTGTTTGATGGACAAGGAATTTGAGTTTTACAATAACTAAGCTGGTCATAGTTCGGATTGTCAGCAAATGTTGGAGTGGGGATGAAAGTGCAGGTCTGTCTGACCACAAAGTTGTCATCTTATGGCCATGACATATTGCTCCCCACAGTAATGAGGGAGGGAAGTAGTTAGCCGCTGTGCAGTCAGCAACTTATTCCCCTGAAGCTCCTTCCTACTCATTCATGCGTGGTGGCCATAAAGAAAATGAGATCACTTTTATTGAAAAAAAGTCTGACTACTGGTTTATCAGAATTCATAATTTTCCTTTGTAGAGGAATCCAAACTTGAGACTTACACTTCCTGATTTACTAGTACTGAAAGCAGTGATCTGGTCAAAGCAGAGTTTGGTGATGGTCCCTTAATTACAATGATGTTGTAATTAGTTAAATGTTATGAATAGTTCAATATCTGAAGATTCTCACAGGAACTACTTTGACATTGGTTGAGTAACTTCTTTATAGATATGTCTCCTGAGGCAAGTGAAGTAAAAGCAAAAGTATATTACTGAGACTATATCAAAATAGAGAGCTTCTGCTCAGTGAAGGAAATAATCAACAAAACGAAAAGACAGCTTGTGGAAAGGGAGGAGACACTTGCAAATACGTATCTGATAAAGTGTTAGTATCCAAAAATATATGAAGAACTGATATAGCTCAACACCCAAGGAACAAATAATCTAATTAAAGATGGGCAGAAGTCATGAACAGATATTTCTTCAAAGAAGACATACAAATGGCCAACAGACACAGGAAAAGATGCTCAACATCACTTATCATCAGGGAAATGCAAATCAAAACTGCAGTGAGATATCATCTCACACTTGTCAGAATGGTTAAAATCAACAACACAAGAAACAACAGGTGTTGGTCAGGATGTGGAGAAAGGGCAACACTCTTGCACAGTTGGTGGGAATGCAAACTGGTATAGTCCATCTGGAAAATAGTATGGAGCATCCTCAAAGTTAAAAATAGAACTACAGGGGTGCCTGGGTGGCTCAGTGGGTTAAGTCTCTGCCTTCAGCTCAGGTCATGATCTCAGGGTCCTGGGATCAAGCCCCTCATCGGGCTCTCTGCTCAGCAGGCAGCCTGCTTCCTCCTCTCTCTCTCTCTCTCTCTGCCTGTGTCTCTGCCTACTTGTGGTCTCTTTCTGTCAAATAAATTAAAAAAAAAAAAATAGAACTACACTATGATCCAGCAATTACACTGCTAGGTATCTCCCTAAAGAATACAAAAATAGGGGTGCCTGGATGGCTCAGCCAGTTAAGCCTCTGCCTTCGGCTCAGGCTGTGGTCCCGGGGTCCTGGAAAGGTGGGAAGTCCACTTTTCCCTCTCTCTCTGTACCCCCAACCCCAGCTCATGTTCCTTCTCTCTCGCTCACTCTCTCTCTCAAATAAAAATAAATAAAATCTTTTTAAAAAGAACACAAAAATACTAATCCAAGAGGCTACATGCACCCGATGTTTATAGCAGCATTATCACAATAGTTAAATTATAGAAATAGCCCAAGTGTCCATCAACTGATGAATGGACCAAGATGTGATGTGTTGTGTGTGTGTGTGTAATGGAATATTAGCCCTAGTATGAAATCTTGCCATTTGCAACAAAATGGGTGGAACTAGAGAGTATAATCCTAAGCAAAATAAGTCAGTCAGAGAAAGACAAATACCAGATGATTTCACTCATTTGTGGAATTTGAGAAACTAAGCAGAGTGAATAAAAGGATCGAGAGAGAGAAGAGAGAGAGAAACCAAGAAACAGACTCTTAACTATGGAGAACAAACTATGGGTTACCAGAGGGGAGGTAGGGTGGGGGGATGGGTTAAAACAGGTGATGGGGATTAAGGAGTGCACTTGTGATGAGCCCTGGTGACATGTACGGAAATGTTGAGCCACTATATTGTACACCTAAACCAATATTACTCTGCATGTTAACTAAATGGAATTCACACAAAAGCTTCAGAAAAATATCTGAAGATTCTCAAGAAAAATAGTTGCTTATAATTATTTTAAATTGATCTGGTTAAATGGCAATTGCTCTTGCTGTTAAAAACAAAAACAAAAAACAAAAACAAACAAAAACAAAAACCCCAAAACAAAAAAACTTAAGCATAAAGCATAACAATCCTTTGTGTAGTTCGCCCATGGTCTATTTAATCAGCCCCTGATTGATGGACATTTGGGTGATTTCCAGGTATTTGCTTTTACAAACAATGCCTCCTTTGTATCAGCTTTAGCTACAAAGTGAAATGCAGCAAATAACCACAAAAATTCAATTGACTATAAAAGTAATCATTTATTGTTTACATCTTTTAAAGCCCAGCTATGGGTCTGGCACACTGTCCCTTCCATTTACATAGTATCTTTGAAAGCTCTTCACCCTCATCATTTACATAGTATCATTTAAGTAAGTCTCACAGTCAAGCTGAAAGTCCAGGATGGAGAAATGGTCCACCCGTGATGAGGTCATGTCAAGGTTATGGATACAAGGCAGGCGGAATCGTTGGGGGTGAATGACACAGTATACTGCAGACTTACGTGAAATTTTGTCCGTGTATCTCTGAAATATATTCCTAGCAGTGGGACAGCTGGGACAAAGATGAAGTGCACATGTGATTTTTCTAGATTTTACCAAATTCTCCTTCACAGTAGTTTAACTATTTATTTCTATAAGCATTATTTGTGATTGTTTTTCCATGGCTTATTTTGTCCATCAGTATAGTTTTAACTTTTATTTCTAGCATTATGAACAAGGTTAATGATCTTTTCATGAATTTAAAAGCCATTTACTTTTGTGTATATGTGAACAGCAGGTCTTTGCTCCCACCACTTACCCCCTCCGTGGAAGATACAGTCTGCCCCCATTCCACAGTGGGAACCCATGTCCAAGGACATAACTCTGAGAGAGAGAGGTGTTGTTGAGACCCTCTGGATGGTACATGTGACTGAACCCTCTTAAGGTCTCCGTGTAAATGAACAGGGCAGATGCAGAGATCCACCTGTCTCGTGGCACCCAAGACGAGGTTTGCTGTAAGTTCAATTGCCTGTTAAATTGGTGACCTACCAGTCTGGGGTGACCTGCCTCTTCTTCCTTTCTTCCATCTCTCCTTGCCATCCATGCCCCAGGACCAGTTCAGGGTTCATCCCGTGAGGTCCCAAGTCTGCAAACCAACAGTAAGGGTCTCATCTTTTACTTCTCTATCTCTAGAGAAGCTGTTTACACCATAGGGAAATAACCAGTTTGTGAATATGTTTTTCCAGTGTGTTACTTAGCTAATAGTGCTTTGGCAAACAAATGTATCAAATCTTGATTGAATCAAATTTACCAACACTCTTCCTTTTTTCTTCTGGATTTGGAGACATCCTTAGGATATTTTTCTCCATTGATGAAAATCCATTCATGCTTTCTTCTTACATGGTTTTGTTTTAATACTTAAATCCTTTATGCATTTATCATTTATCTTATTGTAAGCAATGAGTCAAATTTCAACTTTTAAAGCAGAACCAGACAGTTATCACAATACTACCAGTTTGAGATGATGCCTGTTGAGGTGCTGAAAGTCGTATGTACTTGATCTATTTCTGGATTTCCTATTCTGTTCCATTTATATATCTGTCTGATGAGACACCTGATGAACATCTAATTATCGAGGTCTTAAATGATGTTTAAATATCCAATGGGCTAGCCTACCGATACTTAACAATGCTTACTTATCTTGTTCAGAATTTATGATATATTTGCATTAGTTATCTCTTATTGTTTTGTGAAAATTACAACAAACTGAGCAACCTAATCTCTGTTTCTGTGAGTTGGGAATTTGGACACAGCTGGATATAGCTGGGCCTTTTGGCAATGGTCTCAGGAGGCTACAGTCAAGGTGGCAGCTGGGCCACATTCTTACTTGAAGTAATGGATTTCTTAAAATTAAATCACCTTCGAATTACTAGAGTAAATTATCTTTGGTCATGATGGACATTTGCTCATGTTCTATTGGAAAATCAACACTTGAAATTGAGATTTCTCTCTAGATTTATTTTTGTTGTTGTTCTACAATGTTTATCATATTTATGGATCAATATTATTTTACTTTGTTAAACTGATCAGGAATTTTTGTTTGTTTGTTCTTTAACTAGCATTGGGTTATCTAAACTTCAAAGATTTGAGAGAATTTCCCTGCTGAAACTATCTGGGCCTATTATTTTTTATGGAACAACAGGAACTTTTTAAACTGTTTTATCTATTTTTCATGAGTATTACTGATTTTAGACTCTATCTTTTCTGGGGTCAATTTCACTTAGTTGTGTTTTTAAAAAATTACTGATTCCACTTAGATTTTTGTGAAGTTATCTCTCAGGATTTTAAAATTTTTTCTTTATTTTGCATCTTTGCAAATTTTGTGTATGTGCTTTTTTCTATCTTTTTCTTCTTTGGATTAGTGATTTATCTATTTCTTCATTGATTTTTCAAAGCGGAGTCAGCTTTTAGATTTATCAGGTTTACTATTTTTCTCTTCTCTAACTTATGACAGTATAAATTAGTCTTATTATACATGTCTTTCTTCTTTGATGGCTTTTTAATCTTTCTAACTTTTAGAGTTGACATTATATTATTTTCATTGTTTTGCTTTTTATTGATATAGCTATGTAATAGTATAACATATTCTCTGATAACCACTTTAACTGAATCTTATAGAGATGGATATGCTGTGGTCATTATCATTATTTCTGTGAAGTTTTGAAATTCTATCTTCTCCTTTCTGCTAAAACTTGTATAATAGCATATCTAAAAAAAAAAAAAAAATACAGGTGGAAGAGCCTTTTTCTTTTTGCAATTGTTACTAATTTATAGTTTTATCCCACTATTGTCAGAGAATTCTCTTGCTGCTATTCTCTATTCTTTATGATTTACAGAGGTTTTCTTTGGAACATAAGACCTCTTTCATTTTTGTCAGTGTTTCATGTGTACTTGTAAAGAAAGTGTGTTCTGACAGATCATAGTTCAAAAATAGAATATATTACATATATGTTATACATTGTAAACTAGACTGCATAGATGTCCACTTTGGAATATATATATATATGTGTGTGTATATATATATATTTTTTTATATATATATATACTCACACACACACACACACACATTTATATTTTATCTAGATACGTATACTACTGGATATAGAGTGTGTGTGTGTGTGTGTGTGTGTGTGTGTGTGTTTCACTTCACTGATTATATAGTTACCTTGGATCCCCCAGAGAAGACCCTAAGACAAGGACTGTACGGGCAGGTTGCCTCTGTCACAGGTCCTCTCTGAGAGCAGAGTAAAGGACTGAAGAGACAGTCCATGTTAAGAGTGTTACTAAGGATGTCCCTTGGCCATACTGGAGTCTGGAGCTCGCCTGGTCTCCCCAAGCGTTTGTAAGTATGGCTTCTCACTCTCGTCCATTCTGATTGAATGAGGAATAACGGTCTCTGGTATTGAGGGTTATCCTCAGAGGCTTTCACTCCTTGGGCCTTGGGCCTTGGGCCTGTGCTGTGTGCTTGTCAGGTGGGCCCCCGCCAGGGTCACCATGGAGGATTTCTGCATCAGGAGGTGAAAGGTGTGTTGGGACCCGAGCCTGAGGCAAGAGCCTGTCAGCGAAAGTGATAAATATCTCCCCCTGAAACTGCGCCCCCCACGTGGCAGACATCCCAGGGCTCTGCTTTGAGAAACTCGAGGCCAGGGGATGGGGGGTGGGTGTGTGGCAGCTGTTGTAAGGCTGAGACCTGCTGGTTAGTTTCTGATCCATGTGGTGTCTCTGGGATTGAGATACTGCGTCCCAGTGTCCAGTGAGTAGTCTCTCCGTTTTCTCTCTCGTCTGATTTATGAAAACTGATGCCATAATATTAGGCAAACAAATATTAATACCTATAATTGCTTTATTGTACATTGTTGTCTTTAGCATTATAAAGTAGTGCTTAATACATTGAAATCTAAATTCAAT
This sequence comes from Mustela nigripes, assembly GCF_022355385.1. Lineage (NCBI taxonomy): Eukaryota > Metazoa > Chordata > Mammalia > Carnivora > Mustelidae > Mustela > Mustela nigripes. The sequence goes on from NC_081559.1 coordinate 183,741,925, forward strand.
CTTGGTGATCATAAAGGTCATGACCCCTGTTTTCTTTTAACTTAGGCCTGGTGTTTTACTATCCATCTGTTTTACTATCTATCTGTATTTCTCAGCAGACTACTTTTTAGAACAGTTTTAGATCCACAGCAAAATTGAGAGGTGAGTGCAGAGATCCCCTGTACACCGCCTACCTCCACACATGCATAGCCTCCCCCGTTACCAACATCCCCCACCACATTTGTTATAATCTGTGAACTTAATGCATCATTAGAACCCAAATCCATAGTTCACATTGGGCTTCACTTTTGATATTGTACATTCTGTGGGTTTTGACAAATATCTCATGATAACAATCGATCACTGTTCTAAGGAATAGTTTAGCTGCCCTAAAAATGGTCTGTGCTCTGCTGATTGACCCCTCTCTCCCCACAACTCCTGGCCACCACTGATTCATTTACTATCTCCAGAGTTTTGCTTTTCCAGAATGTCCTTGAGTTGGAATCATACAGTATGCCATTTTTTCAGACCAGCTTCTTTAACTTAGTAGTATGTATTTAAGGTTCTTCCTTGTCTTCTCAAGGTTTTATAGCTAATTTCCTTTGAGCACTGAAAAATATTCCATTGTCTGAATAAATTAACCTTTTATTTGTAATCTTTCCCAATCTTTTTGTGATATGTCTCTTATATATAGCTTGATATTGTATTTTGCTTTCTTAACCATTTTGAAAACATTTTCTTTTTAATAGAAGTAAATCCATTTGTATTTACTGATACAATGATATAATTTGGTTGGTCTTTGTTCTGACATATATATGCATATATTACCTCTGGTGTATGTATCTCTATATATTTAAATATGTAACATTGCATATGTAACAAATGTTATACATTTGTATATGTTACATATAAAACATTTATTACAAAATTATAATTTTGGTTATTTGAATATGTATGATGTGTAATTACATCTAATTTTATATATATATATATATATATATATATGAGTCCTTTAATATTTTATTTATTTCATTTGCTCTCTTTTTTATAAAGCTTTTGTTAATTTGGGAGATTTTTTGTGTGCATGTAGTAATGATTACTTTTGTATTCATATAATTCTGTAAAGCCCTTAATATCTTTTCTTAGTTATTGTCTATTGATTTTATCCTAAGACATTATTTAAAGATTTATTTATTTGACAGACAGAGATCACAAGTAGGCAGAGAGACAGATAGAGGAGGAAGCAGGCTCCCTGCTGAGCAGAGAGCCTGATGCAGGGCTCAATCCCAGGACCCTGGGATCATGACCTGAGCTGAAGGCAGAGGCTTTAACCCACTGAGCCACCCAGGCGCCCCTAAGACACTATTTAAATTGGCTTTTAAATTAACTTTTCTCCACATCTGGATTGAAGTAATACTCTTTTACTCCAAATATTGGAGTTTTCTTGCGCTTTCTCATTAACTCCATGGTACTATACTGATGTTGACTTTGGCAGGGAAATCTGTGAAGTTTTTTTTTGTTTTCAGAAATCTCTTCTCTGTATCATGTTGCCCAGAGAGCACATTCCATTCTTGCCAACTAAATCTAAGGGAATTCCTTCTAATCAATTGGGTAAGACCTCTTCTCTTGTCTTTCTCCTGACTTAAGAGCTGAAATCCTCTGTCACTTTATTTAAAAAACAAAAAACAAAAACAAAACAAACAAAACAAAACCCAACCAGAAAGTCCTTTGTTTCCTCAACTTTGTTGTTCAAGGTATCCTACTTCTTAGACTGTTGTCTGTAAAGCTGTTGTCTGCAAAGCTGTAAAGTTTTTGGGTTACACTGGGATATCAAACTTTTACACAATTACTGGTTATATTTAGTCATGGCCATTATAATTGCTAACCGTTAAACCAATCATGAGTGTGGCATCTGGAAACAATAAAGATTATGGGAAAGAATTAAGTAATCTAGAAAAGAATGAGCAAATGAGGAAACAGTAGAATGTTTCAGAGGGAATGATAATTAATCTGGATATGAACGGAAATGCACAATTCATATTTTGGGCTTTCTTTTGAAAGAAGCTCCTCTTGGGAGACTTGCTATCTTCTTTTTGGTAGAACTTTTTTGTTTGGAGGAACAAGTTCAAATATTCAAATGTGGAAAGTATCTTCAACATACCCCCACTGAACAGATTTGAATGCCAGGGCTTATCATGTTTAACTACATGATCTCAATGCCCCATCTTTAGGGCATGGAATTTACAGCTTTATTTTTTAATTACAAAACCATTAACATGGGGAGCATTATTTTTGTGCATGTCTGCCAAGTGATACGGTAATGTAAGAGGATATTACGATACCCAAACCGTTACCTGTCCAGTTCCGCACTTCTCAAATGGAGAAGCAGAGAGACAGTTCTGAAATAAAAGTAATTACTCTGGATTTTAGTACTCACTTGATCGAATGTTTAGCACTTCACCAATGTTGAGAAATGTACGCATATTTTAGCCAGTAATATAATTTATTTGAGAGTCTCATTTCCAATGATGGGATGACATTATTTTAATTTGCAACAAAGGGGATTTTCACACTTATGTCTAGTAAAGAGCTTCTGGACCAGATGAGGTTGACTTCACTCAAGTGTGAGAACATGTTACAGAATGGACTGGTTCCACTTTTCAGCACTTAAAACCTGGCAGAGTCTACAGAACAATTATCTTATTAGAAGCTGAAACTTTCTCTTTTGCTCTCATTGAATCCAGGGTATCTGAAAACCTGGGTTTCTAGCTAATCTAAACTCTTAGACATCTTTCCATTTGCCAGGCAGTGGGCAGATCTTTCAAGGTCTACATGGAGGTGTTTCTTGCAAACTCATATGGGGCTTCTCTGCTCCGGCACATCCCACAACATAATTTTAATCCTTACTCTCAAGAGTAATGCCTTGCTTTGTCCAAAGACTTACTGAAAGTTGAGGGAGTAAAGATTTATATATGTTTCAAAAGGCTTCAGCTTTATGTGGAATCTGATCTTGGAAATAGCACTTACTGGCTGTGTGTACTTGGTCAAACCACTTGGCTGTTTATATTTTTATTTTTATTTTATTTTCTTAAAGATTTATTAATTTGACAGAGTGATAGAGAGAGCACAAGTAGGCAGAGCAGCAGGCAGAGGGAGTGGGAGAAGCAGGCTCTCCAATGAGCAGGGAGCCCGAGGGGAGGCTCAATCCCAGGACCCTGGGATCATGACCTGCGCTAAAGGCAGAGGCTTAATTGACTGAGCCACCCAGGTGCCCCCACTTGGATGTTTTTAGTTTCAATTTCTGTGTGCCCTGGGAACCTCTGCTTTCATATCCCAGGTGTTCAGCTATATACTTTACATGTATCACCTACTTATCATCACAATTATTGCGTGATGGAATTACTAGTATTAATGTCGTTTTACTGATGAGATGAGGACTACTGAGAGGTTAAGTGAGCCGAGATTTGAGCCCAGACAGTCTGCTTTCTTTGGTCTTAACCACAATTCTGAACTGCCATGGGAAATCATCATGCAGAGGGCCTAGCATACAGAAGATATCCCATAAACATGGGCACCTCCCCAAATAATAGCTTAAAAAGAATTACTGAATTGGTGGAAAAGAAATCTGCATCCAGTAACACATTCTTCTTAAAGAGTCAGTTATTTATTTTAGAGAGAGCACACACAAGCAGGGGGAGTGGCAGAGGGAGAGAGGGAGAGAATCTCAAGCAGACTGTCTCCAAACACAAAGCCCAACATGGGGCTTGATCTCACAACCCTGAGGTCCTGACTTGAGCCTAAACCGAAAGTCAGACACTTAATTTATTGTGCCACCCAGGTGCCCCAGGAGCACAATATTTTTTTAAAGGGTTGTCTGCAGGCCAGGTAGGTCAGATTCTTGGACATGACCTGACATCTACTGAATCAGAAATGCAGAGAGTGAAGCATGGGCATGCTCATGGCAATCTTCTGGCAAATGTTTTGAACTCCCAAGCTTATAGACTATCAATGTGTTTAAAAGATTATGAACTGGGAGTCAGAGTAACTGGGACACTAATATAATATCTGAAACATATTATGTGACTATCTGGGCAAGCCTTCTGTAGTTTGCAACTTGCTTTTGTGTGTATTCAAATAATTTAAACATGCATGTGTGCATAGTCAAAATAATTTCAAAGCAAAATTCCAAGAAATGGTTTATAGTCAGCTTTTAAATACAGCCTTTGTGATCAGTAGAATGATTTATGGTAGCAAAGAGGAAATAAGCAAATGATACTTGATTGACAACCATCCTTCCTACTAGACTAAAGTCTTTGTGGGGTTGTCACTAGTCTCTATTGCTACTTGTGTATCCTATATTAAGAACAATATATCATGCCTACATACAGCTGATATTTAATGATTATCTGTATAATATTGCACTTTTCCTGCCTAAAGCCAGGAAGGTCTATAAAATGCTTTTTACCAAGGACAACATATTCATAGTGGCTTCCATAGGCACTTGTCAAAACAAGTTCCCTCTGGAAGAGTGTCATGCTTTTTAAAGTTTCTGAATTCAGCTAGATTTTGCTTTATCAAATTAATACAAAGTAAAACGCAAAGGCACAATTACATAAAAAGATTCCAAGGACTTCCTGCAATTAGCATGTTAACTCGATGAGAACGTGGCAGAGCTGATGTGAACTTGGTTGTGATGATGCCAAATTAGGCAAAGACAGAGAAGAGAGGGCATTCGGTCACTGCGTTCCATGGGAAGAAGGTGGTGTCCCAGGAAATTAGTAAGGAGAACTGGTAAACAACCCATCTGTACTTTAGTCAGTCCTAAAGGGATATGGATTGTGACTTGCTGTGAATACGAGCACAGACCATATGTGTGCAGGACCACAGGTTTTTATATAACTTTAACCAAACTGTCACCTACTGTCCACCTTCTCACTAGCCAAACTCACAGAACAATAATTAGGGAGGGCAACCCATCAGACTGGGTGATGCGATTATCAAAGCAACTTGAAGGTACCAAAGCCAACAACTACCAGATTAATTATTTTTCAAAGAATGGTACCTTTTCAATGCTTTTAAAGCCATTTGATCTTTATTGTCTTTTTTTAGAAGCAGGAAATTGACTTGAGGAGAGCCAGTACTCTGTCAAGAACATGGGGGGGGAAATACATGGTATCGAAGAAGGGGGTTCCTAACATGGGAGGGCTCCTAGGACCACCGTACAATTCCTATTAACACGCTAAAAGCCTCTATTAAGTGAAATTCTTTGACCCCGCTTTCTTTATTTTTCAGGAAAAAAAGCGGAATAGAGAACAGGAACATTTAGTGACAAGTGATTCTTCTCTGTGTCACCGATCTCTGCACTAGTCGCCAGCAGGGGGCACCAGAGCCCCACTGAAAGTTGATTTTTGTCTGTTGAAATTACACCACCCACCTAAATCAAATTATTGTTGGGGGCAGGGGTAGGTGTCATGGAGTTATCTGACTTCCCCTTTCACTTTCTTTCTTTCTTTTTTTTAAAATTTTTTATTTTTTATCCCCAGGGGTAAAGGTCTGTGAATCTCCAGGTTTACACACTTCACAGCACTCACCAAAGCACATACCCTCCCCAATGTCCATAACCCCACCCCCCTTCTACCAAACCCCTTCCCCCCAGCAACCCTCAGTTTGTTTTGTGAGATTAAGAGTCACTTATGGTTTGTCTCCCTCCCAATCCCATCTTGTTTCATTGATTCTTCTCCTACCCACTTAAGCCTCCATGTAAAAACCTAACTTTTCATTAAATTGTAAGCGATATACTGTTACATCATTACTCATTAATCAAAACAGGCTTCTCCAATCCAAATGCAATTAAAACTGAGTTTTCAGACATTTATCTCCTTCTTCCTGGGTGCGTGGCCCCCTCTGGGAACTCCTGCTGGGAATATTGCTTTGATAACACGAATATGTGTAGCAGGCCCTGGGAATGGCACCAGGGAGAGGGAAGGAGCCAAGCTGGCCTTTCCGTTGAAGAAAGGGGTTCTGGAGGATGAGGACAGGTAGAGTGGCCTTCTGTGGTCACAGGAATCCCTGCAAAACCCGCCCCGGAGACTAGGAACAGAATCATTCACTCTGTGGTTTTAGACTAAAGAATTGCCTGCCAAGGTTCATGTACCAAATGCAGGGCAGAGACAGCAGTACGATTTAAGGCTTTTCCCTAATTGTGACACTTCCAAGTGAGGTAAAATTACCTCTTTGTAGAGCGATTACACTTGCACCATGTTCGACCACGTTGTTAGATGTTTCTGACTCAGATGAGTATTTTTGAGAATTGCTCAAGGAAATTAAAATGTCAAGCTCTTCAATCTTTGACAGTTTGTGAACATTTTATTTTATTTTTTTCTTTTATTAGGCTGACTTGGGGATAAAGACCTCAAAATGAGTGCATTCTGTTTGTTCTGCTCTCTCACCAAGTGAGAGATAATTTTACATTTGCATTATTATAGCTTCTCTTTCAAAGCTTGGTTTTCAAGGGGACTATGGGAACAGGAAAGAATGCCACTTGCCCCACCTTGGGAAAGGCTGTGGGTTAATGGAAGTGTTATCCAATTTCAGATTGGAAACATGAGTCAGTTCCAGCCAGGTGTGGAGGGATTTGGAGTGTGTGTTTTGGGCAAGACGAAGCCTCACAAGGGAGACCATGCTCCAGGGCCATGTTGCCCACTTTTCCAGAAAGGCAACAGAATGGAAAATGGTCATTGTGCATGACACTTTTGTGACTCAAAACAACAATTAAATCAATTCATCAATGATATCAAATAGGAGCAATGGAGTTTAGTCAGATAGAGTTTGTTCATCCTAAGGAAAGAGTTAGATGTTGGGTAAAATCTAGAAAGGAGATGGAACTAGAGCGTATCATGCTTAGCGAAATAAGTCAAGAGGAGAAAGACAACTATCATATGATCTCCCTGATATGAGGAAGTGGTGATGCAACATGGGGGCTTAAGTGGGTAGGAGAAGAATCAATGAAACAAGATGGGATTGGGAGGGAGACAACCATAAGTGACTCTT
>NC_081559.1:183753953-183815771 GCF_022355385.1 Mustela nigripes
ATGTGTGTCTGTGTGTGTATATACAAGTGTGTGAGTGTGTGTGTGTGTGTGTGTGTATGATAGGTAGAGAGAGGCGCAGACAGACACACATGTATTTTATTTTTTAATTGGTTAATTAATTTTTAATTTTTTAAAATTTTTTTATGTTGTCACCATACAGTACATCATTAGTGTTTGATGCAGTGCTCCATGATTCATTGTTTGCCCATATTAAATACATATGTGTGTCTACATATTGCATGGAGAACTTAGTGTTACACTAGACACACATATATTTTAAATTTGATTGTAGCAATGCACTTTAATAGCAGAACATTCCTTTGCCCTAAAGTCATGAGCAAAATTACAGATTTGTCAGTGTAACCTTATCCTACCTTCCTGTTTGAGAGCTTCCTATCTTTCCACAGACTCGAAACAAGCCCCAGCAGGTCTGATAGAATTAAACTTGCTCTTTAGGTGTAAAGAGCCACGGGCTCTGCTGTGCTGCACGGAAGGTAGTTTTGCTGCTGTGACTCAAAGGACTGTGTGGTGGGGGACGTGGGGGTGGGGATGTCTACTTGGGACACTGGCTTCCTGTCTCCTATTGCTCAGCTAATGCAGGAGAGAAATGGCTCTTAAGGTTTCCCAGTTTTCTGGCATTCACTCAGACCTACCACCGCTCCATGCCTCTATACTCCCAGCAACTCAGAGGCTCTACCCACTTGTCATTTTCTATATGCATATGTATCTCCTTCCTGAGGCGGTGGTTCCCCAAACCTACTTGGCCAGCACAGGGCCCGAGTTAGCCGGTCACAATGAATGAGGGCTGACCTGAACTTCAGGGCTGTGCTGAGTCAGAATGGTGAGAATGGGGATCTTTGCCTTGTTTCTGATCTTGTGAGAAAGCATTGAGTCCTTCACTGTCGAGTGTGATGTCAGCAGCAGGCTTTTTCGTTCGTTCTCTTTGTCGAATGCAAGTCATTTCCCTCTGTTCCTAATTTGCTGTCATGGATGGTCAGAATGCTTTTTGTCAGAATGCTTTTTCAGTTGATCATATGCTTTTTCCTCTTTAGCTTGTGGAAATGGTGGATTACATTGATTGAGTTTTGAATAACAAACCAGGTCTTAATGCCTGGAATACATTGCACTTGGTCATGGCATGGAATTCTTCTTCTAGGTTGCTGGATTCAATTTGTGAATATTCCGTTGAGGATTTTTACATCTAAGTTCGTGAGAGATATTAGTGTATAGCTTTTCTTCTTCTTTCTTTCTTTCTTTTTCTTTCTTTTTTTTTTTTTTTGTACAGCTCTTTTATGACTTAGTATAGGATATCTAATAAAATGAGTTGGGAAGGGTTCTTTCTTATTCTATTTTCTGGAAGGGCTTGTGTGTACAATTGGTGCCAATTCTTTTTTCAATATTTGGTAAATTTCTTCAATGAAACCTCCTGGTCCTGGAGACTTCTTTTGGGGGAGCAGTAAATAACAAAATAAAATTTCTTTAGTGGTTCTAGAACTGTTTAGGAACCTGTTTTGTCTTCGTTGAGTGACAGTAGGTTGCATTTTTTAAGGAATTGGTCCATTTCTTCAGTGTTGTCAAATTTATAAGCAGAAAGTTATTTGTATTACTCCCTTAATATCCTTTTAGTGGCTGCAGGATCTACAGTAATATCCCCCATTTTATGCCTGATACTGGTGATTTGCGTCTTTCATCTGGTAACTTTGTCAGACTTATGAGAGTTTTATTAACTTTATTGAAGAAACCAGCTTTTTGCTTCATTTATTTTCTCTAATATTTTCTCAATTTCAAGTGCATTTATATCTGTCCTCTCTTTATTATTTTTCCCTACTCCTGCTTGCTTTATTTTTATTTTGCTCTTCTTTTTCTATTTTCTTGAGGTAAGAATTATATTTCTTGAGGTAAGAATTCTATTTCTTTTTTTTTTTTTTTTTTTTTTTTTTTTTTTTTTTTTTTTTTTTTTTTAATTTAACAAGTAGGCAGAGAGGCAGGCAGAGAGAGAGGAGGAAGCAGGCTCCCCGCGGAGCAGAGAGCCCGATGCGGGGCTCGATCCCAGGACGCTGGGATCACGACCTGAGCCGAAGGCAGAGGCTTTAACCCACTGAGCCACCCAGGCGCCCCAAGAATTCTATTTCTTGAGGTAAGAATTTAGATTATTGATTTTGGAGTTTTTCTTTTTTCTACTGTCTTAAGTGCTGTCAAGTACTCTTTTGACACAGCGTAAGATGCACCCCACATATTTTGATATATTACATCTTTATTCAGTTCTTTTTTGTTTTAATTTCCTTTGAGATGTCCTCTTTGATCCGTGGATTATTTTGAAGTGCGTCATTTAATTTCTAAGCACTTTGAGATTTTCCTGTGTTTTTTCTGTTATTGAGCCCAAGTTTGATTCCATTATGGTCAGAGAACATAACTCTGTATGGTTTCAGTTCTTTTAAATTTGTGGAGGCTCGTTTTATGGCCTAGGACACAACCATCTTGGTGAATCCTCCGCTGGTGTTTGAGAAATCTGTGTACTCTGTTGGGTGGCTTCTTTTGTTTGTATCAGTTAGATCCTGCTGGTTGGTTGTATTGTTAATTCTGTATTCTTACTGAGTTTTTGGCTAGTAGTTCTGTTATTTGCCATAAGTGGGCTGTTAAGGTCTTTAGCTATAATGTGTGTTTCTTTTTGCTTTCAGCTCTTGCTTTGTTTTGTTTATATATTTTGAGGCTTCCCTGTTTGCTGCATATATATTCAGAATGGTTATGTCTCCCTGGTGGTTGAGCCTTTTATCATCATGCAATGCCCTGACCATATTTTTTTTTTCTGTATAATCTATTATCTTTCCATTTTTCTTCTCTAAATCCATTTCATTTGAGATCATTATCATCAATATATCATGTGATATACGTCTATACATCTGGATGTAAAAATTACTTTTAGTTGCAACAGGCACAAACTCCATGGCAACTAAGTTAAGCAATAAAAAGTCAGAGTGGGTAGATTTCCAGGACTGGGAAGTTCTAGAATGGCCATTCTCATTTTGGAAACTACTGAATTCAAGAGGGAAAATCATTTTCTCTCTTGTTCTTTTTCCCTAACCCACCTATGTTTTCTGTGTTAGCTTTATTCTCATTTATGTTTTTCGGACACAGTGTTCCAAGATTATCATCTATAGTTCTTCCCATGCCGTTAGCCATTTCAGATCATCTAGATGGTCAGTTTTACCCATGGCTTCTGGGAAACATCTTAGGATGGCTTTGATTGGTCTGGGGCCTGTATTTTGTTCTCATGTCTAAACCATTAGACATTAGATTGTTGTAGCCAGGAGAACAGGCTATTCTGATTGAGTAGTTTGGATCATGGTCCCAATTCTATATAATTGGACCAACTAAAAAAGAATAGGAAATGATGGGGTGGGGATGAGTTTCTAAAAGGAAGATATGGGAGATATCTAACATTCAGAAGTCAAAAAGACACTATCATTCAAAATACAACTCCCCTATTATATAATTTATGTGGAAATTATTTGAGTATCCATTGAGGCAGTAACAATGAAAAGCCAAGTTGTTTCAAAGGCCTAGATAAGCCGCTTTCCTGGAAATGTTTATGAAAAAAAGTATGAACCCTCTTTTATACCAGCATCTGTAACAACCACATTTCTTCTCTTGCCTGTTGTTAATGAGAACTTAGTGGAAGCAAAAACACTGTCCCATTTGTTCAAAGATAAGTTTAAAGATAAGGAGTCTTATATGCAACTGATAAATTATTGAATATGATATCTGAAACTGAGTGTGTACTATATATTGACTAATTGAATTTAAGTAAAATAAATAAATAAAAATAAAAATAAAAATAAATATAAGGAGCCTTAGAGCCTGGATAGCTTAGTTGGTTAAGCATTTGACTCTTGATTTCAGCTCAGATCATGATCTCAGGGTTGGCGCCCAGTGTCTGTCTCTCTCAAAAAGGAAAGGAGGTGGGGGTCCCAGGTGGTGGGTATTAGAGAGGGCACGGATTGCACGGAGCACTGGGTGTGGTGCAAAAATAATGAATACTGTTATGCCGAAAATAAATAAAAAATAAATTTAAAAAAAAGGGAAAGGCGGGAAAGGAAAGGAAAAGAAGGAAGGAAAGGAAAGGAAAAAGAGAAAGCAAACGGAGTCGGAAGAAGATAGGATCTGAATGACGCGCGGATTAAAACACCGAGAACACTAAGGAGGGCCTTCCACCTGCCGGTAAGGAGATAGGCACAGAGTTTAATGGGCAGCCAGCGTATGGTAAGGCCAAGTGAAATAGGCATGTATTAAGTAGAGGAAAAATGAGAAAAGGTTAGGAAAACTACATGAAGAGAGCAGTTTCAGCTAACGAGGGAAAGGAGCAGAAGAGGACACACGAGCTCAAATGCAAACGGTGGCAGAGGGACCGCTTTGTATCTGTGCCCTCCGTCCTGTCCTTCTTCGTGACCCACAAGGTTAAGGTCCATCTTGCCCACCCTCTCTGCAGGGTCAGTGAGCCTCCAGAGCAGCCCACAAGCTACTGCATCATGATGGCCTGTTTAGGGGCTCTTCATACCTTGTTACTGCTGACCTTCTGAAGGTCAGCGACTACACCCTCTTTATCTCTGTGAATGTGGCGATCAATACATTATTGCAGGAGAGTTTCTCTTTCAATTGTAATCACGGAGCTGGTCACTTCTCCTGGTCAGTTATTCCTTTTGGTTAACCAAGGCCCCGTTTTCAGGGAAAGCTAAGCCTTCCCTTTGAAGGCTTTCTTTTAATTGACTGACATACAAAAATATGATCATTGTGTAGACCTCTCCATCCAGCAGGAAGGATGTGAGCATTAGGGACCTCCACAAGCCTCCTTTCTTTTGCTTTGCCCTTGGGAAGAAGTTCTGCTATGTGATCCTGTGCCCGTGGGGCCAAGAGCAGGTGAGACCTGCTGACCTCGTTCAAGTGCCACCTTTCCTGGAATCCCTGCTGACATACTCATGGGTATACAACATGTCTGCCTGCTCCCCTCCAAGCTCTGATGACTGTTTTGGGGGTTCCCTGGCCTGTTGGTTGTCCCTGTCTTCTTATTCATCTCCCATGAGTGATGCTGGTCTAGGCATTCCAGATCAGAAAGTGTCCCAGTCCCAGACTCCCTGGGTTTGTCTGCAGGGAGCTGGAAATCTTCTAGTTTCTCATTGCGCCAAGGAAGGGATATTCTTCCAGGAGCATTGGTCCTGGCAACCCTGGGTGCTGATAGCAAGCTTCACTGTCATCCAAGGGCTGAGGTCCCTCCTGCCTTCTTTCTTAGCTTTGGGTATTGGCACCAACTGCCCTAACCCATATGATTTCTTCTGTTGCCCCTGTTCTCTTTCTTAAAGAAAATATACATAGATACATCTATTTATATATTTATATATATGCATTTATTTTATACATGAGACTTTACCTTTCCCAAACTGTTTTGCCAATGTGAGGCTGGGAGATTAAATTGTCTCGGGGTAACTCAGACCCACCAGCTGTTGCCTCTGGCTTCCTGTGATTGTCAGTGACTTCATTGAAAATGTATGTGTGATCTTTCAACATGTCCACAAGTGGAAGGAAAACAAAAAAAAAAAACCTGCTGCTGGAAAAAAGTTCCCTGATGTGTCACGGAGTTCATCCACATGATGAAACGGGATCCCAGAACCGTCCTTTCAAATGACTCCCGGGCCCTCTGCTTCTCCTTCATCTGATTTTAGCAGCCAGATCTCAAAGCTTTGACACACAGAGAGTAGAGTCTTCAAAATGTGCAAGCATGGGGTTCTGGAGGAAGGCAGGAAGTGAGAGCAAGGCCGGGCCACCCACTCAAGGCCCATGCCAGAGCTTTCCTCCAGGCAGTTCCTGGATTCCTAGCCGCTCCATTTCCGGGTGTAATTTCAACCATGTTCCCGCATTCTCTCAGCAAGCGACACTGAAATATGGCCTATGGATGGAGTGGCTTCTCTCAGGGAGCTTACAGTCTGGGGGGTACCAGGATATTTATTGCCCAGGTAACTGTGACTTTGAAATGTTGAAGCGTCAGATGCTGCGGAGAATAAAGCAGGTGGAGGAGAGCCAGAAATGCCTCCTTGAGAAGAAGCTGACTCAGCAGTAAAATTTGGTACAATCTTTTATTTCACTTAACATGACTGAGCTTTTGCAAGCCAGTGCCTGTGTTACGTGTTGTGAATACAAATGCAGATAAGACGTAAGTCCTACCCTCTCTGCCTCTCCACTGTGGATAGTCATGTAAATCTGCAATAAAATGTGTTGTCACAGTCTGTGGAAGAGATAAACTGAATTCACATAAGAAGGGCTGACTTCTCCAATCTCCACAGTCCTGTCAGAGTTCCATGAACTGCTCTTCTTACGTGTGTTCTAGCTCCTGGTTTATCCCGACTGCAGGACTGGGACCACAATGCCAGCAGCCAATAGTTACTGAGGTCTGGCAGTGGTGCATTTACTTCCTATGTATTATTTCATTTAAGCATGGCAACACCTCTGTGATGTAGCTACTATTGTTAGCCACATTGTATGGGTGATGAAACTGTGACTTTCAAACATTAAACAATCTGTCCGGGTCATGCTACAGGTAAAGAAAGGTGGATCCAGGATTCCAATCCGGACTCTAATTCTTCCGTTCAGTTGTCTTTCTGGAGTTAGCCAGGAAAAGGAGGGAGAAGTGTGTTCCCCAGACTTGAGTCATCTCAGCAGTAAAGGTACAGAGATATGAGAAGTCATAACCATCCCAGGAGTTACAAGAGTTTGGTGTTTCTGAAACCCATGGGATACCTGAGGAATGAGGAATGAGGAATGGGATGAGGCTGAGGAGAGGGAGGTCATGCATGACAGATTTTGATAAACCCCTTTTTCTGAGGTTTTATGCATAGTCATGGTTGATATTCTGAAAGGCAATTTTCGTCAGATAAAAAGGAAATGAAGAAAAGAAATGCCATGCATTAAAAAAAATTTAAAAAATAGGGAAAAACAAAACTGAATGGATCAGAAAAAGAGAATAATATACTTTAAATGGAATATAGTGTAGTGTGGGGGATAAATCCATACAGAAACAGGAGCTCCCTAAGGGCAGGGATATTAATAATAAGACTGATGATAATAACAATCAAGTACTATCCATTTTATTCAGCAATGCGTAGAATAGTGCCTGACTCATGGTAAGTACTCAATAATTACTTATTGAAAGGCTGACTGACTGAATGAATGAATAAAGCTAATAAGATGTTTGGACCCAAATCACACAGAGGTGTCTGAGTACTATAGTAGTAAAGATTTTAAATTTCTTTTTTTCTCTGTGGAAGGATCTTGATCAATGGTTTTTGAATGAGACTATGATATATGTGAGTCTAAAAAGAATATCTTGGATTGCAATGGACACTCTGGATTATGACCTATCTTTGGCAAGCCTACAAAAATGGACAATTTAAGGGCCCTTTACAGAAGTAGAGCAAAGCATGAAGGCCATTCATTTCTTTTGAGATATGTTTGAGTGGCCCACTGTTATGGAGATGTCCAGTAACCATTGGAAAGGTAAAGCCTGGTACTTGGTGGAAAAGTCATCATAGAGAAAGATCTGTGAGCTCAGCATTCATACAGCAATGAAACACATTGAGGAGGAGGAACGTGAAGAAGAAGACAGAACAGACTTTGGGGAACTGCTTCCCCAGGTGGTGGAAAACTTGCATCCAAGGAGGGACAGTGAGAAGAAACAGTAATGTTGCAGAGATACACTCAGAATAAAATGATGGAAGAGACATTGATAGGTCAAGCACGGGGGGGTGACCAGACTATGTGATATAGAAAGGACAAAGAAGTGATATGAAGATCCCTAGACCTTGGCACAGAGATAGCAAGTAGTGACCTTGGAAAAAGCTGTTTGTCTGAGGGATACACCGCATTCTTATGAGTCATGCAGTGAAGGGGAGAGGGCCCTGAGAGTATTATACATGCTTAGGATGTTTGAAAAGGAGAGGGAAAAAGAGTGAGTAAGAACAAAAATAAAAGATAGTAATGCTTGCTTTGTTTTCTGAATGGAAACTTTCCAAACAATTGAGGAATAAGGAATCAGCCACAGGGGAGAAATGAAGAATGTGAAAATAGGTATCAGAGGAAACAGCTGAGAATAGAGAGGAACACAGATGGAGCAACTGGATCATGAGAAGCCGCGTTTCTTCTGTTGACATTAGAAGAGTGTTGCTTAACTTTGAGAGAACCGTATGAAAGATCTCGGTATTCTTGCTGCAGTAGTAAGATCATTTTGAATGAATGAATGAATGAATGAGCCTCACTCAGACTGATCTTCGTGGGAGTTGTCTTGTAAACCACTAATCCAGCTTGTGGAAGAGATTGAGTAAATATTTTATTGGTTGAGTGAATTAGGACATGTATGAAGAAGAAAATTCATTCATGCTGAAAAGGTAGAGTTGGGAGCACAGTTCTGTGTGTGGACAGTGGGAGCCTCACTGTGGGAAGTAGGAAGTAGGCATGACTAACAGGCGCCCCTCAGCATTCTGTGCCCAACCACGACTCCATGTGAATTTATAGTACTACTTATTAGCTTCTAACCCATCATTCTCCTACCATGACTTAGCTGACCTGGAAGTACAGGGTGTACACCAGAAAGGCAGACAACATGGAAGGTTAATTTGGGAGAGTAGATGCTTG
Source organism: Mustela nigripes (assembly GCF_022355385.1). Lineage (NCBI taxonomy): Eukaryota > Metazoa > Chordata > Mammalia > Carnivora > Mustelidae > Mustela > Mustela nigripes. The sequence goes on from NC_081559.1 coordinate 183,762,630, forward strand.
TAAGACTGATGTTCAAACAGCTCCCCCATGATATCCAGTCATCAGGGACTCAAGAATGATACCTCTGGCAAGTGGGGTGTCGAAGTAAGATCAACAAGAGATTTTAGTGGAAATTAACAATTGGACTGCAGAAGAATAAAATTTTGCTTGCGTTTTTTTAAAGTAACATTTATCAAGTGCTTTCATTCCAGGATATCTTATACTTACTACTCCCATAAAGAGATAAATATCAGTATCACTCTCAGTATTAAAAGGGAGAAGGAACTGGGTTGTACAGAGTTAAGTAATTTGCTCAATGTCACACAGCTAGCATCCCAGGACATCCAGTTCCTGAGTGTGATTTCTTAGTCCCAACAGTCCAGCATCTTAGGTTGTATAAAAAACATGAACTTCAGAATCTGAGATACTAGAATTGGATTAGTTGTTGGTGGTGATATTTAAGAAAGCAGCCTTGTGTGTTAGGTGGTTGAGAGGCTGTGAAGGTAAAGGTCAAAGATTTTTTTATGTCTAGATAGGTCAACTTTGAAATTTCCCTGAATGATTACCAGAGAAACCTAGGCATGTGGATTTCTCCTGGACATGCTCCTCTCTGCTTATAATCACATGTGTGCAGATTGATTTAAGTTTCCAGAAGCTGAGTTAGCATCTGTGTTTGGGAAAGCTTCACAAGATGCCCTGAAGGTCTTTTGGCTTCCCTTATTGGTCCTCAGTGGGTTCCCCAGGTTGGTTGGGACATCAATTGCACTTCAACAGCACGAAGAGTCCTTCACGCTCATGGTTGAACACATTTTTGGAAAAAAAAATAAGGACTAATGCAATCCTAACTGTTTTTTAAGTCAACTGCTTAATTAGGAGTTTACCACTTATAGGCAATTAACATGGAGTTTAATGGACCTTGTTCTTCCTTGTCATTAGCTTGACCACACTCTGATAGTTTTGTCTTCTTATTGAATGTAGCATGTCCTGGACAGACACCTGTTAGCAAAAGATACCCAGGTTTTGTAGATAGTTGATAAGACTCTTAGTGCCAAGGAATTGAGAACATTCTCTACATAATCTACCTAATTCAAATAGGTTTTAAAAAATGAGAGGGGTCCTACCTGAGTGATCATATGTCCTCATTTTACAAGTGAAGAAACTGGCTCAGCAAGGGAGAAGTTTTCTTTCCCAAGGACCTTGGATAGTTAATACCATAGCTGGCTTATGATACTTCTTTTTCCGGCAATTTGATGACCATGGTAGAGATTTTTTTTGTTGAGCTCTTAATCCATTCTCCCTTTCCATTTAGTAACAGGCCATAATGTTTACTGGGGCACATTGCTGCTCTGCCAAATCTCCCACCTTTCCTTGCAACAAGGTGTTGTCATGTGACTACATTTTGGCCAATGTTATATAACAATTAGCATCACTGGGATCTTCCAGGAGCTTTCTTTAAAAACTAAGAGGCATGCCTTTCTTTCCACACTCACCCATTTTGCTTCTGGAATATGCATGTAATGGTTGGCTTCAGAAGGAAATTTTGGACCTGAGGATGTAATGGGGTTAGAAACCATTTCTAGAGGACCAATTTATCAAAATGCCGGTTTTTGACATCAAGGAGGCAATCCACCAGTTCTGGAATACCCACCTCAAGAGTTATGAAATGTGAAAAAGAAACAATTTTTTTTTTAAATTTAAGCAAAAATTTCTAGATCTCTTTTACTCACAGCAATGTTTAATCCTAATGGACTCTTACTGGACTCTTACATATATGATTTTCTACCTTGGAGATATTATTCCAATATCTGTTTGACCTCCTGTATTTAAGTTAATACCAAGATACTTAGCATTCCTACTTACTTTTCTATGGGAATCAGCAACCTCAGGGCCCTGACAGCATTGGGGATGTGACACATTCCTTCTTCCTAAATCACTTATTGTAATATTTGGGTCTCCCATAATCTTGAGGAAATAAAGAAAGATAGGATGCTTTGTGGTCAGGTAAATACTGAAGCCCATTCTTCTATGGTTTAGGGTCTCCCATTCTGCTCCAGAGATATCAAAAATTAGAATTCCCCTGAGTCTACAGCTTTCTATGACTGCTTCTGACTTTGGTGGTCCCTCTGCAAACCCCAAGACTGGTTGTTGACCAGAATCAATCCGATCTTGACCAAAGGAAGTATTTTCCAGCGATGACCTATCCACACAAATGGAGCATGTACACACACAGCTCCAGACTGAACCACTTGCAAGAATGAGTGTGAGAAGCAATTTTGCAGCATTCTAGATTCTTTATCTGGAAATATCCCAATAACTATAAGTTATGTGGGAGAAGGGGCTGTGGCAGCTCCTTCTATTGTTGCCTCAGTGCTTGGCGCAGAGTAGGGCCTTTGATGACTGAGTTAAAAGAAAGGAAAAAAGAGAGAGAAAAAAGAAGATAAAGAGATAATTGTATTCACTAAATGGTGTGTGTGTGTGTTTAGGTCAGTTTTAGGTAAAATTTCTTTTTGATAACTAGACTTCTTTGTTTCTTATCCAAGGTTCTCTCACTTATTAGTGAGTTTTGCTAATGAGGACATTCTCTTGAATTCAGGGTGCCAATGCCTTGCACTCAATTAATCTCTCCACTCAGTAAAGTCTGCTGCTGGTTTTAAAAGGCCCCAGGCCATTGACCAAACATATTCCTCAGAGTAATTAGCTTTAACCTCTTCAACCTTTGTTTTCTCTTTTGCAGCCCCCACATGTTGGGGATTTCTGCAGCTGCCTTGAACTCCGCTGTAGGGAGTCTTTTTGGAGGAAATGGTTTTCGTGAGAGGCCTTGGGGATTTGTCAGTTTCCATGAACACTTGGTAGGCCTCAAGGCATCTGGCCTGTGACATGGAGATTGCTCTCAATAGACTCACATTTCAAAGATCTTTGTTGAAGAAAGACTGGAAGGCTCCATCTAGATCCTTGGGCTCCTGTGAAAATGAAGATGATGGGTTCATGGAACCCAGGGAGACAGCAGGAAGTCTTCACCTGATAAACAGAGAGGAGCGAGGGTAATGGTAGGTTTATATCTCTCCAACTTAACTGCAACCCGTAGGCATAAAGCTAACTCTTTTAGTTTTGCTGCAGCTAGCCCAAGAGGTTACTTAAAAAAAAAAAAAAAAAAAAAAAAAAAAACCATATTATTGAGGTATAAGTCCCATTTCATACAATTCACCCTTATAAAAATATATAATTCAGTGTATTTTAGTGTATAAGTACCAATTCCTTCAAAGAACCACTGGTCACCATCAGGGATTTCACTCAAGGAAGGCTGAGCACTTGTTCACATGGCGTTGTCACTGTTCAAAAGATGTTCGGATATTCTGAGAACAGCCTTCAGAGCTTACAGCACAATCCTTTGAGCCTTCCCTATGGTGATGAATCTTTATCCTTTGAGGGTGGAGTTGACTTTTTGGAAACAAAGTGTTATTCAGAGCCAGTTATGTTGGATGAAGGCTGGGATAGAGCCATACAATAATGTTTGGGGTCAAAAACCAAAGGGTGAATTTAAAATTTTTATGTATTCTTTTGTGTGGCTTGGAAGCAAGTCCTAAATGGAGTGAAAAAAAAAAAATCATTTGAATTTAATCTCTCAATTTTCTGTTAAAAGGAATAAAAAAACCCTTATTCCCCTATTGCACATGGTCTCCTCACTAGAAAGAGAGGGGTCGACAGAATGCTGGGTCAGGGAATCGAAGGGAGGAAAATCTAGGTCCCACTGCTTGCTTGCTGTTTGACTAGAAGTATGTCCCTTCACTCCACCATCTCTACACTTCTGCCCCTGTAATTGAGGATAATACCATCTACCTTGGATATTAGGTGAAATCAAATGTGCAAGTCTGATTTGTAAACAGTAAGTTGAAAAATACTGTGCACATGAAAACGGAGAGTATCTAGTCTGCCACTTCAAAAAAAAATATATATATATATAATATATATAATACATGTTATATTTATTATATATAATAGATATATCTCTATATCTATATATACACATACTTGGGAAGATAGACATATCTTCCAGAATTGAAGCCATGACTATTAGGGATTGGTTGGAAGATTTTGCTGGAGGCATCAGTTTCTAATAGGGTCACATTTGGGAAAGAGTAAATCAATGAGTCTATTACTCTGGCTCAATAATCTTGATCAACTTGTGCTTAAGGAGCCCTTGAAGTTCACTAAAGATACATTCTCTGTGTTTCTTTCTTCCTACTCTTCACCTAGCTAACTCCCAACCATCTTCCATATTTCAAATATCACTTCTTCATTTATTCTTTCTTTCATAGGTAATATATTTCTGATACATAGTGCCAGCAAATATATGCATCTTTCCTATGAAAATCTTTTTTCTGTTTATGATTGTGTATCATTATTTGCCAGAATCTCTGTTTAGATCACATTTGTATTTCCAGAATCTAACACTGACATGAATAAGTATATGGAAAATGTTGATTATCTCTATGACCAGACTCTTCTTTCCCTAAAATCCTTAAGCATGATGGGGTAGTTCACATACGAGTTCATGATGTATTTTTCTAAAAATTATTATGGGGTAGTAAATTTGGAGAAAAGAGAGATCTTAATTTAGTGGTCACATTCTACTGAAGGGGAAACTGAGGCTTAGAAAAGGAGGTACTTTATTGAATGTCAACCAGTAACAAGAATGTACACAACAAGAGTTTCTGTGTATGTTACCTAGAGCATGGCCACAAAGCAGACTTGTGTTCACAACCAGCATTTTGTTGCATTTCTTTGAGCACGTGCCAGGCACGTTGGTATACAGAATCACATTGAATTGCCACAATAGCCCTGTGAATAATGACTATACTGTTGGGGTAACTTGGGGCTTGAGTCCATCTGTTTCACATCCTCCAAACCAGGGCTCTCACTCAGACCTCCTCAAATAAGTAAATGCACTATGCTTGTGCCCGCTATCTTCTAGCCACAGGTTCTGGCCAAGCACCTCAGGCCACCTTCCAATAAGATCAATGATTTAGTCTTATCAGAATTCTAGACCCACCACTGCCTTTGATGATATACCATTTTGCCAGATAACAGAGAACATGACAGAGGCTCAAAGAGGTGGTATGGTTTCTTCAAGGCCACAAGTGTGTAAGTGACAAAGCCAGGCAATGAGAATGCTGCCACAGTTCCAATTCCGTTTTCCCCACAAAGACTGTTTAAGTACGTGAACGAGAGCTCGAGAAAGAATGTGAGTATTCAAGTCACACTGTGGGGGCTCCCGTGAAGAGCTGTGTTCTTGTTTCTACAGAGCTGATGGCATTTGGAGCAGGGTGCTGGTTGCTGATACCTGTGCACAACCAAGTGTCTCTGGAACCAGGGAACATACCACTTAGAACTGTAGGCAGGATATTCTTTCAATAATTTTCAAGTCCAGGTCTTTGATTTTACAGTTGAGGAATGGAGGCCCAGAGAGGTACAATGAGTTTCCATGGTCATACCCTGAGGGCTGGGGACAAGAGTGAGATGATAGCCCAGGTCCACCCCTGCTACCCAAGACCTCTTTATACCTCACTATGGGGAGAATGAATAAAGAAGGGTATGGGTTGTCAGGCACAAGGATGTGTAATCATGCAGTGAAAGGATCCTCTGTTGGCTGCATTTAGTGCTTAATGTTTGAGAGCTATGGAAAGATTAAATTGGGGTTGACTGATGAATGATGGGGATAGGACAGCCACTTACATCACACCCCTCTTGGAGTGTGTCGATATGAATAAAGCCACCACTCCATTCCTACTGGATGTGGTGTATACCTTAGTTGTTATCAGTTACTTACACCATAATGACCCTATCCTGTATCCATATAGGAAGGATTAGTTGATATTCTGCTGAGTAGAGCAGGTGATAACAGGCGGACCGTGGGGCCTCCTTACAGCATACTTCATAACGCTTCCTTGGTGGTATTCACATCTCTCAAAAAAGTTCATTTGTGCCAACATCACATGGCAGAAAGGTCACTTTGATTAGAATCCTGGTGCTATCGTGTGCTATATTCACCCCAGGACCTGGGGCAAGAGGTAAATCCCACTTCAGCTGCAGGAAACCGATCCTCACTGTAAGAAGCATCAGGACAGGGACTCTGTCAGTCTGTTCACTGTGGATTTTCAACATTGAGTGAACGTAAATACTCGGGAAGAATACTCAGCATTAAAGGTACTGGGAGCTGCAGTAGGGCTATTTAGAAGCAATCTTTACAATAAGGAGAGGAGGGAAGGAAAAGGCTCAGGGCCCAAGGCAGAAAACATGATGCTAACAGATGACGGTGAGGAAACAGAGCTGTCTACATCTTATAAAACAGGTTTTCTTTGTCGAGAGGGAGAATATTCCAGCTGAAAAGCACGGAACATGGAAAGGGAAATACAGGAGGAGGAAATGCTAGGGAAGGACAGAGGTCAGGGTGCAGAAACAAAGTCAATAGATCCCCATAGGGCAGGGACAGCCATTTACCAAGGACATATCAGTGACGGTGGTAGTCGTGCTTTTGACATCCTTTCTCATATCAACTATGGAAAACACAGTATATCCATCTTCCAGACAAGGAACCTACGGTGTAAGGAAAATAAGCCATGAGTGCAGAGCCTAGTGTGGGGCTTAAACTCTCAACCCATGAGACCTGATCTGACTGGATACCAACTGTCGGACGCTTAACCAACTGAGCCACCCAGGGGCCCCAGTAGAGACAGGATCTGAACTCACATCTCAGTCTCACACTTTTTCCACTAAGACCTTAGGAATACAATGGTAACTCTAATTTCTGAGAAACCGCAGAGGACAATTCCAGAGGACTGAGGATGGACAAATCACTTAGTGTTAAGTACGAAGGGAAGGTGGATATTAGAATTTACATCTGAGTTTTGTATCTAACCCCAAGAAAACTCTACATTTGAGAAAGAGCATTTAGAAAAGGAAGCAGTGATCACCAGGAACTGGTATGGATTATCTGAGAATAAGAAAGGTGATGATAAATGTGCATCCACCCTTTCTGATGGGGTTGCTAGACTAGCAAAGCACTGGGTCCAATTGTGATGCTGTGTGTCAGTTTCAGCAAGAGACTGGGAAGTTTCCTTCATGATATTTTAGAAGAAGAGCTTGAGGAATGAAGGCTGGACGATAGTAAGTTTCAGTAGCCACACAGTTGTTGAAGAACGGGGTCATCGTACCTAGCCCCTAAGTCTGTTCTTGGCCTCCCTCGTAATCATTTAATCAATTGCTTGAAATGAAGACTGAGATTTTAAAATTTCTGATGTGATGGGGTCTGACAAAATTGTTGAATATGGACCTGGGGCCAAGACTTTGGTCCAGAAAGGGTGGTTTTAAGATGGGGACACACTCAGGAAACAGCAGCAAGACCCGTGATGACCCGAGCTGCAAAAGAGTTTTAAAGAAGAGCGGAACCTACTGATTGGTGTCTGCGTGTGTCTGGGGAGGGTTCAGGTGACACTAGATGTGGGGATTGGAGCCAGGCAGAAGGGATATTCAGACTGGAAGGAGAAGAGACACATTAAAGGAATTTTTTAGTCATCGTCAAATAATCAATGGGCTTTTGATGTGGAGAAGAATTGTCCCTTTATTTTACTTATATACATTTGCTTTTCATGTCTTTCTTCCAAAAAGGTTTTGAAGTCAGTAAAAAGTATTTAAAATCAACTCTGAGTAGCTTCAGAAGTCAGACACAGGGCAAGTGGTGAATAATAGTAAGGTGCCACCCAAACTATTTGAGTTACGAAACAAAAGGAATGACTTGCCTGAGCAAGTAGTGACCTTCCATTTCTGGAAGTATGCAAATGCAAGGTGACCAGAGTGACATGTGAACACACACACACACATACACACACATACACTTATACTGAGTTGACTTCTAGTGCACTTTCTGTACGTTTTTATTTAGGTTTGATATTTCTCTTGTTTTATTGTTTTATTTTCAATATTTAAAAAATAACAAGCACACTGTAGTTTCAACAAACTTTAGCCTCTGGCTCCAGTCACTAATGCCCTCTTTAGCTAAACCCCAGTCTCTGAGGGTTAAGATTGTCTTTTTGGAATATAGCTAATTAGACTTATCTTTCAGAAACACATAGTAACCATGAGTTTATTGTTAAATAATTTCCAGTAATTTTGGAAAGCAGACTAGAGACTGTGGCAGATCTGGGAATAAAATCTAAAACAAGACTTTTTCTCCAATGTCCCAGGGCTTGCTCTCTAGGCAATACTTTTCTGTGTGGATGGGCACTTCCTCCCCTCTCTCCTCTGCCCATTTACAGACTTGCCTTGCCCTTGACAGCTCTTTAGCTCTTGGGGGAGGGGGACCATAAGAGGCTGTTGACATGGCCAAAAGAGGGATTTCACATTTCATCTAGGGACTTTATGTTCAAAGAAAGGGAAAGAGAAATAGAACACGACTCCCTGCTCCCCGTCCAAGCAAGGACAAATCAAGCAGGTATGAAATTACAACCATCAGACTCTCTCTGCCTCCAAGAGTCAGGTTTGCAAATGCAAGAGAGCAGACAGCATTTTTCTTGAGGAAGCTTTCTCTGGCCTCCCCCAGAACATTACCCTTTCCCTTCTCTGACCTCTGTGCATACATCTGCATTGTCACTTATTTCCAGGCTTGTCTGTCTTTAAGTGACAAAACACTTGGAGTGTGCGTCCTGGAACACACCTGCCTGGGTCCAAATCCCAGGTTTGCCACTTACTGACTCTGTGGCCCTGGGTAGTTCCCTCACTGGCACAGTGAGAATAGTGGAATCTACCTCACAGGTTTGTTGGAAAACATCCCGACATCATGATGCCTTCAAAACCCTCAATAAAATTTAGCTGCTATGATGACAGTGGTTTATAAGATAGGCTTTGTGATCTGACCTGCCTGGGTTCAAGTTCTTGAGTTGTGTTATGGTGTTCTGTAGATAACCTGTCTTCACCTCAGCCTTCCCGTTGTAACCACAGTCTTTTTCTCAGAGGGATTGTTGCGTGGCTGATACAGGGAACATGCCTTGCCCGTAACCCTCAGGGAAGACTCCTCACTGGAATGGGGGTTTTCAGGGCAGGGGCTTGTGCTGAGTCCTCATTCCAAGCTCTTAGCTTGGGGCTGGCCCATAGTAGGAGCTGTTGAGTCTGTGGACTCTAGCTTTCTTGATTAACTATCTCCGTGCCCTCTCCCAACACACACACCCACACAGACACCCACACACACTATATACACCATACAGGCCCACAAATATATACAACGTACATATACCATATACACAAATACCACACTCATATGTGAACCCCATGTATACCTTATACACAAACTACAATACACACACACACACACACACACACACACACATTTCCCCTCTCCCAAAACTGCTCTACTGAGCAGAAGGGAGCTCTGTCATTTTCAAGGATATGATTCAGCTTCTAGGGCCTGTTGCTACAAGCATGAGGTCCTTCATCAGCTGTGCTACCTCCCTGGAAAGGCATGCAGAGTGAGTTCCAAATTTGCATTTTGGCCTGAGGAAAAGGGTGTGGAGGTATTTTTCTCCCCTCTGGATTGTTAAATAACACATTTCACCCAGGCCAAGAGACCATTTCTCCAAACAGAGGTATAGGTGAGGCTGGTTATTCTTTCTGAAATTCCACACAGTTCTAATGAATGCCACATGTGTCACGGTTAACAGGCTTCTCCCTGAGTTGTCAGCACCACAGAAGATGATAGACCTTCATGCCACATTTCAAAGAGGCACAGAACACCAGGGCTGGAAGGCATCCTGGAGAGTATCTTTCTTATCCAGTGGTTCTCAGACTTTACTGGGTTTTAAGATCCTTTGGAGCTCATGCTGTTCATATGTATTACCGAGCTTCAACCCTCAGGGTTTATGATTCGGTAGGTCTAATGGTTAGAGAAGGGTCTGGAAGTTAAAATAAATAAACTAAGTGATTCTGATACAGATGGGTACACAGATGATACTCTGAGAAAGATTGGAATCTCTTTCCACAGATGGAGAAAACTTGGTCCCGGTCATCAAACAAATCACCCAAGCAGTTAGTGGCAAGTCTGGGAATGGACCTCAGGTCTATTTGCATCTAGTGCTTTTCAGTATTTGACTTGAGTCCTTTGGTTCTGTATTTATATCTTCAAGCACTTTAAGATAAGTCTGTGTGGAGAAAAGCATTGACTTTGTCTCAGAGGGAAACAAGGCTCCTCTGTGGCCTTAGTCTTATTCTCTCTAGGAGACCCGCTTTTCCCAGGGGAGTCCCTTTCCTGGCTATCAAGTCCACTGGTAAATTACATAACTCTTAACCAAGCTTGTCCAGACTCCCACTGCAGAGCATCACAAGGAGGGGGAAGTTAAGTCTTAGTTAAATTTGCCTGGCTTCTTCTGTTCAGAAGCCAAACTTACTCTCCAGAGAAATACTCTCCAAATCTTCAGAGACTTCTTGACTGTTTATGTCAGTTGTCAAAAAGTTAAATCCCACAGACCAACTCTGGCCCACCATCTGGTTTTGTAAATAAAGTTTTATAGGAAAACAGCTATGGACATTTGTTTACATATCATCTCTGGCTGCTTTTGTTCAGAATGGCAGAGTTGCAACAGAGACCAAATGGACTAAAAAACCTCACGTATTTTCCATCTGACTTTTTACAGAAAGACTTTATTGATTTTTGGTTACATTGTTACTTGGGGCACTCCCGGGGGCCATGAGATGCATAATGCCAATTAAACCTGAACATGCAAAACAACCTCCAGTAAGTGCAATGATATATTCTATAACATCCCTCTCCTCCTCATAGTGTTGCTTGTACTCATGATGAAATCACAGCAACCTAGACTATCTTGCTGAACAGTCCTGGTCATTTTGGAAGGTAATTCAATAGATGAATGAAATTTTTGTTAGGTGATGTGATTTTTTAAAATTTTTTTATATAAAAAAACTTTTTTTTTTCACTTCATATAATGTACTGAAGAGTCTGTCATATCAAAGTGTATCCTAGGTTAGGTTTGATAAGACATGATGTTGACTTTTATTTTTTATTAAGTGCTAGGCATCTCTTCCTTGCTTATCTTTTTCATTCTCATCCACCATTCAGTGAGTAGGTTTGCTTCATGTTTGCATGGATATGTCATTACCTTCTTTGATCCAGCATCTTTGTGAAAGCAGGTCCAGAAGGGCTGGATCCAGAGCAAAGGGATGCTCCTAGAAGCAGATTCTTTTTCCTTCCAATTTTTGTTGTTGCCTAGTGATAATTTGGAAGTGTCGAGAGAGATTCCAGAGACCTGAGAATTTGACACAAAATGTTTTGTGAGCCATTTTTGAGAAATGATCCTAGAGTTATATTTTTCATTGCACCTCTCAATTTCACATATGCTTGTGTATTCACACACCCTTTGGCCATTCAGATGATTTCTACTGTAAGGAGAGACTTATGTATAAACCCCTCATCAAAGAATTTTTATTGGGAGACAAGAACAAAGTAAAATAAAATACCATTATCATGATAGGAGTTCCTATAAGAGAGAGAATTTCAAACCTGCTTTTACAGAAAAGCTGGACTCATACTTAAGCCGGTAGGGATTGAAGTTAGAACACCTGACTTGAAATAATAATAATATCTATTTTATAGGATGTCTGTGTGGATTAAATAAGAACATTTATTTATAGTGTATGCATGGCAGTTGGTGCTCCATGAAGACTAATTGTTGTTATTATTATTATTGATGATGATGATGATGATGATGATCTTATCCCCAGCAGGGATTAAATTGGGTAGGGCATTAAAGCCATACTCTTACTCAGTACACATGGCAGAAGGAGAGTTTGGAAAGTAATGTTGGTTGCAGATGATGGGCCCTACTTAATGACATCTCCTTACTGATATTCTTTATCCTGTAACTTGAAATCCTTCTCCTCTGACTTTGGAATAAGAGTGACCTCCACTTTGGTTATTAGTATACCATTAAACTGCCACAGGTAGAGGCTTGGAAAGTCCTTGAGTGTCTCCTCTCTTCTTGCATGATTGAGTTTGCTTGAATATAGAATCCTACCAATTCCATGGAGCTGAGCCTAGATCAGCCTGCTGGAGGATGAAACATCAGGCAGGACTAAGTTGCCACAACTAAATTCACTTTGGACCAGCCCACCCCCAAGCATGACACAGAAGCTCAGTCAAGATGAGCAAAGTTGCCTACCTACCTCTCAGCTGACTACAAATGCATGAATAAGACCATCAAGGTCAACCCAGATTAGCAAAACTTCCCAGATAACCTCTAAGTTCATAAGAAGTAATACATGGCTATCCTTTAAAGCTACTAAATTATGGACTTGCTTGTTACACAGCAATAAGTAACTGGTAGAGAATGTAGAATGTCCATTCAGTACTAGCAGATGATTAGTTCATGAAACCTTCTGGGGTCATCAGATTTTTTTCTTCCCTATACAAATGGAGGTGTTCTAGAAGCCCCAGAATGAAAGTCATGCAAATTAGCACATGTTTCCTTTGTCAAAATACCAACCCAATCCATTGGGATGGCTAATTAATAAATAATGTGATTGTTAATATGTTAGAATTGAGGATATATTCTGAAGTATTTATCACTGCTTACAGAAAACAAGTCTCCTGGAAAGAGACACACCTAATTCAGGCTAAAAATAGCACAGCTGAATTTCTGGGAAAGAAGACAAGAGTTTGGAGGAAAAAAGTATTCAGCCAGGAAAAAAAAAAAAGTGGTTTTCTTTATCTGTAGACATCTTGGGCTTCCTGAATGCCTGTGTCAGCTTGTTAGTGATAAGGAAGGCTGCATGAGGTACTATTATGGTTTAATGTAAAGCAAGAGACAGATTGATTTCTAAAGGGAGAGCAGAAAAGCAGAAAGAGAAACCATGGGTGAGGGGGATGGAATCACCCAGCTTTGATGCTGTGCTTTATAGGTGATTCAGTGCTTGCTTGCTGATAGGGTTGAAGAGCTCTGCACCCCAGCCAAATTTAAGCATTGGAAAATCAAAGCAATGAGGAATTGCTTCAAGGGTTCTTCACCTTCAGGCCTATAGCAGAATTGTGAGGTGCAGATTGTTCAAGTCGGTGAGCATCATGTGACAAAGAATCAGAGTTCGTTACCGAGAGCGTGCAAGTATATGCCATTCTTACAGTTACTCATACAATTCTGTTATTCATTATGAGCCCATAAGTGTGGTATAAAATTTTCATTCATACCTCCACTCATTGAAGATATTTATTAGGATAGATAATGTGCTATACCCTGGAAGTACAAAAATGAAAAAGAACATGGTCTATGTCTTATACAAATTCATAGGCTATGGGGAAAAGACAGGAAAAAAAAAAAAAGTGGCAATGACCATATTGAAAACCATCATGAAATGGATGCAAAGTACTGCTTTTTCCTCCATCAAGTTCTGAGTCTTTTGAGAGACACAGAGAGAAGCACATGGATAAGCAACATGTCATCTCTGATAGTGATACAGACTGGATTGAAGGAGATGATAGCAGATCCATCACCCAGAGGTCTCACTAATAATGTTTGAGGCCAGAATTAAACTTGGATTGATATGCACTCAGTTTTATGCCTACCTTCCTTCATTTTGTCTTTTCTTATCTGTATAATGGGAAGAGAAATTGCTGCTAGTTGATGATTGAGAGAATCTGGATATTCAAGGGTAAAAATAATGTTACTTTTAGATATGTCTTAATTGATTTTACTCTAGTAACTCTACCTCCCCACATCGTGTTTGCTAGTATAGCACAGGGAATGGGCAGGAAGAGTTGGGTTCTCTTAGAAAGGAAGAGGATCCTATGTAGGGAAGTATTCCCTCTCTTTGAGCCCAGAGGACTGAAAGGAAGTCAGAGATGAGAGAGGAAGACAGCCAGGTATAAAACTCTGCCTTCTACTCTGGAGGTGGAAGGAGATGTGCTGGGTAGATCTCAGGGACTATGTAGGGCAGAAGGCCCTGGTCCATGCCTCTGATGAGGACTCAAAGAGGTCACCAAAATGCAGAGCCACCACAAGCCAATAACTTGGATGTGGTTTGAAAGAATAGTCTGGGGGCACCTGGATGGCTCAGTTGGTTAAGCATCTGACTCTTGATTTCAGCTCAGGTCGTGATCTCATGGGTTGTGAGATTGAACCCACAACCCACATTGAGCTCCATGCTGAGTGAGGAGACTTCTTGAGGATTCTCTCCCTCTGTCCCTCCCTGCACTTGTGCTCCCTCTCCCTTTATCTCTCTCTCTCAAATAAATAAATAAATCTTATTTAAAAAGAGAGAGAGAGAGAGAGATATCTGGCATAAACAGGGTTTTATCAATTGCCTGAGATTCACTGGGTTCCAGGATAGCAGAAAGAATACTAATTTTAGAGGCATTGGGTCTGTAATGAGGCCAACAGAGGATACCCTTGAACAGAAGCCAAGGGATGGGGTCCTGGGCTAGGGCTGGAGGGAGGGAGTGTTTTAGACTCAAGATTCTGTAGTGTCATTGGGAACAGACACTGTAATGGGGCACAAGGAATGAAGGCATCTGACTCAACTGAGCTGAGAAAACTCTACAGAAGCTTTCACTGAATTATTCATGGATATTAGTTATTGTCAACATCCCTCATACCCAAGAATGAAGCAAAACCAAGGAAACCTGATAAAACACTGCCCACCACACACTCAAATATCAAACTGGGCATTACCTTCCACACAGTTCCATGGGGTCATGTCAGTCATTCTCCCATATAACCAGGAATGAGCAGGGGTGGAGGTGGAGACCAGGGAAAAGGATGATTATTTCAAGGAGATGGCCTTAAATACAACTGAATAATTTAACAACTGATTAGATTCATTTTCTAATTTGCATGGACCGCATTTAAAGATATTTGGCAAAATGGAAAAAAAAATAAAAATATTTGGCAAATTGGGGTTCATGTGAAGAAGAGTCAAGTAACAGTTTAGAAATAAGAGAGACACACAATCTTTGTTCATTGAAGTTTATTTCCATTATAGAACTTCAGTCTCTCTGGTGGTCCGTAATTCCTCTCTTATTTGCCTACGTCTCTACAATCTTGTGAGTAGGATGGTAAGTCCCGTTAAAAGTGAGTACATTGCATATTATTTGCTATGTAACTTGATGTCTGGTGAATAGTAGGTATTTGACAAATGTTATAAAAAATGAATATTTCCTTCTACTATTTAGTATATCCAAATTGTAATCGAGGTCCTAGCAAAGGTGTGAAAAGGTTGACATTTGGTTCGGGTTCATTTCACTCCTGTTCCATCCCTATCTCTCAGAATCTGTTCTTAACCTTTCTTCAACCAACTTTAAATTAGAAGAAATGATCAGAATCTAATTTAGACAAACAAGTGGCAGATAACAATGCATTATGTCCTGTCTCCTATAGACATTGGTCTATTAACTGATTCTAGTCCTTGGTCTTGGGATGGGCCAGTTTTCACCATGGGGGTGGGACTTAGTGGGACAGATGGAAGAGAGATGTTAGGTTGGGAGACTCTTCAAATTACCATCAATGACACTTGGTTGTTCCACTTAAGTGAATGTCCCTTCTTAAATAGTAAGCTTTGCCCATAAAACTAACTGGTAATACAGAGATTTTCATGGTACACAGACAACACTCTGCTTTAATCCCCAAAAGGGGAAAGAAAATCTAGTCTTGGAGTTTTAAATTTCCACCCCAAATGAGCTTTCTAGTATTTTTCTTTTCTTTTCTTTTTTTTAAGTCCAATTTCTTAACTTCCTCCTTGTGAATGAAATATCACACAGGCATGGGTTTCTGAAGGTTATCTATAGCTTTGGCTAAAATGGCTATAATTGGAGAAATGAAATAGTGCTAACTGCAAAGCCTGAATAACATTATAACATTATGCAAAATGAAGGCACTTTAGAAGAATAAAGGAAAGATGACAATGCAAATCAGAGCCAGTGAAGGTCAGACGTTTTGCATAAAGTGCCTCACAATGTAATTCATGTGAACTTCGCCCGGGGAGAGAAAAGTGACTTATTAAAGCACAATGCTTTTTCAAAGAGCATTACCGTGAGGCTCTGGATCTGCTTACAAGTCCCACAGGCGGCCATGAGGATTGGGTGAGGAGCTGGGTATAGGCATAGCCAAGCTGAAATTATAGAACCTTTGTTCGGAAATAAAATATCTCAACCCTGTGATTGCACTCAAGCTGGCTTTCTTAACCCTCTGATGGCTGAACTAATGGGTGGTTACTTTGGAAACAGGACCAGAAAGGTATTTACAGTTATTTACAGGGTAACGTGTTTATTATCATCTTTTATTATCAGAACCATGTGAAGCAGGAGGTTTTAGTTTATTCTCTTTTCAATTCAGGCTACTGAGGCTCAGAAAGTTGAAGGCATTTTCTTGTAGGACTTGTAAATATTGGAGCGGACACATAAACTCTGTTAGACTCTGAGGTCTAAGGTGAATCCTTGTGTCATACAGCCTAGAAATACCTATTGTCTGTGCCTATGAGAAGATGGGTCCTTGCACTTGGAGTGAGGTCTTACACATGGTAGCAGGATTCTTCAGCTTGACTTGATAGCATCTTTAGTCCTCTCACATCTAATGCCTGTCTTTGTTTCTCCTTCCATACTAGGTTCCCTTGCTCTAGGACAGAGGTCCAGACTAATTCTGGGCTTTAACTTCCCATCCTCTTTTCTGGCTCAGTAGAGAGGGTAGTACTTACACAGAGTGCCACTGAGAGGCTCCAGTGTGACACAGAGCAGGAAGTGCTGTATAGAGCTAAAACCATAGACCAAGAGTCAGGCTTCCTGGATGGGTCCTCCAGTTCCACTATTTACTAACTATGTGACCTGGGGCAATTTTTCTTATCTCTAAAAATGGGGTAATATAAATATCTAGCTCAAAAAGTAGTATAAGGAAGAAAACCAACCAGCTATTTAAAGTTATTATAATGACTTGCATTGTAGTAGAGGTTCTACAGATGTCAACTCATATTTTACAAAAACTCTTAATACCCCACCAGCCCACTCAAGCCTAGGATAAATTTTCCACCATGACCCTACCTTTCTCTCAAAAAGTTTATATATGTGGTCAGTCTCACACAGACTAGCCTGATCATTAGAATCACCCAAAGTGCTGGGTAAATGTGCAGAGTCCCAGTGTCTTCTTAGACCAGCAATCTGAGCTGCACAGGAAAAATTAAGGACATTTTCAAAAATACACTTGTCAGGCCCTACCTAGGACCCACTCCAGAGCATCTAAACATCCAGGCTGGTGAGCTGTAGCAGGGTTTTAGCAAACATCCTCATCAGGCAGGGGTACCAAAGGCAAGTCCTCATAAACCAGGACCATTAGCCAGTAGAAAGTGGAACTCTTTTTGTATAATTTACACAGATCAATAATTCATAGTATACTACAGGAGAGGGCACTGGCTTTGGCAACACTATAAGTGCTGGAAGAATTCGATAGAAGGGGAAAAAGAAGGCACATATGTTACAGGGGAAAGAGAGAAACTCTTGGGCTCTAGATAGTCTTGAGCTCAAATCAGTGACTCTAATGAAGTTACTCTAGGGTGCCTGGTTGGCTCAGTCAGTGAAGCGTCTGCCTTCAGCCCAGGTCATGATCCCAGGCTCCTGGGATCCAGTCCTGCATCAGGCTCCCTGCCTAGTGGGGGGTCTTCTTCTGCATCTCCCTCTCTCTCTGCCCCTCCCTCTGCTCATGCTCTCTCTCTCATGCTTTCTCTCAAATAAATAAATAAAATCCTTTTAAAAAAGTAACTAAGATAGTTACTCTATTATGTGGTATGTTAACTATTTGTTAAGGTCGTTGTGAGAATTATCTATGGTATTAATGGCTGGCTTCTAGTAAACATTCAGTCAATGGTAGCTATCATCTCTGTGGGTTAACATCTTCAGAAATAGCTTTCTGGAGACCATTCAGAAGACTTAAGTCAAGCTGTAGAGAAAGAGAAGTTTTTATATTATAAAATATATATTTATAAGAGACCAATATTCTCTTATTTGCAAACCCAAATTTTCCTAACTAATACATATGGCTATTGCTTTCTTTTCCTTCTCTAAAAAAATGTGGCCTTCTTCATCCTCCTCATTTAATTATACTCACGGATCTCAGAGAAGAAAGACCCAGAAGAAGCCCTTTGTTTGTTATAGAGATGGGTAAGACAAGAAGACCTTGGTCCACCAGCGCATTTCTTCCAGGAAATATTTCTCAAAGGTTCCTATTAATAACATGCACTTCTTCTGAAGCTTTTAGGAAATGTCACCTAGAGTCCAGCCAAGTGGAAATGACAATTACCTGGTTGAGACTAATGATTCATCCAATTTCTGGAAACTGCACCAATGCCCCCCAGAAGAGAGCCAGTCTATTGTTTCAGTACAATGTGAAGCATTTCCAACAGTTTGTTCAGTGTCTCCGACCAGACTGTAATAGTCAAATTCCTGAAACCCAAATAAGCTTGGGCATTCTGAGGGGATTGGGGGTTAAGGATTGGGGCAGAAGATTCCTTTGCCACTTTAGATACGTGGGGATTGCTGCACATGGCTATTAGTGAAAATCTTACTTTTATCAAGTTTCAGGGACTATAAGGGTATGAATCATACCGAAATTTTATAGTCTCTTGAAACCACTGTGTGTGGTGTCATGCACTTCCCATTGTTGCTGCTCTAATATCAGAGGGCATTTTCTTGGATCCAGGGTCAGCAAGAGCAGTGCATGCTAATAGATGGAAGATGTGGGTATCCACCCAGCATGGTCTACAGGGCCCATAAAAATTGCTGGCCTAGAAGTTTTCTCCCATCCTGATGTTGCAGTACTAGAAATTTCTGCATTTCGTGGCTTTTCATTCTCTCTTAAAAACTTATGTTGCTAAGAGAGGATGACACATGACAGCTTAATAAGTAAGGTATAGGTCAAATTAATGTGACCTCTCCCAACTAGAGGACGCAGACAAACAAGGCAGGAAGTTCTAGCCATGTTGTTTCTTTACTTGTTTCATACACTTGCTCTGTATTTTTTTGCCCCTATCCCCTTGATCACATGTTCTGGATCTGCCTATATGATATTGACCATCAGTATTTAGCTCAAGAGGTGGCCCAAAAGTCCTTTCCTCCGGGAAGCTTCCAGCTTACTTGCTTAGAATAATGCTTCTCTCGCCACCTTCGTGCTCTATGACTCATGCAGTGCTCCCTTTGCTCCTACCTCATTCTTTTTTCACCATCCCTGCCCTTGTGGAGTTTAGAAAGGGAAATAGAGGTTAATCCATGTATCACACTATTCAATATAAAATTACCACTCTGTAAAGCATTATAATGAAGAGGTGCTTGGCTACAAGAGAATATTCTAAGGGAATTTGCTGGTCAGGTCAATGAGGGCTTCCCTGTAGAAGGAAGGAAGAAGGAATCAATCCCTTCTGATTGAGCTGTGATCAGAAGGGAGAAAAGGGCTGATCTAGGCATCTGCAGTTGACTCTGGGCACTCATGGGATTGTAGATTGTTAGAAGGATTACATGAGGCAATGAATGTCCTACGGGGGTTTCGAGCACTTGGTACGTGCTCAGTGAATGGTGCCCATTATGATTACTGGTACTGTGGATTTATTATTATGACTGTAAAGTGCTATCATATTCTCTAGTATGGCCTTTTAGCCTTTGGCAAAGTAGGTTAAAGTCACCTAGATATAAGGTCTGTCTATGACCTAATTATTTTGGGGGATCAGTTTTTATGCCGTGGTATGTAGGATGGAAAAACAAAAACAAAAACAAAAAGCAACTGTACTGATAAACCGCATGCCTGATGTTGGTATCATTTCTTTACCCTCCCTCCTAAGTCATGAATTTTTGGTTTCTGGTCACTATTATAAGTTGAAAAGTAGAAATCTTATTACAATGTTTATCAAAATTTTAAATGTGCATTATCATTTGACCCTGCAGTTTTCCTTCTAGAATCCAGTCTATGGAAATACATGTGTGCCTCAAAATATAAGTCCAAGATAGTTCATTGCAGAATTATTTATGACAAAAAATACTAGAAATAATGTAAATGTACAACAGTTAGAAAGTGGTTCTATACATCCATGTGCTATCAATGAAAGATAGTGTTTAAAAAAATGAGGCATATCTTTATGGACTGACATATCAAGAAGTCCAAGGCATAGCTGGAAGTGAAAATGAAATAAATCACATCTGGTGTGATTTCTTTCGTGAAAAACAAAGGTAAAAGCAAAAACGGTTTGTGATTCACAGAGATAATGAATACTATGATGGTCAAGAGTGCCTGTCCTGAAGTCAGAAGACATGGGTTGAAATCCCACTGCTACTGCTTTCTAACTGGGTGAGTTTGGGTGAGTTATTTAACCACCTTTGCATCAGCTTTTCCATTTGTAAAGTGGGGGTAAAGATAGTATATATCTTACAAATGGCTAACAGACGCATGAAAAAATATTCATTATCATTAACCATCAGGGAGATTCAAATCAAAACCACACTGAGATACAACTTACACCACTTAGAATGGCCAAAATTAACAAGACAAGAAACAAAAAGTGTTGGAGAGGATGTGGAGAAAGGGGAACTCTCTTACACTGTTGGTGGGAATGCAAGTTGGTGCAAACCAGTGTGGAGATTCCTCAAGAAATTAAAAACAGAGCTTCCTTATGACCCTGCAATTGCACTACTGGGTATTTACCACAACGATACAGATGTAGTGAAAAGAAGGGCCATCTGTACCCTAATGTTCATAGGAGCAATGGCGACAGTTGCCAAACTGTGGAAAGAACCAAGATGCTCTTCAACAGATGAATGGTTAAAGAAGATATGGTCCATATATATTATTTC
Source organism: Mustela nigripes (assembly GCF_022355385.1). Classification (NCBI taxonomy): domain Eukaryota; kingdom Metazoa; phylum Chordata; class Mammalia; order Carnivora; family Mustelidae; genus Mustela; species Mustela nigripes. The sequence continues at coordinate 183,783,478 of NC_081559.1, forward strand.
TCCATCAGAAAGCATGAATACCCAACTTTTGTATTAATAGGGATGGTACTGGAAGAGATTATGCTAAGTGAAATAAGTCAAGCAGAAAGAGTCAATTATCATATGGTTTCACTTACTTGTGGAGCATAAGAAAAAACACAGAGGACTTGGGTGAAGGAAAGGAGAAGGTAGTTGGGGGAAGTCGGAGGGGGAGATGAACCATGAGAGACTGTGGACTCTGAGAAACAAACTGAGGGCTTTGGAGGGGAGAGGGGTGGGGGGTTGGGTAAGCCTGGTGGTAGGTATTAAGGAGGGCATGTATTGCATGGGGCACTGGGTGTCGTGCATAAACAATGAATCTTGGAACACTGAAAAGAAATAAAAAAACTAGTTTATACCTTAGAGGAATATTTTGAGGAGTAAATAATTTAATATGTACAAAGTGCTTAGAATATTGAATACTCCAAGGGCTTATATGTGATTACTATTACTATTATTAAACCTATATGTAAACACACAGAAAAAGGACCATAGAGAAATTGCAGATCTTTCAATAGTAAAAACAGGTAACACTATACATTTACCCTAAGTTCCTGCTTCATTTAACCAAGGATATGCAATGTAAGGGAGGCAAGCATGACCCCATGGAGCTCACGTTGTCATGACTTTCATGTCACTCTGGAGCCTTGGATCCTCATTGGATCCAAAGCCGAAGGTCACACATTTCTTCCAGGCAGGACTCCACTGTGTTGAGAAAGCAGTGTAGAGAATGCTCACTGTTGGTGAAAGACATACCTTACCAACCTGGGCATTTTGATGTAAGGAAGAGTTTGCAAACCTCAGGCTGTCCTGGATGACATGACCTGAACTCAGTTTTAGGGATGCCACGTGTTCCTACTGGGGAGAAAGCACAATGAGCACCTGGGTGTCTTTCCAAAAATAATGTACCTGCACCTCCATTTCCAAAATTCATGTACCTGCGCCTCTATTCTAACGAATCAGAAAGCATTTCCTCTTGTTCTGCACCTGTCCTCTCCCCTGTCCATGGCTGCACTTTTGTCATTTTTGTCCTAGATGATTTTGCCATTGAGTTTGCCCCAAGAACACAAGTCCATTTTCCTACTTACTTCCACTAAACTGCTGATGATGGGGCGATGACAGGGAGAAGGCAATCCACAGAGAGGGGCTTTCACTTGTTCGTCCTTATATTTCTTGACGGTCGGATGTTTTTGCAATGAGAAAATATCATGTATGAGTTACCTCTGTGTGCTTTTTACATAAAAGAAAGAAGTTCTTGCCTTCTTCCTCATAGCATTTATCTATGTGTTTGATAGTTGGGAGTGGGGAGTCAAACAGTATAACCAGAGGTCAATTTCCATAGCTCTTTTTCTAATTCTAAGGGAATAACTTTATTTAGTTTTTTTTTTTAATTTTAGCATTCAAATGTTTACATACAGAAAAGTAAAGATTTCATTATAATGGATGATTATACCTTGATTTAACACTTCCTGATATTTTGCTGCATTTAGTTTATCCCTTTTTTCTTAACATTTGATTAGTGTTTTAAAGAAGTTTATATTTTAAAACAAATTACAGACATCATGGCATTTTATTTCCAAATATTTCAGAATGCAACTGCAAAAAAAGAAATTAGGCTATCATCTTACATAATAAGAATACAATTATTATCATACACCTAAAATTAACAGTAATTTCCTAGTGGCATATAATGCCCAGCCCAAATTCTAAATGTCTTCAATTATCTTTCATAGCTGATTTGTTCAGACCACACACTGCATTAGTACACTGGGGACTCTTTTGTGGCTTTCTGAAAGGCATCTGAAGGACATCAGAATTAGGAGGAAACATGGCAAGGGGCTTTGCTTTCCTTGGGTGATGAATTTGCCTGGCAGAGGCCAAGGCACGCAGCATTCTTGCTTAATGACCAAGAACCAGAACAGGAACAGGCCTGTGATTGCCTATCGATGTGAGTTTGGAATTGAGTGACCAGTATGGAAATCGCATGCAAATCTAAGCAAACCATACAGACTTCCCACAAAGGGGTTCGTGAGAATTACTACACTCATGAGGGAAGAGAATATGTTCTAAACTTTGTTGACTTGAGGCTTTGCTGGTTTATAGCAGTTTTAATTCCATTTTCCCTCTCCAGAGAAGGGTAAGCTCCCTGAGTTGTCACCTATCCACAGCATTCTGCATAAACACTGAGACTTGAATGATTTGTGTTGTGTTATTGGCACTAGGTATACTGCCTTTGATTGCTCCAGGGGCTCCAAGGATGTTCAAGTCCTAATTCTGCCAATAATCCCAAGTGACCTTTACTTCAGCTTTAAAAATCACTCATGTTCGCTGGGAAATGGGGGGGGGGGGGGCTTGACTAATGCTCTTGAAGTCGATTTCCAGTTCTGAAGTTCCAGGTAACCCTAAATTCTTCCTTTTTGACCGCCAATTTCTCTCTCGGTCATACATATTCCTTTCCTGTGTATTGCTAGGAAAAAGAAAATCTTGTTAATTGTATTAGCTGCCCTCTTATAATTTGATTGTGCATTTCATTTTTTGTTAGTTTATTTGTAAGGGAGAATATCAAGGGGGCATTTGGAGGTCTTCTTCAAAATTGGAGATTTGCTTTCTCTGCAGGATCTTAAACAAATGAATATTTTAAAAAACACAGTCTTAGGAGGGCTCTGTAACAGAACTTGCTACTCTGTGTTGGTAAAAGCATCAGAAAAACCAAAGACCCTCCAAGAGAGAGGATGTACAAGGGAACCCGGCTGCTAGGGATCACGTCTGAATTCCCTGCACAGCTTCCAGGTTCCAACAGTGCGAAGGGAAGGGAACAGTGAGAAGGGAATCGAGAAAACATTTCTCGAACACCTACCACGTCTCAGGCACCACACATGCACATCTTACCCAAACAGTTCACCACGGGATCCGAAGTATGTATCAACCTTATTTCCTATAAGTAAGGACATTTTCCACTTTCCAGATGAGAAAATGGAAGTTTAGAATGTTCTTTCAAATCATCTTCTCAAGGTGGAGCAGGAAGAAGTCAGGAGCTCCATGGCCAGACTCCCTGCCAAAGCCCTCAGTCTTTCTCCTTCTCCTTGCCAGTTCACCTTTCCTTCCTTTTTCATCTCTTAAGATGCCTAGCTGTAGACGTTGGCCAAGACTGAGCACTGGGAATGCCTATATGGCAGAGTAGTGCTCAAGAGACTGATTTGCAAGAGTATCTGTGGGTTTGCTTGTTTGTTCTGAGCTGCAATCTTCCTTGGGAATCAAGCCCTGTGTCATCTACTCTTAAAGTAACCAGTCTCTGAATTCAGTCCAGGTCATCTGCCCTATTTTTGCCCCGCTGGATGATTTTTCCCTCTTTTACCTGGGTTCCCCTCCCTTCCTTTTCCTCATCCTTATCATCTCCTGAGAGATCCGTCTCTGACTCTTCAGCCTAGGTTAAATCTCCCGGGAACACTCCCCGAGTTCTCTGGCCATTTGCTTTTTCAGCATGTATTTATATATATTTAGTTGCTATTTGTGGTGAAGCAGATTAACACAGAGCTTAAGTAAATGGGCTTTAGAACTGACCTGTCTGGGTCTATAACCTAGGATCGCCTATTTACTAGCTGTATATATGTTGGCCAGGCTTCCTAACCACAGTGTGCCTCGGTGTCCTCATCTATAGAATGGGCTAAGAATAGCACCCAGTATTCACTGCATAGCAGCGCTGGTTAAATCAGTTGCTCTATTTGAAGTTCTCAGAACAGTGCCTTGCACAGAGCAAGCACTCAGTCATTATGAGCTATATCCTTTTCTGTCTTACTTCCTCAATGGACAGTGGTTCTGTTGGGGGCAGATCCTATATCTGTCTCATTTGCTGTTGTATTCAGTATCTCCCCACATTGTGGATACTCATGAAATATTCATTGCCCGCTCCAGTTACTACCTTTCCTCATCACACACCTCGGCATCCTACGGAATGCTTGCCGTGGACTGGAAACTTCCCCGTAGATAATCTCTCATGCCTCTCGTCCATTAGTTACTATTGGCATAACAGTTCTACTGACAAGGAAAGTAAGGTTCAGGGAGTAAACTGCTCTGCCTTGGGAAACACAGCTATTGAATAATTGAGGTAGTATTGAAACACAGCTGTGGGGAGCCTCAGCCCTGTGCTCTTGCTCTTTTTTTGTCTCCGGGCTGCCTCTTTTTGCCATGGAGTGAACAATGAACCTTATGTAAACGCTATGTAAATAGGAGGTCTCGTTTCATGTAACCAAAGCCAAAGCCAAGTAAGCAGAAGTTGACCAAAGTGTCACAGTCACCTGATATTTTAATAATAACAATAAAAAGATATCTCCTTTTTTCCTAGATACCAAAATGAATGTTGATTCCCAAGTAGAGATGGAAAATCATTTAAGACCTCTCCCACAGAGGTCATAGCTTTCTGTAGAAAGAACTAAAGATCCACTTGCTAATGCTGATTTATAAGTAACCATGATGGTCATCTTGGGCCACTCTGAACTATAATAACTCCCAGTGTGGGATGGCTCAGCTAGAGGACCGGTGAACTGTGATGTTTGTCCTGAATTAAGGGCAATTTATGTGCTTCTCAAACTTTAACCTGGGGGCCTTATCACAAGGCTGGATTCTAATTGAGTGGGTCTGAGGAGGGGCCTGAGATTCTGCATTTGTAACAGGTTTCTAGCTGATGTCGATGTTGCTGGATCACAGATGATCCTTTGGAAAGTAGTGGTTTATGGGATTTCCCTGAGCTGCATTCTAGCCAAACACAGTGTTTCCAGTAAAGAATGGTCTTTGCAGAGGGGCATCTGGATGGCCCAGTCGATTAAGCATCTGCCTTCGGCTCAGGTCATGATTTCAGTGAAGGTCCTAGAATCTAGCTCCATGTAGGGCTTTCCTGCTCAGCAGGAAGTCTGCTTCTCCTTCTCCCTCTGCCCCTCCTCCCTGCTCATGTGCTCTCTCTCAAACAAATAAATAAAACCTTTAAAAAATAATTTTTGCAGGAACAGAAAGAGCAGGAGCCTTCTGGGGGAGCTAAGTGCATTCAAGTCCAGTTCTGCCACTTAATGGGAATGGGGTCATGGGCCAGATTCTTCTCTTGAGATGTGGGTGTCCTCGTGCATAAGTGAGTGTGGTGCATATTGGGAAGAAGCAGCGGTTCGATGTAAATTACCTGTAAGGTTCTGGCAGTTATAAGACTGCATGACTACCTGACTCCTTCTCATGCCTAAACTGAGGTTGAATTATTTTTTTTTAAGAAGGGAGTTGCGGGGGGTACCTGGGTGGCTCAGTTAGGTCCAGCGTCCAACTCTTGATTTTTGGCTCAGGTCATGATCTCAGGGTGGTGAGATCAAGTCTGGTGTTGGGCTCGGCTCTCAGTGTGGAGTCAGCTTGTTTCTTTCCCTCTCGTTCTCCCCCGGCTCCCTTTCTCTCTCTCTCCTTCTCTCCCAAATAAATAAATGCAGTAAATAAAAGAAGGTGGTGGGGAAGGGCTCAGAATCTGGTGAGAGAGATCAGCAGTAGCCATGGGAGCTAGTAAGTATCCCCAGAGCCTGCTGTTCATGATACAACTCCATAGCCCTTTTCTGCTTCTCTGTGCTCTGCGTCCATCCCACCAGACGGCCAAGGACATTTTGTCACCATAATACACAGGCTTTGGTCCTAAAATTTCCTGGTCATGAAGACATCCTTCATGACCCTGACTTTTAGCTAGAGCAAAATAGACATGGAATTTTATAGCAGGAGTGAAGGCTGGATGCCACAGAGCCAAAAGACCTTATTTCAGAGAGGGGAAGAGACTTCTCTAAGAACACCCAGTCGATTGGAAAGTAGTTTGAGCTCAGAGCTCCTGTGGGCTCATTGCCAGCCCCATATTTTCTCTGCAGTATAAATGAATGCAGTGTGCAGGTTTTAGTAATATGCCTGGATGTCCTTAGGCAGCTGTCATAAAATAGCATTCCCATATGAAGTACACCACCTGTGTTTCCAAGTTGTTCCTGACATTCTTATTTTAATTTACTTAGCCCATCCTGTTTAAAAATAAGATTCCTAATACCTTTCTCTGGTATTCAGCAGTAGGTATTGTTGGCAGTAATTGAAAACACTGCACTGGAAAGTGGTCTTTCTCCTCCAATCATACATGGTGAGAATTATGCCTATTTTCTGGGGCCTGATGCTACCATTTTGCCCCAAGTACGCTGCACACTGATAAGTGCTTTCTGTTTGAGGGCCAGGAGAGATCAAGTAAAGTCAGAAAAGAAGACAAGAAACACAGGGAAGAAGACTGTGAAGTTGTTCTTGGAAAACTGAAATATGCCCTCACCACCTTCCATGTTTCCTGTCTCCCACGCCTTCTGTGGAATATGCCTTATCTACTGTGTTCAGGGCTTTTAAAATGTGGCTCTCAACAGAAATGAAGGAAGGGATAAAGGAAGGAAGAAAAGCTTATCATCTCTCTGTTGGTTAATGTAAAACTTTGAGAACGCTCTGTATCATAGAGTATGATTGGTGTTCATTTTCTCCCAGGAAGTGATGTATTAAGAATACTATGAAGAGAGATGTACTTTCACAGGTAGACTCCACATCTCACATGTGGAATCATCACACTGACCACTGTCATTGTCTTCAGGCACATGATTCATCAACATATATTCAGAGATGATTTGGTATCAGGCACCATGGAGGTCGACGTATGAGCTACAGATACACATCATACATGGAACCATGGTTCCCATCATGGTGAATTGTCAGGTCCCTTCCTATGAGAAAGCTGCCAGAACTATAAAATGGCAGGTGTATCCTTGCCCTTGTCTTAAAATAGCCAACCATTTCTGCCTCCCATCCCTCCCACTGTTCTCAGTGCCAAGTCTTGAACATTATACTCCTTGTTCCCTGCATCCTGTCCCACACTGCTGTTCATCTTCCTACCTCCTTACTTTATAATTTTTTCTTCTGTTGGTTTCATCCTGTCATTCTGTCTTAGTCCTCAGGACCACTGTTCCAGCTCTGCTCATTTTCCTCTTCCTGGACTCACCAGGTTATATTCCCTCTCTGGCTATACTATTCCAGGTCATCTGGATAGGCTCTATAGTGAACATTGTCCCAAGAGCTCCAACATTATATAACTTCAAGGGTCTGTGCATTAGTTTACCTGTTTCTTCTGGGACAAATTACCACAGTCAGTAGCTTAAAACACAAGTCAAGTATCTTATAGTTTACAGATCAGAAGTCCAGACAAGATCAGGCATGTTTAGGGTGGTATGGCCATAGAGAGGAGATAAGAAGTCCAAAATGGACCTTACTGAGTTAAAATCCTGCTATCAACAGGACTATATTCCTTTTGTAGGCTTTAGGGGAGATCCTGTTTTTGTATTTTCTAGATTCTAGAGGCTGCCTGGAATCCTGGGCTCATGGCTCCTTCCTCCACCTTTTAAGCTGAACATGTCCAGTGGGTCTTTTTGATGCTATCCTACTGGTTCTGATCCTTCTTCCTTTTCTCCATTTAAGGACCTTACGATTACATAGGGCCACCCAGATATTACAGCATATTGTCCTAGTCATAAAATCAGCTGGTTTTAGCAAACTTTATTTCATCTGCAAAATTAATTTCCCCTTGCCAAATAATATTCCATATTCATGGGATTCAATTCATTCCCTGGACCTGGGAGAAGACTTTACTGAGGGATGGGCAAGAAATAGCTTGGGGTGGCTTTGGTCAGAGAAGATAAAAGAGGCCTTAGAAATATTCTCGCCACTGTCCCTTCATGCCTTGCTGTCACTTACTTCACAATTTTTCCAAGACTCACCCTATCTTGCTAAAAAACACATTAATCACTCAAGACTACAACACAAATCCAATATGTAGTTATTGCCGTCAAAAAAAATAAAGCAAACATGCATTAAATATTTAAATTACAACCTAAGGAACATCTATTATTCAATGCAAGTTATCAATGCAATAAATAATACTCATAAATAGTTTTAGATGTTTTAAAGACAACACTGTCAAGCAATGAACTGAGTACTTTCAATGCAGACTATCTTTTAATTTCTAAAATAGCTTGGGTATTATTGATACATTTTTCAGTAAGTCAATAGAGACTCAAAGAGCGTTGGTATATTGCAAAATGTCACATAGCTAGTATATGGAGAGGTGGGATTTGAAGCTGGGTTGGATTCCATGGCCCAGATAGGACCACTAGGCAACACTGCCACCTTAGGAGTTCAGAGGACAGACCCATCAGGGGAGGAGTGTAGTAGCTAAGAAATGCTTCTTGAAGGTGGTGATATGTGAACAGACATTTAAAAGGTTGCTCAATGAGAATCCCCTTAAAATTCCTTTAAGACTATAGGGGAAATCAGAACTTATTTACACTCCAATTACCAAAACAGGTTCACCCCCAGGGCTTGCCTGTGCTATTAAGACAGTGTGCATTCACGACCCATGCTCCGTTTACTTCAACTTCCAATTCCCATCTTGGGGAGACAATTAAAAAAGTAATACTTGTTTTCTTTAGGCCTTAGATTAGCTCTTCCCTGTAGCCCCAGAGGGGACATTTCTCAGCACAGCCAGATGAGGGAGCTTGGGTGTGGCGAAAGGATGATTGGGAAACTGAGTGTGGGGGTGCTCCCAATGTGCTCTAGGGGCCATTTTAGGGAGCACAAGCCAACAGATGGAAATTACTCGTATCCCTTTAGAGACTGCAGACCGCACAAGTCATTCATTCATGAATGCATGCATCATCAAGCAAGTCATTACTCCTAAAAATCTAAGAATCCATAGGAGACAATACATAAAAATTATCCTTTATCAACAATTATCCTCTATCAACAATACAGACTCAGACATAGCAAATAAGTATTAAGTACAAAGTGTCAAGAGTCTGTCATCTATACATAACACAAGCATGTATGTGCCTGCCGTACTATATTCTAATGTGTTTGTGTACATTTTCTAACTTCTACGAGGGCGAGATCTCTTCAGATACAAGACTGTTAGAGCCACTTTTGCTTCTTCAGAGAGCAGCACATGCATTTCTACCCATAGGAAAGCCTAATGATGATAGTGTTGAGGCAGATGTAATGAATTATAATTTACCAAGGAAACTCTGAGGAGTTGGCCAAGCATAGTTGTTTTGTTTTGCACCAAGTCACTAATTCTGAGTCAGGAAAAGACATGTTTTTGCTCCTTAGATTGTTTTTTGGAAAGAACCTAGAACTCAGGGGTAGATTGCTTTTCAGACATCACAACTGTGCATGTGAAGCATGTGAACAACCTAAAACTTAAGACCCTCAGAGGCAGAGAGATCTAGTTCAGAAATTTGCTTCTGCCCCTTGTCCTTTCTGGGATATCATGGTTCATATGCTCAAATATATCCATGATGATGATAATTAAGTTCATGTTCGTTGAATCTATAGAATGGCCAGACACTAGTTTAAGAGGATACATGTAGGAGATCATTTCCTTCTCACACCAACTCTCCAAGGTAGGAAATGATATTATTCTCATTTGTTAAGTGGACAACATGAGGCACAGAGAGGTTAAGTAATTTTCTCAGAGTAACCTAGCTAGGTATTGACAGATTAGGACTCAATCAGATACACTAGCTACAGAGCCCATGCTTTATTATTATTAAAATTCCTGTGATATTTGTGACTTCTCCAGGGGGAAGTTACATGAGGAATTATGGTTTCAATAGAACTTGGTTTCTCAAACCTGAGTTTGGAACCAAAGGTGGCTCTCTCCCACTCTCTAAAATTATGAGCATTATTAAAGTAGAATACACATCATCTGCTTTAGAAGATTTTTTATTTTTTGTTTTTTAAAACCCATTGAGCAAGTGGCTGGTATTCCTGGGGACTGGACTCCCTGACTATACCTCTCTAAGCTTCTGTAAGTGGAGAAGTCTCCCTCTGCATGGTGTGAGATTGTTTGTGCTACAGTGGTTGGGACCAAGAGGAACAGTTGTTTGTTCAAAGGAGAACGAGAAGGTTTAGGCAATGGTTATACCCAGGTGGTCAGTCTACAGAAGATAAGACTCAGGGCCCATGGAGGTGGTCCTGAACCATGTGACAGATGGCGGTTTCAGCGAAGAACATCAAGCATCATGGTCAAGACCGTGAGGCATAATGTGCTATGGAGGTAGGGTGACCTGTGTCTCACACCTGACTTCATACTTCTGAACTACCTGTATCAGAGAAAATACTTGCAAAGCTTCACTTTCTTTGTTTGCACAATGAAAACAGTAATACAAATCCAAAATGCCTCATTTGTGTTTCTGAAATGCAAAAATATCTGAAAACAGGAAATATTTTCATAAGCCCATGGCAACTCACTTGACAGCTAAACTTGACCTGAACTGGCAGGAGCTTCTTATGGCTGTCTTTCTAATGTGTTTGACTAAAGCACAATATCCTGGGCCCTGCTGATGGTCAGATTAAATACAGCATATATACTCTATTACCATTCTAAAAATAATTAAGAGAGCGATGAATATAAAAATGCATCTTGCCCCAAAAGTTGTGGATAGAGGGTAGTGTGGGCGTACCAGCCACCTCATCAGGTTTCCATGTGGATAAAGAGGAAAAGGTTTATCAGTTACTAACATACCCCAAACCACCAAATGGTCTGTTTCCTAAATAGTCATTGCATTCTATGTATTAGGTACTTCAGTGAAGCAATTCTGTTGTTCTGTGCCATCAGTTTTAATCTCCTTATAAGAACGTCATAATGTAGTGTTTAACGTGCTTCAGTATTTTAGGGCACCTGGGTGGCTCAGTTGGTTAAGCATCCAAGTCTTGGTTTTGGCTCAGGTCATGATGTCGGGGTCCTGGGATGGAGCCTCATGTCAGCCTCCCTGCTGTAGAGCCTGCCTGTCCCTCTCCCTCTGTCCCTCCCCCAACTCCTGAGCAAGGGCTTTCTCTCTCTCAAATAAATAAATAAATAAATAAAATCCTTAAAGGGCTTCTGTATCGCCTCCAGGATTTTTTTCAGGATGCCTTCCAAATGTTTTTGTTTTTTGTTTTCCTCGCTTTTGTGATTTTCAGGAGGTTTCAGCTGCTAGGTTTTTTTAGTTGGTGAAGCGAACTTGTATTCCTTACTCCAAAGACCCCTGAATGGTTTGCTGACTGAAGGACGAGCCCAACTCCAAGGTGTACAAAGCAACAAGGAATCATGTCACTACCTGCCAAGCCCTGTCCTGAACCGCCTTCAGCTGCTAAGGGGAACTCCAGGTTCAGAGATAAAATGCAAAAAATAGGCATCTTAGACTTTAAGAGGTGCAACGTTGCCTTACAAAGAGTGGAATTGATTCATTTCTTTAATTAATTATTTTTTTATTGTGTTATGTTAGTCACCATAAAATACATCATTAGTTTCTGATGCAGTGTTCCAAGATTCATTGTTTATGTCAACACCCTGTGCTCCATGCAATCCGTGCCCTCCTTAATACCCCTACTAGGCTCACTTATTCCCCCACTCCCTTCACCTCTAAAACCCTCAGACTGTGTCGTGGAGTCCACAGTCTGTCATGGTGGAATTAGATGGAGTTCAGGAAGGCCACTTTCAGAATGCCGTGAGAAAAACAACCAAACTTCCTTACAGATGGATTCCCTGAAAGACGGAACGGGCTACCTATGGTTTTATGAACCTCCGGCTCTCTGGCAGTGGGAAGGCGAGCCTGGACACACAGCTGTCAGGAGTACTGGGGCAGGGTTTCACATTCCTCAAAGTGGTTTGCATGCCGTGACCTCTGAGAATCCCCTGAGATTCTGTGAGCCTCAAGGAAGACAGAGAAAGCAGCAATGCAAGGCTCGGTGGAGAAGCCCAGGAGCTCCCCAGACCTCCTGGTTCTGCTTGGCTCCTGCATTGTTGTCCTGAGTGGCCAGATTGGAAGGCTGAGCTAAGTGCTCAGCAGTGATACATTTGGCTCTGCTTCTGTCCAAAGAGCAAAGTGGAGAAAAAAAAGAGTATGGAGTTCTGGAACCTCTTTCAAGTGTGATGAAGAAAATCATTTACATTTCACATGAAATTGTGGACCCACTTGACATTTGCAGAAACCATGAGGAAGCTTCTCTGTCTTTAAATTATCCACTGCTAATGCACAGTGACATTCTTTGGGGGAGGGGCTAAGCACAGCATGGCCCCTTTCCGTGTCCAAGCTGTGAATCAATAAGAGACACAAGGGAGTTGATGGACAGAGAACAGAATGCCAGTTTTCTTACTGACAAAGATGATGATAGAGATTCAGGCAATATTGGGCTTTCTAAAGTTGTTTCCTAGAATTAGGCTGGCTTTCCCACCGGCCACTGATGTGCTAGAAAAGTTGAGTTCTCTTTGGTATAGGAGAACATGGTTATTCTTCATGGTAGAGCACACAACTTCCCTCAGCCAGCAGTTATGGAATGTCAAAGGGGAGAGAAAGATGAGCTCTGGACACCCCATGTTTTGTCCAGGACTTTCCAATTCAGTTGTTAGGGGGTCGCCATGGAGAGTAATAGGCAGGGGGGCAATTTTTTTTTCAGGGAGACCTGTGGAATGGGGAACGCGTATTCCCCATCTAATGAGCCTTTCCTTGTTTGAAGCCTTTTTTGAGAGAAAAGAATGTATATTCTTTACAGTTTTGGCAGCATTCCACACTCCTGCCTGGAATTTCATAGTTGCAAGTGTTCACATTAAAAAAAAAAAAAAAAAATGTAGCTAACCCTGACCTGATGTTTGGGACAAAAGAAGTGAAGTATTCTCTCAAAAGGAGAGCTCCATATAGTCCAATGCTGATGGGACGAGAAGCATCCCTCCAACCGTTTTCTTAGATGCCTCTGTGCAGAGCGAACCAGCTGCGTGAACTTGGCCAAGTCATGTCACCTCTGTGGGTCTCTTTTCCCTCAGGGGTTAACCCCGTGGGGAGTTGCATGGCTGCCTTAATCCTTTCCATCCCTCTCCCTCTCTCAAGCTCTGGTCTCCTATTTCCAATAACAATAATTACCGCAGAAAATATCATCTTGCCTTAGATTGTGATCTTCATGACTTCATCTGTGTGAACAAACATCAAGAAACAGCTGAAGCATAACACAGGATCTACGGCGATGTCAAGGGCCCTTCCTGAAAACTTCCAGTGGAGATAAACTTTCAAACAAGCAGCATTTGTGAGTCAGGAGGGAGGCGGGAGAAGGTGGCAGAGTATGAAGCAGGGTCTTTATTCAGGGTGTAAGCTCCCATTTCCTGGGACAGTGAGAACTTTGTCTTTTGGGAAAGGCTGTATGAAGTGTTTGCCTGTGTTGTCACTTGAGGACAGAGAAGAAGAATGACATGTGTGTGAGCTGCTTCCTTCCTAAATCCTTCAATCCAATCTCTTCAACCCAAGCTGGCAGGCTCTGTGGCTTCTCGCTGGGCTGCTGTGCTGGGCCAGGCCGGTGTGCAGGCGTGTGCACACACGCACCCTAGTGTGTCTACACACAGGGTTAGTCACGCAGTTTCCTACCACTGAGCTGAGCAAGGATGGGGTCCCCTGAAGGAAGGGTCAGTGTGTGACTTAACCCTCACAATGTACACTTCTCCTGAGTCACATTCTTGAGTCACCTGGGGGGATTGAATTGCTCCTGCCTTAAAGCTACCTGGACACTGCACACCTGTCTCCATTAGACTATTTTTCCTAGTGGGGCACTTATTTTGTCTCCTGTTGGCCCATCCCCACTAGACCGTGAGTTCTTTGAATGCAAGGACTGTAACAAAATCAGAGTTTGTTCCCTAGTTGCAAGCCTTACCATATAAGCAGCAGTCAGTGAGTGCTTTTTTAAATGAACTTAGGGTGAAGGAACATAGGAAGCACCATTGGGGCTTTTGCTTCTCTTACAGCCACCCCCCTTTTACTAAGAACAACCACTGCTCACTAGTCGGGGCGGGCCCCCGGCAGCATGTTTCTACTACCTGGGACTCCTCGCCAGGGCAACAGTAGAAGAGACCTTGGCCAGTCAGATTCCCTCCGGCAGGCTGAGAGGTAGGAGCGGCAGTTCTCAGGGTAGGAACCAAGCTGTAAGGCAGCTTGCTTCTGCCAGGTATCCAAAGACACAATGTAAGCTCTGCAAAAGATACAGAAATGAAGCCTGTTTTCATGAACAAAAGTAATGCTTGTTTACTGTACAAATTCAAGCAACGTATATGATTAGGATGTAGAAGTTCATCTTTAAGAATGGCTAAGAATTGGGGCTCCTGGGTGGCTCAGTCTTTTAAGCATCTGCCTCTTGATCTCAGTTTAGGTCATGATCTCAGGGTCGTGGGATTGAGTCCTATGTCTGGCACCGTGCTCAGCATGGAGTCTGCTTGAGATTCTCTCTCTCCCTCTGCCCCTCCCCCATGCAAGTGCTCTCTCTCAGAAAAAAAAAAAAAAAAAAAAAAAAAAGGCTAAGAATATTTTGCCAAAGAAAAATAGTAAGGGGTGGCTGGTGCTACCAGATAAAAACAGTATTATTGGTAAACCAGTAGGAACTATCTATCTAGAGGCACTTATTCTAGGATTAAATGTACCATTTCAGCTCCATGCAGAAAAAAATACATATATTTATTTAACGGTGCAGGGACAGTTGATTTTGCATTTGGACGACAATGAAGTTAGCCTATCTTCAAAGGAGCATAAAAATAAATTCACATAATTATAAACATAAAAATAAAATAACAAAATCATTGTTAGAAACTAATATTGAAGACTATCTTCATTCTTTGAGGTGGAAGAGGCCAAGGAAACCCAGAGAGAGTTTATAAAGAAAAAAACAAAACAGAACAAAACTAGTAGCTTTGGTTATGTTTTAAACTAATATTACTAATTTCAAAAAAAAAAAAAAAAAAAACTGTTAAGAGACTCCGTAAAGAAAGAAGGTAAATAACTGACTATAAGAAAGTATTTGCAACTCATATAAAACACAAAAGAATATCTCCAGGATACAAAGACCTTTTACAAACTAAGAATTAGAACACAAACGATCTAACAGAACAATAGATAAGAACACATTTTAAGACCTTTTATGGAGGTAAAATAGTTTTTTTGTTGTTGTTGTTGTGTAAAGCAATAACTAAACAAAAGCGTAACTTTTTCTGTGCCCCCAGATTACAGTTTACGATGTTCTGTTCTGCGGGGGATCAGCTCTTCTTAAATCTAAGTGGTGTGATTTTTAATACTGATTCACCTAACTCATTTTACGAGAAGGTGCGGAACGACCGCTTACATTCATTTTTTTTT
This sequence comes from Mustela nigripes, assembly GCF_022355385.1. Lineage (NCBI taxonomy): Eukaryota > Metazoa > Chordata > Mammalia > Carnivora > Mustelidae > Mustela > Mustela nigripes. The sequence continues at coordinate 183,798,720 of NC_081559.1, forward strand.
TTTTTTAAAGATTTTTATTTATTTATTTGAGAGAGAGAGTGAGAGAGAGAGAGAGAGCACGAGAGGGGAGAAGGTCAGAGGGAGAAGCGGACTCCCCATGGAGCTGGGAGCCTGATGCGGGACTCGATCCTGGGACTCCAGAATCAAAATCAGATTGATTGACTCAATACAGTCAGGGAGGACATTCCTCAGGAGTCACAGAATGCTGGTTGCCATGACTCTCTGTCGATAACACGGCTACTACACCTGGCACTTGTGTTAATACACGGGAAGTCCCAGGAGCCCAGGAAAGGGCGCAGTTAAGCAGAACTTAAGTCAAAATTTCCCTTTGCCTTTTCCTCTTCTCTTTTACTCGGCTGCTTGAAAGCAGGAGCTGCGTCAGATGCATTTTTGTATCCCAGTATTTGTCACAGTGTAAGAAAGAAGGAAGGAAAGAAGGAAGAGACAGGAGGAAGAATGGAGGAAAGGAAAGTAGGGGAGGGAGGAAGGAAAGAAAGGCAGGAAAGGAACCCAAATCCTATCAAATTTGGCAGATTCCATCCCCGGTGCAGTTCCTCCTCCAGCCACATGATGGCGGCATGAGCCTTGCGACGCTCCGGGCGCTCCAGAGTCTGGCACATTAATTCCCCATATGTTAAAGCCCGGGGCGCCTGGGTGTGTTTGTGTTTGTGCCTTCCGAGTCAAAGCTACACCCAGCATCAGCACTCTCAGCTGAGCTGTAGTGAAGGTCGACAGGAAAATCATCAAGGATTTCACGGGTTTTCTTTCGAGAAAAATCCCAGAAGGAGTTTGAGAGGCAAAAGGACTTTGTAGTCGTTTTCAAATGGGGAGAATCTCCTTAAACACACAGCATCTGCTCGACTGGGTTTGCAATCTGTGTGCAGGCACTGCAGTTAATGAGCCACCGGCTTGCTGCTCCCAGGGCCAGGCTGGAGCCGTCAGCGGGTGGAATGATGGGAACGGCAATCGCCAGTTCTGCACCAACATGCCCCAGGATGGAAAGTGTGATTTGTGACACAGCATCTAGGGAATAATAATAAAAACGTAATTGCTCCGGGCGGTTTGCTCTTTCAGTTGCAAAGATGCTTCGCATCCTATGAGAAGAATTGGGGTTCTTAGCTTCTGTTTCCCTGGGACAACCAGAGGCACACCCAGCAACTGTCCTTCTGCCCCCAGTTACTGAGCTGTTTCTTTGAACCCTGGAGAAAGGTTGTCCCCAAACCAGGAAGAACCTGCTTCAGCTCCCATTTGAGGCAGCCTCCTGCCTGTTCAAGCAGGGCCACCCGTCCTGGATGTGGCTTTGAAGCCTGTTCGCCCCAGCCTCTGCTACTGGGACTGTGCTATGATGTTTGTCTGTTTCTTGCCTTTTGAATAAAAATAAATTAAAAAAGTCCTCATATGTGTCTTTGTAGTTTACACACATTTGTCATTTTGTCTGCATTACAGCCCAGAAACGAGGCAGAGGTCACTGACATGATCTTACAGTAAAGGACCCCAAGAATCTGGAAGATGACAATGATGTGTGTCCAGAATCCCCATCTCCCCAGCTCAATGATGACGAGCAAGGACTCTGAGGTGGGTAGCCCAGGTCTGAGAGCCTGTTTGGATCCTTTAGGTCACCTGATGTCTCTGAGGTCCGGCTTTCTCCACTGTAAGTTGAATAGAAAGATGCCAGCCTCCTGGGGCTTGGCGAGACCTGAATGAGGTCACGCATATCCACGTGCATACAGTACTGACTCCTACCGTACCTAGCTGAGGCTTGCATCATCTGTGGATGGCACTAAGCGGGCAAGCTGTATATCAGGCCCCTTTTTATACCGCTTCCCCTCCTTCCAGCCCCATATTCTGTGCACACAGTTCCATGCAGTTTCTATGGCTTTTATGGGGGGGGGGTAGTCCTTTGGCTTGGAGTTTCTCTGACTCACTGTAGATCTTGCTCAGCTTTAAAGGGCTATAGGAGAGGTTCACACTTGAGGGAGCACTCCTGACCAAAGGGAGGATGGAACCGTTGGAGAAATCATCCATTTTTCATCCCTTCTGGCCAAGTCGATGGCTCAGAGATGTAGTTCAAGTGGGGGAGAGACTAAGCCACAATCACTTCCAGTGCTGACCAAACTGATAGCGTATTTTTGCATTCATGTTCTGGTTTCACTCACTGGTGCTTCCCTCATGTTCCCTGGGGTCCCCTCCCAGATAAACTACCTCACTGCAAACTCTGACTCAGGCTCTTCATTTGGGAACCCAAGCTAGGACGAGATGGGATAGAAGCCAGACCTCTGATCTCTCACTCCAACATCAGGATGGCTTCGATTAACACACGCATGCACACAGACACAGGTGCACACACATGTACACACGGACACTTGCTCCATTTCCATAGCAAGCAGGGGGAGCAAGGGGTACATTTGATGAGCTCTGGAGTGTTATCAGAGCATCTCATAGGTTATCAGGGCCCCCCCCCAAAGGGCAGAAAGTGTTCCTGTGTGTTAATGAGCAGTAGTGTCCAACCCCAGATAGACTGACGATAGCAATCACCTTCCACCCAAGGCTGGCATCAGGTGGAGTCAGAAACTGTCTCCAAGCTGTGATTTAAAGGCACCATTAGGCTCTGCGATGCAAATATATTAGGTGGGTGGGGTGACATGTTCACCTCCGGCTCTCTGCCACACCAGGGTAAGCTGCAGCTTGCAGGAGAATGGCGGTTTTAGGTGAGGGCTACTGGCCCGCAACCACCTAAACTACCACTTATGGGTGGCCAGTTCTGAGTCAGCACCGTGCTAACATTTCCATGCACATCAGTGTTTTCTTAAATTCACCTGGAGTGACTTAAAGGGCCAGTGGGAGCCTATACTCTCCCTTCCGTCTTTGTTGGTCTGAAGGTGGGGCTTGGGCATCCAGAAATTTCAGCCCCCGAGGCAGCGGGGGAAGCAGTGAGTGTCGCAGAGCAGGTGGGACATATGGCCGGTTAGAAGCGGAATGACCAGGCACACACAAGCCTACCTGGCTCTGAAATGTACTTGCCAAATGTCTCTTCTACAAATCTTGACAGGAGGCTATGCCTGTTCCTCCAGGGGAGAATACCAGAGGGCCGAGAGCAGAACTAGAAAATCTGGTGCCGTTCATGCTGCCTCTTTAAAAACTCCTGATTTTTTTTTTTTTAATAAAAAGATAAGATTTTGCATAATTTTCTATAAATTGATGCTCCAAGGAGACAGGCTGTTGTACCCTGCCCAGGTCATTCGCACTGTAACCATTGCAGGGAGATCGGATACTCTGGTTTGAACAACTCAGTCCGGATCTGTTTACCAGCCCCCTACATGGAAAAGAGAAAACTGTCCGATAAGGGGATGGACACAGATGGGGAGAAGGAAGAATGGGGAGGAAGAGGGAGTAAAGCCTGAGACTCCTTCAAGGTCACCTCTGTTACTATTTCCCGTCATAGTGGGAAAGAAGAGTTCTTAGTTTTGAGGATGGAGTCATTAAAGAGCTCACAGAATGTCCCTTACCTTCCGTTTCCGAGGCCAACAAACATTTTCTGGAAAGGGTCTGACAGTAAATATTTTAGGCTTGTGGCCCATCTGGTCTCTGTCACAACTACTCAGCTCTGGTTGTAACATAAAAGCAGCCTTAGACACTGACAGAAGTGAATGGGCGTGGCTGACATCCAATAAAACATCATTTACAAAAACAGGCGGGTGGACGGATTTAGCCTGTAGGCAGTAGCCGACCTCTGCTCTATTTGCTTACTTACAAACACAAGCGAGACAATTAGCTTAACCCCTCCTATCCTCACTGGACTTATCTGTGAAATCTCAAAGTAAGGGCTGGGCTGGATGCTTCGAACAGCCACCTGCGCCTGCCCACACATGTGCGCATGCGCGCACCATGCCAGCCTTCGAAACCTGGATTGGCTTCCTGGGTGAAACCAGGAGGCTTAGGGCAGTTGGGTCTAATGCTGCCCATGTAATCAGTGTAAGGCCACAATTTGCTCCCAGGCCTTCTGGTAACTGAAACTGATGCTCTTCCAGGCTATGGCAATATTTCTAAGCGATTCTTTGCAAATACTGCTAGCCCAGAGATCTATGAAACTATGATTTAATTTACTTTCTCTAGGTGGCTCTTTGCCCAACATGCCTACAGTCCAGGAACGTACCAAACACGCCATTTTTTTTTTTTTTTAAACAATGTACCTAAGGTTGAAATCTATTCAACTGAGCAAGTTGACTGGGCATCCTGTAAGCAAATGTCAGGAGACCCATTTCTAGGAGACTAGCCTCCCACCTCAAGAATATATTTGGAAATGCATCTGAAGAACCTCCTTATTCTGATCGTGCAGCTGTCTCTATTCTCACAGGGTTACATAAGCTCTCAGAGAGTCCAATCCCAATGACACCAGCATGCTGAAGTCAGTAAATGCACTCTCTGTGTGTCATTGCTCTAAATGGTCTCTCTGGAAATATCCAAGAGGCCGGAAATCACTGTGGTCCAGATGCCTGCTCATGCCATCACTCATTTTCCCCTCTATTTAAAATGTCACCCTAGCACATTTTTATGTGTCCAATGATCCTAGGTGCCCAAATGAAGAATAAAAAGAGCGGTCTTTGCATTTGCCCTCTAGGAGCTATGGTGCCAGGACTTATGTTAGATACTTAACTCTGTTACATATATGATGCCACTAAATTCTTCCAGCAGCCTTGTGATGTAGACATAATTGTCTTCATTGTGGACAAGACGTGTGCCGGAGCGGCCCCTCTTCCCCTTGGAAAACTGCGGGAGTTGGCTCAAATCTTCCCCCTTGCAGATGAGGAGAACGTTCAGCCCCCTCAAGATCACTGTGAAGTTATCAATGAGTGCAGCTTTCATGCTTACTCTATGATGACTGAAAAATATTTGCAAGTGAATGAAAAGAAAAGGGACAAGCCTCAGGTCATCTCCATGATGACCATAAACCAGTAGTCCTTAACTCTCTGGGATCATAGATTTGTTTTTAAATAGAGGGTTAAAATTTGGCATCTTTTTCCTTTAATAATGTGCAATTATCCATAGTTTGCACATTTCAGCGGCTCCATGAACAAAAACAAGTATCTGCTAAATGTAGGTTACTACGGTCGATGCTGGGCCATTGCTGATGAACCGTGGTCACTGGGAGCAGATGCTCTTAGAAACGTCTCTCTGCACCTCTCTGTGTCCCATCACCCTATGATTGCAGTGACACTGGACCCACTCCCCGCTGCAGCTCCTGTATTTCTCTGCCTGAGAGCTTTCTTTTACAGATAAATTTGCCATTCTCATGGCACCTGGAGCATTAGGAGATGAATGTTCTGGAAGAACAGCTCTCTAACAAAGATTGACAGGTGTATAAGTATCCCAGCTCCCCTCCCCTTCAGTGGGATCAACCCGAGGCACATGCTCTGCATTGTATCCTGGTTTGCTCGGTGGGACTAAGCTCGGTTGCCCACACTGATGGGTGTCTTCTCTTTCCCTGTGCTTCCACCAGTGCCTCCTTCCTTGTCAAATAAATCAGCTGCACTGGTATCCTTGTTTCAGGGGCTGTTTCTGGGAACTCTAACGAAGGCAGCCCATAACAGTTTTAAGTAAAATGATTTATCCCTTATGCTATATAAGGTGGGTTTTAATGGGTATTTGTTTTACAGATGGGGAAATCTGACACATGAACAGGCTTAATAACGAGCTCAAAGGTCTACAAAAGATTGATCTAAGCTCATCCTGGACCCAGGTCTCTTTATGCAGAGATTTGCCCTCTTTTTTTATGTATTTAGACAATAAAACTGCTGTATGCTAGGCATTAAGTAAGACATTGGGGATACAGAGGATCGTCAGATAAGGTCTCTTATGTGGAGTTCACATTTTAAGAAGTGGAGAGAGACGGGAAGCCCACATAATAATGAAATAATTATAAAAGTTTGGTGAGGAATATCAAGGAAATACATAGCATGGCATAATATTAAAAAAAGAGGTAGAAATTGGAGGAAAGGCCAACTTTCGAAAGAACTCAAGAGAAATCCTCACACTCCTAGGTTCTCCCTTAGTTCATTGTACTTCTGCTCTTACCTCCAGCAAATGCCAAATGCATGTAGGTATCAGCAAGGAAAAGGGCATAGTCTTTACTCTAAGGGGTTTACAGTCAGGTAGAAAAGACAGGGGATAAACAAGAAGCAAATGAGGAAAGATACCACTTAGTGATCACCACTTGTTGAAGACACAAGTGATAAGGGGGCACGCGTTGGCTTTTTTCAATAGGGATTCCCTTAAAGAATTAAGTCCAACTGCCCTAAGGCGTACTTTGGATGGAAGTAACTCACTTCTCTTCTAGGACTCAAGAATGGTACTGGTAATATGCAGTTCTTGAGAAAGTCTGGGGGACAAAGTGAAAATCAGTTGCTGGATTCTATGGTTCTGATGAGGAACCCCAGTTGAGAAAGTTATCATTTAAGCAGAGCTCTGGATATCAAGGAGAAGCAAGCTATTGAGGATCAGAGCTTGCAGGGTGTAGAAGGGCCACTGCCAAGCCTGAGAAGGCTGGAGAGACTAGAGCAGGTTGGATGAGATGGGAGGGTGAGGGAAGTGGGATTAGTGAGGTGGGAGAGGACCATAATGTGGGCAGTCTTGTGCATCAAAGAGCATATACTGTATTCAAAGGATGGGGAATAATTCATAGAAAGACAATAATCAAAGAAGGGAAACCAGATAAGATGTTATTGCAGTATCTGGCCAAGAGGGGGTAATGGCTTTAACCAAGATGGTGGTGGAGTCAACAGGACTTGCTAATGAATTAGATATTGGGAAAGGGATGAAAAATCATAGGGAATGTCTGGCTTTACGAATGGTTGATGAAAGATGGGCCATTTACTAGGATGGGGAAGATTAAGAAGGAACAGGTATCCAGGAATAAATTCAAGAATTCTATTTTGCCTATGTTACAATTGAGGTGCTTATTTAAATCCAAGTAGAAGTGTTAAGTTGATTACTGAGTATGTGCATCCTGAGTGTATAGAGAAAGATTTCAGAATCTTTGCCAGGTAGGACGTGGTCACCTAGAAATACACCTGTGGTCCTGTAGTACTTATTGCCTGGGTTGGAATTTTAGCTCTCTCAAGGTGATCCTGTGCTGGATGGTAAATCTGATCGGTGCCCGCTGTGGGGAGAGGATAGATGGAGAAGTTAAGGAAACTTAGGCAAGTTCCGGGATACTTCAATATTTGTAGGTTGAAGAAAGAGAAAGAGCCAACACAAGTGAGCACGAGAGAGTAATCACTGGAGTAGGAGGACCACCAGGAAATTGTGGTATCAGAAAGACAAAGGAAAATGCGTTTTATAGGAAGTAAGATGGTCAGCCATGTTAAATGTTGCTAGAAGGTAAAGCAAGCTATGGCCATCCAGAAGACTTCCTTGCTGGAAGTCATGATTCTAACAGATGAGATAGCCTCTCTCTAGGACACAAAACCACCTGCTCCTGGAGAGATCTAGTCTTTGGCATCACAAATGATTTAAGGACAATTGGCAGTGTGCTTGGAAAGACCACAGGATATTTTATCTAGCATGCTCAGAACAACTGAGACAAATTGAAATTTCTTGGGATGAAAGAACAATGTCTTGCCTATGACATTGTCTGTTATGAAGTTCAGCAAACATGGGAATTCATTTCAGAAAATTGGGATCCTCCAAGGGCTCTGGCTTACTTGTGACTGTTCTACTACTATTATTATTAATGTCTACTACCTACTGTTTGTATCACCTCATCTCTTCCAACTCCAAGCCAGTGCTATTTTCTAGCAGACCGTGCTGTTTCAGCAAAGCTCCCTGGCTGGTTACATAAAAAGCAATGTGGGAAAGAGTTAATTGGCAAACAGAGTGACTACATTTGCAACCCAAGAAGGCCTGCTGTGACTTGTTATCTGCTGAGCTAAGCAGCTCGCTGTACAAGTGATATTTGAGGCTCATTGCTGTTAATGCCAATGGGGGCACTTAACACCTCTCTGGAAATGATCTCAAGATTAATATCTTGCCATTTATTTCTTGTTATTTTTTCCCTCCTTGGAATGGAAGCCTTTTTCATCCTTTGCCTTCAGGAGCCAGAGCTGAGAGAAGGTCAGATGTGGCATGAACCTGGGGGGGGGGGGGGGGGATGACAACTTGACGGCTCCTTCCAGACTTCTCCTTGTGCAGCGTTGAGTCACGGAGTTGTAGCATTACTCAGCAAAATGGAGAGAGCATGGGTTTAAGAGAGCACCTGTTTTAAAATATTTAATAACTTAAAGATCTACTTACCTCAGTATTATTTTTTTCATATATTAAAGTAAAAGAAAAAAAAACATAATGAAATGTGTATTACAGGTTTATTATGACCAATCTTCTCAAATCTGGCTTCTGACTTCTCCACTTACTGAACTGGTGTCGCGCTGCTACCGTTTCAGTCATATATTCATTACAAGTGACCCACCTCCTTCCCTGAAACACACTCTTCTTTTCCGGTCTGTGATCTCACACATTCCTGCTTTTGTTCTTGTTTTCATACTACCCCTCCGGCTGCACCTGCTCAGTCTTCTGTGCTGGTTTCTCCTCCTCACTCTGATGTCAGAACTTGAAGATAGGTTTTCTTCTCTCTTCCCTTTATAATCTCTCTCTGGATAATAGCCATTATCATCTCATTAAACACCACGTATATGTTGACGACTCTGATCTCTCCAGATTAGGCACATCTTGTGAGATATAGTCTCGTTCGTCCACCTGCCTATGTGACAGCTCCGCTGAGATGCCTCCCGAACACCTTACACTCAACATGCCTGTGAATCTTGAGCTCCTTAAGAATCCATTGTATCCCCAACCTACCCCATCTCAGTAACTAGCACCATAACAACCCTGTGACTCCAGATAGAAGCCCAAGGAACAAAGTTAACGCCTCGCCCCTACTTTCCTTATAAAATACATATGCATCTCGTGGGAATTCTATATCCAACTATATTTTGAATTCTTCCACTCACCTTTATCTCCACTATTACCTGGGGGACGTATTTGCCATTTTTCCTTCCAGATCCATTCTCCATCCTTCTTTATTCCTCAACAGACTGGTCTGCATAAGCTACGTCAGTAAGATCCCTTGCTCTTGGGCTTCTGGCTGGATCCAGTTCATGGGCAGTAATAGCAGAAAATTGGAGGAAAAGAGTGAGTGAAGTTGGGGTATGTGTTCCATGGACTCCCTCCTTTCAGGATGGCCACAGGCTTGCAGGGATCTTTAGCACAAAGTCTCATTTCCAGTCAGGAGGCAACCCTCTGTCTCCATGAACTGGTTACCCTTCTCTCCATTCATGCCTTTGTGTCTTCTGGTATAGTAGTGGCACTCCTCTGTTCCTTGTCCCTGGGGAACTACAATGCCCACTACTGGCTTCCCTATACCTTATTTCCACCTTTATCCTGTATCGAGCTCCCAAACAATCCTTGTCTGAAAGAGCTTTCTGTTTCCTGGTGAAGCCTGAACGATAAGTCATTAAAGAACATAAAAGAAAACAAAAAACATACTCCTCATTGGTCTCCTACACTCATTGAAACCAGATCCATATAGTGTCTCTGCAACAGTATTGAGCATTTGTTTTAAAACCTATCATTTCACTCCTCTGCTGAAAAGCATTCAGGAGCTTCCTATTGTGTTTGCAATAAGCTCCTTATTACGGGATTAAATCCTTTTGTGAAACGGCCTCTGCCTACTTTTCCAAGCATGTCTTGCACTTTTCTATGACTTCTTTTCTCCTTTCAGGACGTGCAGATATATATATTTTTAAGTTATTTATTTAAGAGAGAGAGAGAGGATGAGCAGGAGGGAGAGGAAAAGAGAATCTGAGAATCTGAAGCAGATTCCACAATGAGCACAGAGCCTGATCCAGGGCTCAATCCCATAATCCTGAGATCATGACCTGATCTCAAACTAAGAGTCAGATGCTTAACTGACTGAGCCACCCAGGCACCCCATCCCTGCAGATATTATTAAGTCTCTAAAACACGAGAAGCTCTTCTCTGCCTCATGGATCTTACATGTGTGTTTGTTTCTGCCTGAAATGTTCTCTTCATGGAGAACACGAGTATTTGCCTCCTCGTTGTTGAGTTCTAGCTTGGATGTTAGATCCTCAGAAATAGTCTTCCTGTCACTCACTGTAAGTGGTCCCTTCCTCATTAATCTCTGCTGTAGCTTTCTGTAGCTTTTCTTTCATGGCACTGAATTCACTCATAATTATTTATTATTTACATATTTAATGAATGAATCCCTGCTGGAGACATGAATTCGATGCCATGGCTCTTATTTTTTATCCCATTATGCACGTTGCTTGATATATACTAGGAATTCAACAAATACTCATTGAATTAAGGAATTAAGCAGCCAGAAGTACCTGACTCATAGCATGTGCTGCAATTATTGGGAAATACCGTTTACCAAGGATTTTCTGATACTTGATATTAGTTAATAATATTAGTAACATCGTCAAGTTTACACTTTCTTCATATGTCTGGTTATCATGGGTTGACCTCAACACATAATCCTTGGGATATGTAAGGTGACTGAACCAATTGATGTATATCATTAGGGATGTATATCAAAGGGGTGATAACTGTTCTAAACTCTAAAGGGACTATTTTCTAGACAGAATAAAGAGAATGAAGCAGGTTTACTCTTCTGGAAGTTTGGAAAATGGAAATTTATTGAGACTGGGATCAACTTGTCCTAATAAGTACTTTTTCTTTTCTTTTTCCTTTTTTCTTTTTCTTTTCTTTTCTTTTTTTTTTTATTTTATTTTATTTTTTTTTTTATGATTTGTTATTCGTGAAGTAAATTCCAAACAAAATGAACTAGAGACACACTTGGGTGAATTTACCATGATCTGAGCCTTCTCCACCTAGTGGTGTTTATCTGAATTACAGGCACAGTGGGGGGAAGAAATCAACCAGCCCGCAGGACCCCACTATTTCAACAAAGACAAATGATACACATAAATAAATCGAAATAGAGAAAATGGCTAATAGCATCACAAACAATTTTGACCCCTTTGGATGTTGAGAAAATGGCAAATGCCTGCTATAGGCCTTAGATTAAAATAAGCACTTTCCCTCACAGAGGCATACATTTTCAATGCAGAAGGAAATCTCCGGTGGTGGTTGTCTACTGTGGATCCCTGGCTCACGGGGGCACTGATGAAGCATCAGTCCCACCATTTATAAATGAAGTAGCTTGAGGACTGTGGAAATTATGCCTTGCCCACCAGAACATCCGTTTTGCACCCTGTGCTGCAGGTTTAACAAGAGGAACAGGTCCGAGCAGGAGTCCTTTAAATTCCTGTTCTTAGTTTGGCTTCATAACCACTTTGTGAATTTGGTATTTTGATTAAAGTAAGACTCAGAGAGAGGAAGACATCGGCTTTCCTGGGGAAATAGGGCCTTTCTTTCCTTTACTTATGTGTGAGATAATGACAAAATAAGGGTTCAGATTTAGGGTATATTGACTCTAGGTCTTATCCCCTTTTCTGCTTTGCAATGCAAAACCAGTGGAAATGGCACAGGGTCTCTTTCCTTTCTGTTTTTGTTTTTATGCACCAATTTTCTTTTAACACCTGTCACCAAAGTGTGACACGTTTTGTTTTGTTTTGATTACTTCTTTTTAAAACATTTTTATTTGTAACTGAGGCATAGTCAACATACAATATTGTGTTAGTTTCAGGCACACAGCGTAGTGATTTGGCAGTTCTGTACATTACAAAATGCTCGTTTCCTCCCAGAGGCCAAAGGGTGGCGCCTTCCTCTGATGGTTGTCAGGGGCGGTCATGTGTTAGCACCAGCTTCAGTGTGGATCCACCTACAGGATCATGAAAGAGAATTTAGCCCAAAGGGCCTCGCTCCATAAAGGCACCGAGAAAAGAGACGCAGAGTGGAATGGGGCTTTCCCCCACTGTCTTTATAATTACGTTTTATAGGCGATGTGATAGCAATGTATAATTACCGACAAATAATCATAGCTCTTGTTCCCAGAAAGCTGGCTACGAGGTTTGCATAAATAGGACCTATCTTTCAGTGCTGTGTGGTATGGAGGAGGGAGGGCAGGTCAGGGAGGGCATGGACTTGGGTTTAAAACACAGCTTCATCACCTGCTAGCTTCACATCTTTGATCGTTACTTCTTCATCTCTCAAAGAAAGATAATAACATTGACCTCAATGTGCTTTGGAAGTTTAATTGATAGACCTGTACAGACAGTGCATAGCATAGTCCTTGAAATCAAATAGACACTTCAGAAACACTGGTTTCCTTGCCCTTCATCTGATCGTGAGTAGACCAGACCTCTCCGGAACACCTGCCGGTGGCGATGCAAATTAATCCCATTTTCACCTGAGTGCAGGTGTGCCTGTAGGAAATTGCTAAATGCTGTGATGCTGTCAGCTTGTCCAGGGAACCGCTGGTCAAGGAAGTGACATTTCAGCGGCGGTTTAAAGGAGGAGCTAGAAAGAACTAGGAGAAAAGAAAAGTGAAAAGTAATTTGGAGCAAATGTCTTGATACAGCTGTGGGACAGAACGGAGATCAGGTGTGAGGAGCCTAGAACCAGAGGGAGCCTGGGGCAGCAGAAGCCAAAAAGGCCAACAGAGACCAAGAACAGTCAGCAACTTGGAGGCCAGGCCTCCAAGGGGTTGTGGATTTTATTTCAAGAAGGAATAGAGGTCATTGCAGGTTTTAAACAGGAGAATGGCATGGTTTTCTGAGAGCTTGCTAGGTGCTGGGTATTATAATCCTCACAATTTTATGCACCGAGTACAATGGGGTAGAGTGAGGGCTAGGGAGATGAACTCATTCGCTTAAGAAAGCACATGGCCAGAGCCTGATTTACCTGAGGCTAACCTGCTCCTGAGCTTTCACCTTCATGGAGGTCCTGTAGTTCAGGTTACACCGCACACCCCATGTGGTAAATCTCTCTCATCTTCCCTCTGGCATGGTTCCATCCAGCCGGATTGCCTGTAATGCCATCCACAGCCCAGTGACTTCCCCACTGATGAATCCAGGGCACTCCACTTTGCTGGCAATGACCAGCCACTGGTCCACTTGGCATCTCCACCTGCACTTGTGAGAAAACGTGTACTCCCGACTCCCCTGCAAAGTTCCTCATCCTACAGTCCTTCAGGATCCAGTAACCGGAAGTTCCTTCTGCCCCCTGTCCAGGTTACAGAGCCGACTGTCACCTCCCGCTCCTGTCTCTCATATCCCTAATCCAATCTGTCGGCAACTTGCTCCTGCTCTACTGTCAGAACACATTCTCCTTCCTGATCTGAATACAGACCACCCCCATGTCCCACCTCACTATTATAAGAGTCTCCTCAGGATTCACCTGGTTTCCAGAGTGATCATCGTGAGTCACGAAGTCACAATTTGTTACTCATTTATTTAGAAACCCCCCGGTGATTTTCTCTCTTACTGAGGGAAGGCCAAAGACCTCACCAGGACCCTCAAGACTACCTGTTTTGTTTTCTTGTTATTGCTCCTTTGTTTACCCTTTGTCTGTGGCTGCTGTCACGCCGCAAAAGCAGAACTGAATGCCTGCGACAGAGCCCTACGGCCCCCAGATCTAAAATATTTGCTGTTGGCCTTTTGCAGAAAGGGCTTCCTAGCCACACTCTGCGTAATTGGCACACTGTCCTCCAGATGTGCACACACACGTGAGCACATGCACAAGTCCACACACTTTTCTCACCTCATGTTCCAATACTTCCACGCCCTTCCTACTCTCTTCTAGCTACTCCGGCTTTTGTGCAATTTCAGGAAATTTCTAAGCATTTCCCCCACCGCAAGGAGTTCTGCTTGCTGCTTGCCTTCCCCAGACCACCCTTCACTCATCTCAAATGCAAAACTCCCCACCTGCCCTGCAGGTCTCTGATTACAAATGTCTACCCAGGTCTTCTCAGATAAAAGAGCACTGTCCCCTCCCCCCCCTTTTCTTCTTCCCTTGCTTCCTCATCTTTCCTCGTCTCCATTACCTCCACTGGCAGTGTGTTTTTCTTTCTGTATTCTCTATCCCTCTACTAAAATATCAGCACTCTGAAAGGGGACACTTGAACTTCTTCACTGTTTTTATCATCTGTGACCTGAAAGGAGCCAGGCACATAACTGATGCTCAGTTATCACTTTTGAATGGATCTGACAGTAGGTGGAGTAGAGTAGTAATCATAGCCTACGTTCTAGAATGTTCCTTGCATATCCACTGTGGGCTGGGCTGTTGCTGAGCACTTTCACATACACTGATTTCATGTTTACCCTCTCTACAATCTTGGTGAGAAGGGGCCCTTGTTTCTCTCTTGTGCTTTCCATAAAAAGATAAGGATATCCCTGAAACAATGTGCTATGGGAACTGTTGTGCACACTGGCAGGAAGGGGCTGTGTCTCCGGTGTGCTCACAAGTGACCATTCCTGAGGTCTGAGCCACTTTTTCCTCCAGGTGGCAGCTAGGAAAAGCGGTGTCTCTTTAAAATAACTCCCATCATTGAGATACTAACAATAAATCAGAGTTAGATGATTTTTCCTAAAAGGATTAAATCCAGGATCCTTCCCCAGAAATTTAGTTCCCGCCACAATGGGCATCCTGTTTACTGTGTTCTCGATAAGAGAGTCCTTACTGGACAATGTCAGAGTGGAGTTAAAGGCCAAAGAACATGTGGGTGTCGTGCTCGGAATTTTCCTGTGTGTTGAATACCATGTACGTGTGTACATCTCAGCGTGCTGCCTGGCACTGATCTTGTTTTGTTTATTGTGCTGTAAAAATATGCATACCACCACATTTACCATTCTGAGCACTTGGGAGTATACACTTTAGCGGCACTAGTTCTTTCATAATGTGTAATCATCACCATTGTCCGTTTCTGGAACTTGTCCATCTTCCCAAGCTGAAACTCTGCCCCCAGTAAACACTTGCTCCCCACTCCCCACTGCCCCCAGTCCCTGCAACCACTCTTCCACTTTCTGCCTCCAAATTTGACTCCTGGAGGAGCCTAATGTAAGTGGAATCATACAGTATATGTCCTTCGGTGGCTGGCTTATTTTCACTGTGTGTGACGCCTTCGAAGTTCATTCATGCTGTAACACATGACATTTCCTTCCTTTTCAAAAACGGAAAAATATTCTATTGTACATACGTAGCACCTCGTTTATCTGTTCCTACATTGACGGATGCTGGGTTGCTCCACGTTTCGGCTACTGTGCGTAAGGCTGCTTTGAAAATGGGTGTGCAAATATCTGTTTGGTCCCTGCTTTCAGATCTTTGGGGTAAATGTCCAGAAGTGGAATCCCAGAATTATAGGTTAAGTCTATGTTTATTTATTTATTTTATTATTTTTTTGAGGAACTGCTATGATGCTTTATTAAATTTAAATTTTTCATTTTACTTAAATTTGTTTTATTTAAATGTAAGACTTTAATGACACTGTTAAGGAACTCCTGAATGTCTAGATTAACATTTTAAAATCTGGATCGAAAGACTGGTTTTGAGAAATGTTACGAAATAACAAAAAGGGCTGGTCTTCCAGCTGGGTCTCGTGTCACAACTTAGTCAGAGACACTGCAGACTGCCCTAAAGACCACTTCATAGGAAGGCACAGGTATTCTGTATTTTTTTTCCTGTGTTTTTGTCCTCTGAATGAGTCAGCCGAGGAAGCTGAGAGGCTGAGGGAGAACTGACAAGCTTTCTGTATTTTTTCCTTCCCGGTTCCCCTGACTCCACCGACTCTGTATCATCAGTGCCAAGCCAGTGAGCCAAGCACTCAGGCTCTTTCCTTACAACCCATCTGTGACCTCATGGACCTCCGGATGGGCATTAACTGACCTTGCCAGACCCAACTAGAGAGCTAGAATCATACAATAACGTCCACTCAGCACAGAGATTGACGTTATTAGGCGTAGGAAGAACGCCAGCCCTTTGTGGTCAGAACGTCACCCTGGAAATAGGAATTAGAGGTGGGGCTGGGTCCTCCTCTATGCTCTGTTCCCAACTCAGTTAGCCTCCTCTTGGCCATCCTGATACCCTCACTCTTGGAGAGAATGAGTCCTCCTCTCACTTCTTTTTTTTTTTTTTAATTGATAGGTCTCCCAAAGCAAATAACATATTACACAGAATGTAAAGAAATAGCACAAATGAGAATAAAGGTGCTCAAAGAAAACCGTTTTTCTACTCACAGTGCTTCAGACTCCAAAGGTGTGGGATCTTTCCTCATACCAACAACCAGTTCTCCACCAGTGCACACCAGTTGGGCCCCGTACCATTTAGTGCAGTCTGAAGCCATCCCCCTGGGGTTGACACTGACCCCGCTGTCAAGGTCATGGGCTCAATCCCACAGGGCTGCCCCCACTTCAGATGCCAGGCACAGTCTAGATTGTCATCTGTATGCTTGACCACCTGGGTATAACCGGGGGTTCCCACAGCCCCTTCCTCTGGTTGGTTACTTTGCTAAAATAGCCCGAAGGACTCAGAGAGGGTCCTTCACTTTCACTTGCGTGGACTGCTTTATTACAAGGGTCTGAAGGAACAGCCAGCTGAAGAGGTTCATGGGGCAAGGTCTGGAAGGGTCCTGAGAGCAGGGTTTCTGTCCCAGTGGTGTGTGGGTATGTCTCCCTCCTGGCACCCAGATACATTCATCAACCCTGCAGCTCTCTGTGGCTCAGGGTTTTTATGGAGGCTTCCCCACTTGACATGATCCATCCTTAACTCGTTCTCTAACTCCCTCCCCTCCTCAGAGGTTGGAACCAAAGTGGCACTGAAAGTTCCAAACTTCTTTTCAAGGCTTGGTCTTTCTTGTGACAAGCCCCTATCCTATAGCCATGCAGAAGCTCACCAAGAGTCATCTCATTAGAACAAAAAAGGCTTTTGTAGCCCAGGAACCTCCAAGGGATATAGGACCTCTTGTCTAAGACTCTCCCATCACCTGCATCACTCAGGATATTACACAGGTTATAGGATGTCTATGTTAGGAATGAGTGCAGAGACCATATATATATATATATATATATATATATATATATA
>NC_081559.1:183815871-183999152 GCF_022355385.1 Mustela nigripes
ATATATATATATATATATATATATATTAGGTCACAGGTGCTTTGTCTAAAACAAGGATAGAGAGGAAGAAACTCATCTACTTAGTGCCACTTATCTATTTCACCTGCCTTCTCTCTCTCTCGAGACTTTTGAAGGTTCATTGTGGCACCCTAGTGCTCAGTGGAACCCACTTTGGAAACCACTGAAGTCAGTGACTCCGTATTGTTAACCAACTGTAATATGCAATGAATGGGGCTCTCCCAATATGGCGGCTCCTGTACCTGTGAACAGGATTTCTAAATGCATTTCACAAAAATACAGCTGTTCATCAGAAATCTAGAGGTAGATAATATATCAACAATGATTCCTGCCATCTGTTGGTGGTGAGCAATATGGATGAAATTTTATTCTGACTTATTGCTAACTGTGTGTGACTGCCACAATACCATGTGGTTGGTAAGCACAGGAGCCATAGTTCAAACCTAGGAAATGTGGCTCCCCTACTTTTCAAAAGTTGCACATTACAGCCTTTTTTTAAAAAAAGTCAGAATAAGTAAGTGGAGAAGCTTCTGTGTACAGCAAACATTGAGAGCCAAGAGCTGTATCTGTTGTGCTGCCCACCTCCATTGTTCCAATACCACTGTGAGAGGGGTCTGTCCCTGGCTGAAGTCACCAACCCACTTCTTTGCAGGACCCAAGGCCCCTGGACGTAGTCCTGGGCCCTCAAAGACATCAGCAGAGCTCTTTAGCAAGTTCTAGCAATTAAAGTGATTCAGTTAAATGTTCAGAGCTACAAAACAATTCCTTTGGTCCAAGATTGGGTCTTTGGGATTGAATTTTCAATCAATTTCCACATCTCTTTTGCTCCTTCTTTTTGCCTTGTAAGGGGGGACTGTTCTTTTTAATTATGCAGATGCTTCCTCTTAGGTCTTATTTTCTTCCTCAGGGCTCCCTGCAGAGAATTTGCTACAGCTGATTGATAAGAAGATATTGATTCCAAGGGCAGAGTTCAGGAATATTCTTATAAATGGATCATGTTGTTAATAAAGGGTCACTGCAGAAGGGGCTTTGGGGTGCGGAAGTTGCTGAAATCAGAGCTCTCAGCGATGGTAGCAAGAGAGAGAAAATGGCCCCATGACCCATGCTGAAGAAGGGAAATTAAGAGAAGGAAAGCATGGGATCAAAATGACCATTTGTCAAATACCTCTGGCCTCTGAGCTCTGCTAATACTAACCTCGTGACCTTGGACAGGCTTTTCAACATCTCACACCCAAGCTTCTTCAGCTGTAAAGTGGTATCAGGTATAAGATATAAGGTATAAGGTATAACATCTTCACAGGATGTTGTCAGGATGAAACAAAACAATATATGTCAAGTGCTTGCCTGCCACAACATAGACACTAGGAATGTCTGTTGTTATAGCCATTATCCTGTTATTATCTGTGCTTTTCCTAACTTTCCCCAGTGATAGGTTATCAGCTGGAATTTTGGGCTTCAAAATCATAAAACAAAATTGACATAATTCTCACTTGTCAGGTGAGGAGATTTTGGCTTCTGTTTATGATTTTTATATGAAAATCAGACAAAAATAATGACTGTTGGGCAATAGAATGTGTAGAAAGGAAGGAAGGAAGGAAGAAAAAAAGGAAGGAAGGAAGGAAAGAAAGAAGCAAGTTGAGGGGCGGGACATGTAAATTTTGCAACTGTCCTCAGTTTAATGTTTGGCATTCTGTCCTCATCACTGACTGGGTAGGGCTTCACAGCCAACTGGCAATTTGCTGTATGAGAAAATGAAGATTTATAAAAAGCCAAATTGGACAAATGGTGAATAATTGATTTAGCTGACCTGACAATTCCCACTTGTACGTAACACAGAATGTTTTATTCTGGTTGTAATTTAGTTTTCTGGGCACCCTCCCTCCTTTGAGCAGTTCACAATAGAGGCCTAGCTGCCTTCTGACTCTGCCATACAGCAAAAAAATTTTAGATGATGATCTCTGTCCTCATGGCATCCTAGCATAAACTATAATAAGTATGGTTCATAATAGATACTCTTTGAAGAACGTGAGGATCTTTTATTTAGTTCTCTGATGTAGAATACAGTTTGGTTCCTACTTAATAAAACTTGAATATATTTGGCTGGATAAAAGAATTACTATGTTTACCCATCTTAAAATACAGTCTTTGGGAATAAAGTAAACCAAAATAGATAAAAGAAACATAAAACCAACAATATTGTATCATTGTCTAAAATCGCCTTGCTCGCATCTGGGTACAGTACATGCCATCTTAGAACACATTAACAAAGGGAGTGTTTATTTCCAATCTTGGCCTCCCAAGGGGATGCATATTCCTTGGGCATTCCCACATCAATGATTATGTGAGTTACAGATAGCTTAATGAACAAAATGCAGAAGCATATGAGGATATTTAGAAGATCTCTCATAGCCCATGCTAAAATCATGCATCACTAGGATTGAAAGTGTATCTGAGAGATCATTTTGGTTAACCTCTTCATTATAGATTCTGTTTCATTCAATAAACATATAGTGAGCTCCTAGAAGGTGACATGAATTAGGCTCAGGTTATTAATAGGGGAATATGTTTTAGGGGGGAAACTAAAGAAATAAAAAAAGGGGGGTGCCATCAAGGCATTTATATGCTAGTGGAAAGGCTGTCTGGCTGTGTAGAAGGGCTGAGGCCAACACCGTGAGGTCAGTGTGAATAAGGTACTCTAGGAGCAGTTTGGGAGGAGAAAGCTACTTTGTGTTATCAGCCTGGCCAGCAGAAAACCATCCTTAAATATAAGCTCATTTTCATTTTACTCATTCATCAAAAATCTGTTGACCATCTTCTCTCCACCAAAATCCTGTGCTGAGCATTTGGAGATGCTGAATACAATAAACATGATGCCTTCATGGACCCAAAGTCAAACAAAGATGGTTAGAAATTGAACAGGAAATCGCAGTGTCATGAGTTTTCTCCAATGTTGGCATGTTCCCCTGATTCTGATAAACCTGTGTTTCTTGGAATGCCTGTGGGAAGTGATAACCTGGCATGGTGACAGATTGCCCTGTTTTTAACCCCTCATTCTCACGTTGGAGAGGTGAGGTACGTGAATGAGATAGTGGTTAGCTTATCTTTATTAAAAAAAATAGATCTCCAATAAACATGAGTTGTCCTATTTTTTCTAGCCAAAACACTAATGAACTGAAAAACTCATCATGCGTTCTTGCTCATTTCTGAACTGTGAGTCAGGAATTTTCAGTGGGAGTGTTAGTTCTGCCAGGGATCAGATGTGCTTCTGTATCTGCAAGATCTGATTCCGTTATATTGAGCCTCATTTTCTTTTGACGGGACATGAGGAAGTCATGCTCGCTACACACCAGATCTGTGTGTTCTGACGGTTAGTGTAGAATGCTGTTTACTGACCACAGGAAGTCACTCACGACACTAGAAGGGTCTTTGGATATATGGTACAGTTAAGCTGAAATGCTTTGCGAAGATAATGGATGCTTCGGACACAGGCTTAGTGGTATTTTCTGTAAGTGCCACATGACTGCTCTTCTTTTCAAATTTATGATACAGCAGCTCCCCCAGATTGGGAACATAGAATTCATATTATAAATATGAACCACCAACAATTAAAAAGTGCATGTTTTCAATGCATTATATCCTGGAGTTTTTGTTTTTGTCTTTTTTTTTTTTTTTTAGATTATTTATTTGTTTATTTGACAGAGATCACAATCAGGCAGAGAGGCAGGCAGAGAGAGAGAGAGGAGGAAGCAGGCTCCCCTCTGAGCAGAGAGCCCAACGTGGGGCTCGTTCCCAGGACCCTGAGATCATGACCTGAGCCGAAGGCAGAGGCTTTAACGCACTGCGCCACCCAGGCACCCCTCCTGAAGTTATTTTTAAAAAACAATGAGAAACTGATTATGGCAATGTGCAGAGGCTCTGTGCATGAGTTTGCCATCTGTGGCTGTGACACTGGGGGATTTATTTGGCCTCTCTGCATTTCTGATTTTTTCTCCTAAAAATAGGGCTCCCGTTGAGCTACTTAACATAGAAAAGGTATGTGGATTACACATCTGAGTGTCTGCCACATGGTAAGTTCTCAGTGACTGTTAGTGTGGATTCCCCAGCTAAGAGTGGTGTCTCTGCTCTCGAGTGCCTTCACGACTGGACAGATTTCCACTCACGTGGGTGGAAAGTGGCGAAGCTGATATTTGAATTCTGTTAGGCATCGGAGACTGTACTCAAATTACTCTACTGTCTCACTGATCAGAATCAATGACTTTTATATATTAGGACTCTGATAATATAAACCTATTGGGGGGGGTGCCTGGGTGGCTCAGTGGGTTAAAGCCTCTGCCTTTGGCTCAGGTCATGATCCCAGGGTCCTGTATTAGAGCCCCGCATCAGGCTCTCTGCTCAGCAGGGAGCTTGCTTCGCTCTCTCTCTCTCTGCCTATTTCTCTGCCTGCTTGTGATCTCTGTCAAATAAATAAATAAAATCTTCAATATATATAGATATAGATGTAGATATAGCCCTATGGGATTCTCCTTCCTGCCAAACTTTTCACACCTATCTGTTGACTGTTCTGTTTACCCCATGAAAACTGGTATTTGTTGTTAATACAATTCTTCCCTCTTTGTCCTAGGACCAGAACTGTAATCCAATTAAGTTTTAGTTCTGATGAAACATTAGCACTCGGAGTTTGAGATATATTATTAGAGAGGATTATTTTTTGAATTTTTATCTTTTACATATTCAGTAGTATATGTGTGGCAGAGGTTTCTGATTTCTTTTTTTTCTTTTTTCTTTTTATTTTTACTTTATTTTTAACTAAATTAATTTATTTATTTTCAGAAAAACAGTATTCATTATTTTTTCACCACACCCAGTGCTCCATGCAATCTGTGCCCTCTATAATACCCACCACCTGGTACCCCAACCCCCCCCCCCCCCCCCACTTCAAACCCCTCAGATTGTTTTTCAGAGTCCATAGGCTCTCATGATTCACCTCCCCTTCCAATTTACCCCAACCCCCTTCTCCTCTCTAACACTCCTTGTCTTCCATGATATTTGTTATGCTCCACTTGAGGTTTCTGATTTCTTGCTTGTGTCATGGCTAGCCAGCTTTTTGATCTAGGGGAGCAAGATATTTGAAGCACACGATGGTGAAACATACTAATGATAGCAGCCGTTATTTTTAGCACACACTATGTGCCATGTACATTATATACTTTATTTCTAGTTTCATAATAATCTTGAAAGCTAGATATCATTTGATTGATTTAGAAATGGAGGCTCAGAGGACTTATATAACCTGCCCATCATAAAAAGCTTTAGAACCCAGATTGCAACCAAAATTAGCCCATCACCAAGCTCAGCAAATCACACTTCTACTTTGCCTCCCCAGAGTGGAAGGAAATGATGTTTACAGGAGGAATAGGAAGAGAAAGCCTGTTCTAACTGACCAAAAATGTGTGTATATGTGTGTGTGTGTACATGTGTAAAGTGATATTTTTTGTGTGTGAATCAAGATCTTGCACATACAAACAGGACAGAGGATCACAGGGGAAGCGATGGAAAATTGAATGGGAAGTCATCAGAGAGGGAGACAAAGTGTGAGAGACTCTTAACTTTAGGAAATAAGCTGAGGGTTGCTGGAGAGGAGATGGATGGAGGGAGTAGGGTAATTAGATGATGGGCATTAAGGAGGGCACATGAGGTGATGAGTACTGGGTGTTACATGCAACTGCTAGATTATTGAACTCTGCATCTGAAACTAATGATGTACTATACATTGGCTAATTGAATTTAAATAAAAAAAGAAAAAAGATAATGCACACATTCTGAAGACCTTGCTACTTAAATGAACCTAGTAATTATACTTTTTGCAAAATAAAAAAAAAAAATCTTTGCATGGGAAATAACCATTTCATAACAATAGGTATGGGAAATCTTCATTTTGCTCTAACAGATTTGCTTAAATGAGCTAGGTATCCATGTTGTGCTTTTTCTCCTGACAACCATGACTGATTCTGATTTCACCCCCCATCAGGGGCAAATAAATACTGTTGCAGTATTTATTAATTTATTAATATTTATTATTAATTCATTATTATTAATTTTAATGCAACAGGTATAGCTGTTACACAAAGTAATGATAGCTTAGGTTCATGTAGAAGTTCAACATTCTTACCGGATCAACTTCACTATTACCCAGAGAAATAATCAACTTCCCATTGTCCTCATTGAATGACAGTGGTCATAGTTGAGAAAAGTAGGGTACAGAGTAGTTAAGAGCTTGCCAGATATAAAACGGTCAGGAAAAGCAGAAATTAGGACTTACACCTGATCTGTGGGTGCCCCAAATAATGTTCTTTCTTTTTTTTTTAATATTTTTTTAAAATTTATTTGAGAGAGAGAGAGAGAACATGAACATGGGGTAGGAGCAGAGGGAGAGGGAGAAGCAGACCCCTCACTGAGCTGGAAGCCTGATGCGGGGCTCCATCCCCGGTGTCTGAGATCATGACCTAAGCCGAGGGAAGATACTTAACTGACTGAGCCATCCAGGTGCCCCAGAAGAATGTTATTTCATCAGTCTCACACTGTTATGCTAGAGTAGCCAGAAGAGAGGCATCCAGGAGTTTGGGGCAGCAATGACCAACAGAAGCAATCATTTAAATGGCAATAATTACCACAGGTTGGTGTTTCATTGATGTTATTAATTTTTAACTGAGTACTCACTTTGGTTACTTAAACACAAAATTTAAATTGCCAGTCATATCCCTAATTATCTATAATCAGATTTTTGCTGCGAACCTATTTATTTTACAAATAGTTTTGTTAAAAAATATTCCAGAAAGTGGGACACCTGGGTGGCTCAGTCATTAAACATCTGCCTTTGGCTCAGGTCATGATCCCAGGGTCCATATTGGGATCGAGCCCCATATTGGGCTCCCTGCTCAGCAGGGACCCTGCTTCTCCTTCTCCAGCTTCCCCATGCTTGTGTTCCCTCTCTCACTATCTCTCTCTGTCATAAATAAATAAATAAAATCTTTTAAAAAAATTCCAGAAAGTTTAGAAGTAAATATAACTTATGTAGAATTAATTGAGCATATAGTACATGCAATGCAGTTTCCATTCTAGAAGGATAAAGGTAAGGCTATGAAGTATTACACTAGAATAGTGGATGTTGTATAGTGGATGTTGTATGAGTATAGATGACTTACTCTAGAGGGTGGTGATAAATACAGCTTTGATATATGTGTCACATGAGAAAACTAAAACAATTCAGAAACAATTTCCTTTATTCAAAGGAAAACTATCCATGGATTGGGGAAGTACAGTGCCTTGCAAACAGTAGAGCACTATTCCCAAGGCATTTCAGGTAAGAATGAGCTTTATAATGTTAGGAGGGGCAACATGGACATGGGACATGGTTGGCTAAGGTATGAGGAATTTTGTTATAAATCTAGTAGCTCCTGTTTTCCAGGGTAAAGTAAGGAGCTAAAGCTGAGTTGGAGGGTTGTGATTGGTATCCATTTTCCTTGACAGGTGTTTCCCTTAAGTACAGACTAACTTATGTTTAAATTTGCAGCATGGGCAGCTTCTATTTTGTGGGTCTCGATATAAGAATTAACATTATCACAGGTGAGGATATTTAAGTTGGGTCTTGAAGGATTTTAAAAGTTCACCATAGGGGCACCTGGGTAGCTCAGGCCTCTGCCTTTGGCTCAGGTCATGATCCCAGGGTCCAGGGATCGAGCCCCACATCGGGCTCTTTGCTCAGCAGGGAGCCTGCTTCCTCCTCTCTCTCTGCCTGCCTCTCTGCCTACATGCGATCTCTGTCTGTCAAATAAATAAATAAATAAGAATTACTTATAAAGAAGTTCACCAGAAATATGCAGGGAGAATAGAATAGAATCCAGACTGAGGTAAGTATCATATGAACTATTAGTAAGCCATGAAAAGGCAGTTTTAAAAACAGCAAATGGAGAACAATTTAATGTGTCTGAAGATAGAATAGGAAATGTCTGTAGATAAAATTGAACAAAAAATGTGCGACTTGTGATGAGTCTAGTTTACCCTGGTGAAGAGTGTCGACTGTATCCTGTAAGCTGGGGGAAGTCATTGACTGTTTTCGAGAAGGGGAGTGACACGAGCAGATGTATGAGAACTATTTCATGGGCAGGGACGTGGGGAATACACACGTGGCACGGGAAGAGAGGAGACAGGCTCAGAGGCTGATGCCACAGGACTGGCAGGAGGTGGCGGTCCCGTAGGGCAGTGTCAATGGGGAAGGTGATGATGCCCCGAAAGGAGGAGGAACCAAAGTCTGTGGGAATGTTTCCCAGTAGCTTGTGAGGACCAGATCTTGAACTTCTACCCTACACTCTTCGTGCCTTCCTCAGAGGAAGAGCTGTGATAAGAATGTTTAGGCTTTCTTATTTGATTTAATTTATCTTAAAAATTTTTCAAAAGAAACTTGTCTTTGCTACAACAAATTAAGCAGTTTAAAACAGCTCATAATATTCCTTTAGCCCATTCCTTGTCCTTATAGGAAACCATTTTTTAAAAAGGATTTTATGTATTTGAGAGGAAGACAGAGAGAGCACAGGTAGGGGCGAGGGGCAGAGGGAGAGGGAGAAACAGCTCCCCGCTGAGCAGGGAGCCCCATAGGGCTCAATCCCAGGACTCTGGGATCATGAATGGATCTGAAGGCAGATGCTTAACCTACCCAACCACCCAGGTAACCGTCTAGGAAAGTAGTTTTAACGGCATGATGGGTATCTTTGCTTTCATTTTCTTTCTTTCTTTCTTTCAAGATTTTATTTATTTGAGAGAGAATGAGAAAGCAAAAGCAGTGGGGAGGGACAAAGTGAAAGCGAGAGATAGGCTCCCCACTGAGCAGGGAGCCAGAGGCTGGACTCAATCCCAGGACCCTGGGCTTATGACCTGAGCTGAAGGCAGATGCTTAAGGACTGAGCGACCCAGGTGCCCATCTTCGCCTTCATTTCAATATTAATGTAAAACATATAGACCTATGCTTTTTGTCCTTTTTATTGAAAGCATCAGATTCATTCATACATATTTCTTCGACTTGCTTAAACTCTCTACAAATGTCTCACTTTTACAATTCATCATGGACATCCCTTGAGGGTAATAGATCGCAATTTAACTCATTTTTTTTTTAAGTGGCTGGATAATATTCCTTGCTTGGATTTGCCACAATGTGCAGCCGTTTCCTTATTTAGACACATGCAGCTTGTGTCTTTTTTTGTCACTAGAAACTATTAAACAATTCTATTTGCACATCTTTTTGTTAATGTGTAAACAATAGCTGCAGAAATTAAAAAAATATCATTCTGTACCTGTTCACAACTAGAAAAGGACCTTACAAGTATCAACCAACAGGTGATTTACAAATGAGACATCGGAGGCACTGAAAAGTGCGGGAAAGAGCTCAGAGTCATATAAGCAGTTTGGCGGTGTCTCTGAAGCCAGAATCCAGTCCCCTGGCAGCAGCCTAGCCCCCTTTCCATAGGGCAGGTGCTTGTAGAGAATGAAGAAGTTGGCCCCCAAATGGTGGGGGACTTGTCATCGGAACATGGAATCCACATGGAGAAGGGATTTTCCTGGCCTAATTTTAATCATAGGACAGCCCTTCTTCTAACCAAAGCCTCCTGTGCCACAGGCCAAGGGCAGGGGTGAGAGAGAGCTCTGAACTCACCTCAGCCTGTCCCCGGAGGCAACCAAAGAATTCACCCTTCCTTCTGCTCTAAGGAAGTGTCCTTCCAGCAAAAGTGTGTGATTTCCTGGTTGGTGGACAGAGGGCAGCTGCTCTTGCCTTCCTGGAGCGGACCCCTTTGACCTCTGAAATGTCCTTGGAGGCCCTGTCTCACTTACCCCTTATGGGCACAGCCTCTAGGCTCCTGGGAATAGGCAGGAGAGAAAAACGCTTTGGTGTTCCTACCATGAAATGCTAACCAGAAGACAATCAGTGACCTCTTTCTCTAATGCTTTTCAGGCCTGTCCAATCTTCAGAATCACCCAGAGCTGATAATAGTGTATAGGTTACTGATCCCAAACACACAAATATACATGTACGTATATTTTTCCTTTGGAATTGCTGTGTGTATATATACACACACACCCCTATGTAGATAGATAGATAGATAGAAATATAGATAAAGATATGTATCTATATATATATGACAATTCCAGAGAAGAAAATATTTATTATGCATTATTTAAAGTCCATTATTTACATATCATATATGTATTCTATAGTAGTTTTTCTTCGGAGTCCCCAGGTATTGCGACGATTAGCACACTTTTGACCTGTGGCCCATGTCCAACATTGTTATTTTCTCAGTGAGAAAGTTGCGGTCTAGAAATGTTCTACAACTTGCCAGAAACCATTCAGCATGTCTGTGGCGGAGCCGGGACCACTCCCTGTCTCCTAGGTCAAAATTCTTTCACCAGATTTATAAATACAGATTCCTTTTAAAACCAAGAGAGATTTATCTTTGTCAACGTGCCACTGTGAGAGGATGTGGGGAGGGGGGAACAGACACCAGACAAGTATTCAGGTTTTCATGGTGTTGAACAGAAGCAGCGTTTCTGAATTGAGTGACGGGGGTGCAGGAAGGTGGGCGCCCAGAGTCCCGGTGATACGTGGGGGCCGCAGGTCTTGGCCAGCTTGTCCTATTACAAAGACTGGCGAATGGACAAAGCCGGTCTAATTCATCTCCCAAGCATGTGAAAGACATTTAGAGACTGAATGATTTTCAGTCCCCCTAGGTTTGGGAATTAAAGGTAAATACGGTACGGAAAATGCTCAGGCCTGGCTTTAAAGACTTGTGTGAAATGCTTCCCAAGGGGGGAAATGCAGGTCACTAAAAGGTTGCTTCTCACTAATGCCCTTGATTGGCTGTTGGTGCGCAACTCCCTCTGAAGTGACAATCAGTCCAAGTGACCACTGCCCTCTTGCTGCAATTATCAATGGTCCGGCAATTTCCCTCAATTTTTAATCAATTTGGTTTGTGAATAGCCCTTTTCTTTGTTTGAGACAAAAGAGGCAAGTGTTCAGTCAGGATGCCTGGCTTCTCCCGGGCAGCTCCTGTTTTCTTTAGGAAGCTTGTGGAGACCCCGTCCACTTTTAGGCGCGGCAGAAGACTGGCATCTCCTTTCAGTAGAGCAAGAGCCATTCCAGCACAGCTCAGTGTGACATGGTCTTGAGAGCCCTGGGTGCAGTAGAATGGGGGTGGGAGGAGATGGGCTGGGGGTGGGGAGAAGGGTAGCATGAACGTAGACTTACCGGTTGGGTCTGTTGGCATGCCGGTTAAAATGCAGGGCTTAGTTAAATTCGGATTGCAGATAAATGACAGATTCCGGTGGAGCATATTTGCACTGAGTGATTGTATGAAGTCCTCTCTTAACTGGGTGTCCTCTGTTGTCTGTCTACATCTGACAATGCTAGCAGGGAGAGAGAAAGAGAGGAAGGGAATGAGATGCGAGTCCATGAAGTCAAGAGTGTGAAGGGCAAGACGAGCGACAATGACCATCTGTCAAAGCACTTTCACTCATTCATGTATTTGTGTATTCAAAGATTCATTGATTGAGAAAAGAGGTACTGAGTCTGCTATGCAGCCAGCGTTGTGATGGGGATATTAAGATAAATGAAGCAGATTAGTGTGACTGAAGATGTACAAGTCCAGGTCATGGTATACTATGATAAATACCACAAAACTTGGTACCACTGTGGTATCTGGTGTTTTTCCGTCCATCACATTGGAAAGGTCTGGCCAACAATGGCTGAGTTCCCAGCCCAATAAAGCTTGGGGATATACCAATCTTCCCCGATCAGGAATCTTTCCCTTTTCATTTTCTTCTCACCACATTCAAGTTGTTGCTCCAGGGAGTAGCCGCGTGGGTGAAGCATGAATAGCAAACACCTATATGTTTTATTTCTGAGACAAATGGTTTATCTGGAGAAGCTTAAACTGGGTATCTAAGTATAGAAATTGGGCCACAGCCATTAATATAGTTCACAGCTGTGTAAGAAAAAAAATTATATAAAGGAGGATGTGATATGTCTACTTCAAGTTCTTTCTAGATGAGAGGCCCTAAGGCATCTTATTAAAATTTATTTTTAAACTTGGTCCAGACTGTTTGCCTGCTATTCTATTTTCTGTGAAGGGTTGTAATGCCTTTTGTATGTGTTCCCTGCTGTCTGTGGTGTACACACACACACACACACACACACACCCTACATCATATGCACAAATACACTCTTTTAAAATCAGAGTTGGAATTATCAAAAAGTTAAAACCAATCTAATGAAGAATCAGTAAAAATTGGGGTTTAAAAGCATTTGCGCAGCACCTAGTAGCTGCTGATGGGAATGCGGAGATACACAAGAGACAGTTTACTGACCTTGTAAAGGGAATTCATAGAATGTTAATAGAAATGAGTTGTTCACCAAGGAGTCCTTGCTTCAAACGCTGGCCACGCCACAGCATCCTTTGTTGGAGTCTCCCCCGCACCCCCAAAGTGCAACCCATTCATGTCGGAAGTTTCACTAGTGCAGGGTATGAACCCAGCACCCTGGACAAGGTTGATTTGCTTGGAGTGGACACCCGACTCAAGGACTGTCAGTTGCCAGCATACTGTGGGTGGCATGGAAAGGCTGGACGATGATGGGCTTAATAGTGACCGCCTTCACAGTCAGATTTTCTCTCTCAGAGATGAGCAGACAGCAGAGGAGGAAAAAAGGGGTGTGTGGTAACATCCAGGTGAGGGGAGTCCGGGCTCAGAGGCTCCACAAGCAGCCCCATTCCAAGGGAGGCACAAGTGACCGCTGGCCAGTGTGCAGGTGCCCACGTGTGCACATTGTGCGTGTGAGAAGGATGCTTGTTGGGACCTAGCGGACCTTCCTGTTCTTGGAGGTGTTTCCATCTCTCTGAGGCCAAGATGTCTGACCATCGCTGTTCTTTCCAGAAGCAAGATTGTGGAATGCTCCTGTTCCCAGGAGACCTGGAGGAACATCTCTGTATTTGTATGGCCATGAGTTTTATTACAGTACCCTGTTACCTGAAGTAATCCAAAGGAGGCATGTGCTCTTTCTAAGCAAAGGATTAACTCACAAACCCAGACTCAGCAACGGAACTATATGACAAGGCAGCATGGAAGGTATGCTTAACATAGAGGGAAAAGAAGCTGCAAACAGTGAAGAGGAGCTGGTTTCTGCTTGGGGAATTAGACACAGCATCTGAAATTGGCTCTAAAGGAGGGGCCAAGAGTTTTCTAACCTAGCCTGGGTACCTTCTAAGGAATTAAATAGAACCATGTGGTTGTATTAAAGCATTCCTCTGCCTACTGAGTTGAAATCAGTTGTCCATATGGCAACCCATCAACACACACACACACACACACACACACACACACACACACACACATTTGACATTTACTGGTCTCACTATCTACATGATGAAGCACTTTCATGTCTTTCCATTCATTCCTTCTTACAGAGAAAAATTATGAAGGAAAGAAAAACCTAAGAAAACAAGCAACCAGTCATTAAGCTTATACCTTGCCTCCTACCAGATGCCTGTGTTACCTCTCAGGAAACTCACAAGAATTGGCTGATACAGTGCTCCTTTTTTAAAGGTAAGTTAACTGAATCAGAATGGGTAAGTGATTTGCTCTAATATCACGCAAATAGTGAGGATACAGGTTTCTTTCTAATTAAAATAATGTAAAAATAAAAACAAAAGCTTCAGGGTTGTCAGGTGGGACCTGTTCACAAATCTCTCCTTATACCCTGCACCAAAGTCCTCTGGTCACTTCTTCTCTTTATGTGGCTCAGGGTCTACCATGGCCACATTCAACCCAGTGTCAGACTTCTCTCTAGTGACCTAGGGTTTAAGGTATTTTTGACTCCCCTGACCTCATTTTAAAACTTACCTGCCCTTTGCCTCTTTCCTTAAGATTCTTGCTAAAAAATTGGTTGTGAAGTAAGCAAATCAAACACTGAGGTATTAAGGGATGATAATGGTCTAAATACAATTCCCTATTAAGACCGTAATTGCATTTTATCCTGGAGAAAGTCCTTGAGACCTCAGCATATCCTTAAGTGTGGAATCCACTTTATTAGCTCAGAGGATTTTTTTTTTTTAATAGGTCAGGCAGACCACTAGTTAAAACCCACAAAATGGTCCTGCTTACGAGTTCAGAAAATGCGACTCGTCTTCAGCTCTACTTCATAAATCCTGGAACCCCCAAATTTCAGACCCCCAAAGTATAATCAATTGATCAAGTTTTGTAACTCCCATCCCATGTTGAAGCTTCAAGGGCAACACCATTTTAAAAAAGATGGAAATTAATATTTGTGGATTTAAATTGAAGTGAAGCTACACTTGGATCCACCGCCGTCATAGGCTGCCTGACCAGTGTTTATTTTCTGAAGAACTATGGCTTTTTTGCAGCTGTTCCTGAGTGCTGTGTGTGCTGGCCTGGATCAGCTTGCAGGAACCGATTATTGAATTTTCAGAAATTTTGCAAGCTGGTTGACTTCACACTAAAAGCTTGTAATTGGCCATGATAAGAATATATTCACCATGGAAATTGGCGGGCATTATAAATCCAGGGTTGGTGGATCGATTCATCTTTATTTATTTATTTATTTATTTATTTACTACGGAACCAGTTTTTAAATTGTTAATCATGTACCAACAGACCACCATCCCTCCTCCTTCCTTCCGTCTCTTCCCATTTTTCCTTCTCTCTTTCCCTACCTTCCTTCCGTTATTCCTTCCTCTCTCTCCCTGTCCTTGTTTTTTTTTTTCTTTTATTTTCTCTGTCTTCTAATATTTCTCATAGTACTAGGTGTTTTGACAGGCCCTTTACAAAAAAAAATCTAATTTCATCATCAAAACAATTTTATACTATTTTAACTCAATTAAAAACAATAAACAGAGGCTCAAAGAAATTTTGTAATGCCCAGAGGACACTACCGGTGAATAGAAGTGCAATCAAAACACAAATCTGTCTTGTTGGAAAGCTCCTATTCACTCCTGAAACCTACCCTAGCACACACACAAAACCAAAACAAGCAAACAGAAGGCTGGGTCATCAGTTTCTAAACAAGTGCTTTTTTTCCTGATCTTGAAAGATCTGTTACTGGATGACAGACTTGTTCTAATAGCTCCACTGGACTTTTGCCCCTAAAGTAGTGTATCAAATAAAGTTAATTATGAGAACTTGGGGTGGCAACCTGCCCCGAGTTTATCTGAGGGTAAAAGATTCAACTAGAAGGTTTCACCACCCATTGGAGAAGTCAAGATATCTTAGTAGGGCCGTCCACAAGAAAGTTTCCCTGTCCTTGTAGAGAAAACGAAGAATAGAGGTTACTAGATACTACCCCCATTTCCCTACGAACTCCTGTACAATTTTGAACTGGAGATACAATTTAGAAATGTCCAAGCTCTTCCCCACCCCTTTAATCCTGTATCTCTAGGGGTTACTTATTTCCCTCTCTGGACATGGGTTTTACTAAAGGAAAAGCTCCATAACTCAGGTCTTGCAACATCAAATTCTGGTGAGTCCAGGATGGATGATTCAGAAACATCTGGATTTAATTTCCTTGTTAACAGACATGGGATTAGAAATTAAGGGAAAAGTTTTTGGCAAATGGCATTTGGGGGAGATTGTCAAGACCCAAACTAAACGCAAAGCCTTAAATAGAAACCGATGAATTCATTTGCTCATTCATTCAATACACATTTATTCAGCAGGCGCCTCTTGTGTGGCTGGCAATGTTTGATGCACTGGAAAACAGTAGTGAGCTGGGCAGGGCAAGACAGAAAATTGATTTGTAAATCTGGAAACAAACAGGATGCTTTCAGATGGACTTAAATGATGTGAAGAAAATAAAAAGGTCTTTAATAGTGTCCCTTCCCAAGTACGTTATGAATAGTTCCTTAATTTCTCCAGCAATGTTTTCTAGTTTTCAGTATTTCTGTCTTGTACATTTTTTGTCAGATATATACCTAAATATTTCCTATTTTTGATAGTATTTTCTTTTTAAAAAAATTAATTTTATTTTTTTCAGTGTTCTAAGGTTCATTGTTTATGCACCACACCCAGGGCTCCTTGTAATACGTGCCCTCCATAATACCCACCACCAGGGTCTCCCTACCCCCACCCACCTCTGCTCCAAAACCCTCAGTTTGTTTCTTCGAGTCCATAGTCTCTCCTGGTTTGTCTGACCCTCCAATTTCCCTCAGTTCATTTTTCCTCTCCTTCACCTAATGTCCTCCATGATAGTATTTTCAATGGCATTTCTTTGTAATTTCAATTTTAGATTGTTGTGGCATATAGAAATAAGATTTTTCATGTTGATCTTGAATCCTGGAACTTTGCTAATTAACTTATTAGTTATACTAGCATTTTGGCAGAGGGAGTAGATTCTATAGAATTTTTGATGTGCATAATCATGTCTTCTATGAGTAAAAACAGACTCATTTTTTTCCCTTTCCAATATGGATGTTTATTCCTTTTTGTGCCCAGTGTTGAATCGGAAAAGTGGAAGCAGATCTCACTGCCTTGGTCATGATTTTAGGGGGAAAGCATTCTGTTTTTCCTCATTAAGTATGATATTAACTCTAAGTTTTTTGGTGTATGTTCTTTATCAAATTGATAAACTTTCTTTCTCTTTCTAGCTTTAGGAAGTTTTTATTGGGAATAGATATTACATTTTGTCAAGTGTATTTTTCCGTATATATTTTGATGATCATATGGTTTTTCTTTTGCAGTTAGTTAACATCATCAGTTATGTTGATTAATTTTTATACACTAACTTTGAACTTTTAGGATGAATTCTGTCTGATCTTTATGTATGGCTGGACTGAACTTGATCTAATCTTATTGAGACTTTTTGCTTTTACCCTCTTGAGCAGTATTGGCCCTTAGTTTTCTATTATTATAATATTTTGGGGTCTGGTTTGGGAATCAAAGTGATGCTGGTCTTGTACAATAAGTTGGGAAGAGTAACTTCCTCTTCAATTGTCTTTGAAAGTTTGTGTGGTTGTTGTTTGCTTGTTGGTTTGTTTGTAGAATTCTCTAGTGAAGCTGACTGTGACTAGAGTTTTCTTTGTGGGAAATTTTTTAAACACAAGTTAAGTTCCTTTAATAGACATAGGGCTATCTAGGCTAACTATTTCTTCTTTTATTTAATTATTTTTATTAACATGTAATGTATTATTTTCCCCAGGTGTACAGGTCTGTGAATCGTCAGACTTACATATACTTCACAGCACTCACCATAGCTCATACCATTCCCAGTGCCCACAAACCAACCTACTCCATAGCTATTTCTTCTTGAGTGAGTTCCAGTATTTTCATGTTTCCAGGAACCTGTGCATATCTAAGTTGTCAAATTTATTGGCATATGAAGTTGTTTGTAATATTTTCTCATTATCTTTTTCACATATAAAGATATATAGTTATGTTGTATCTTTTATTCTTGACATGGGGTAATTTATATATATATATATCTTTACTCTTTCATTCATGTTAGCTTAGTGATCCATTAATTTTATGGTCCTTCTCAAAGAAGTGGCTTTTGGATTCATTAATTTTCTCTATTCTTTACCTATTTTCTTTTTTCTCTTCTTTAATTAATATATAACATATTATTTGCCCCAGAGGTACAGGTCTATGAATCATCAGGCTTACACATTTCACAGCACTCACCATAGCACACACCCTCCCCAGTGTCCATAACCCAACCACCCTCTCCCTACCCGCCTCCCCCCAGCAACGCTCAGTTTGTTTCCTGAGATTAAAAGTCTTATGGTTTTTCTCCCTCCTGATCCCATCTTGTTTCATTTTTTCCCCTCCTTATCCCCTATGACCCCTGGCCCTGCCTCTCAAATTCCTCATATCAGAGAGATCATATGATAACTGTCTTTCTCTGATTGACTTATTTCGCTTAGCATGATATTCTTTATCTATTTTCTATTTGACTGATTTAAGATGTGATTATTTTGTTTCTACTGCTTATTTTGTTGCATTTATTCTCTCCTTTTTCCAGTTTCTTAAGCTCAAGTTACTGATTTGAAACTTATTTTGTTTTCTAATATAGGCTTTTATTTCTGTAAATTTTCCTCTAAATACTGCCTTAGCAACATCTCATGTATTGAGGTGTATGTATGTGTGTGTGTGTATAATATATGTATATATATTATATATATATTATATATATGTATATGTATTATGTATATATATAAGTTTTTTAGTTCAAAAGGCTTTCTAATTTTTTTTGAGCTTTCTTACTGACTCATATCTATGTAGAAATTTGTTTTTTAGTTCCCACATACATGAGAATTTTCTAAAAATCTTTTTAATGGTTGTTTTTTAACTTTTATTTTACTGTGGTTTAAGAACAGACTCTGTATGACATAAGCTTTTAAAGTTGTTGAAATTTATATGAAGACCAAAAATGTGGTCTATTCTTTGTTATTAGATAATAAAATGAAAAGTGACTAACTAAATATAAACTTAATTTAATTTCACCTACTTTCATGTTTGTTTTCTTAAAATTTTCCTCCTATGATGAGTGTCACAAAATATAGTATTAAACATGTATTGCTGCAAAATAAATTCAATGGTTTGAAATAGTTGTCACATATCAAAAAATCTAGTTAAAAACTTTCAAACATTATATACATTAGATAATGTTTGCTGAATTACACTATACTTTTAATAGTTATCTGTCTTTTTCTTATTCTTATTACTCTCTTAATGTCTATTAGAAACTAAGAAGGTTTACTTGGTTGATCCATAAGAGGGCACAATACATTAAATTGGTATATCAGCTTCAAGGTGACAGCCAAACTGTCTCGAACTCCCTACCTCAAATTACTTATAAAAAATCATATTTAGAATTGCTTCAGATTTTACACACTCAGGGATGAGTTTCAATGCAAATGAGATACATTAACAAGTGAAAAATAGTGGTGGGGGATTTACCATTCTAAGAAGAATCCTTTAACAGAGGGAAGGCTCTCCCATATCTCACATAGACTTTCTAGAAATGATACTGACCCAATGATTTATTGGATACATTTCTTTTTTAAAAATTTAATTTAATTTTTTCATTGTTCCAAGATTCAGTGTTTATGCACCACACCCAGGGCTCCATGTAATTCATGCTCTCCTTAATACCCACCACCAGGCTCACCCAACACCCCACTCCTCTCCCCTCCAAAACCCTCAGTTTGTTTCTCAGAGTTCACAGTCTCTCATGGTTTGTGTCCCCCTCCAATTTCCCCCAACTTATGTCTTTTCTCCAACACCCAATGTCCTCCTTGTTATTCCTTATGCTCCACAAGTAAGTAAAACAATATGATAATTGACTATCTCTGCTTGACTTATTTCACTCAGCATAATCTCGTCCAGTCCCATCCATGTTGATACAAGTTGGGTATTCATCCTTTCTGATGGAGGCATAATACTCCATTATATATATATGGACCATATCTTCTTTATCCATTCATCTGCTGAAGAGCATCTTGGATATTTCCATAGTTTGGCAATTGTGGCCATTGCTGCTATGAACGCTGGGGTGCAGATGGCCCTTCTTTTCACTACATCTGTATCTTTGGGGTAAATACCCAGTAGTGTGATTGCAGAGTCACAGGTAGCTCTATTTTTAATTTCTTAAGGTATCTCCACACTGTTTTCCAAAGTAGCTGCACCAACTTGCATTCTCACCAATAGTGTAAGACGGTTCCCCTTTCTCCACATCCTCTCCAACACTTGTTGTTTACTGTTTTGTCAATTTTGGCCATTCTAACTGGTATGATGTGGTATCTCAATATGGTTTTGATTTGAATCTCCCTGATGGCTAATGATGATGAGTATTTTATCATGTGTCTCTTAGCCATTTGTATGTCTTCTCTGGAGAAATGTCTCTTCATGTCTTCTGCCCATTTTTGATGTGATTATCTGTTTTGTGTGTGTTGAGTTTAATTCCTTCAAAACTTTTTCTTGTGGTTGAGTTTCCATTTCAAAGCATTGTGATGTGAGAATATGCAGGGAATAATCTCAATCTTTTGGTATCAGTTGAGCCCTGATTTGTCACCAAATATGTGAGCTATTCTGGAGAAAGTTCCATGTGTGCTTGAGAAGAATGATTATTCTGTTGTTTTAGGGTGAAATGTTCTGTATATATCTATGAGGTCCATCTTGTCTAACGTGTCATTCAAAGCTGTTGTTTATTGATTTTCTGTTTGGATGATATGTCTATTATTGAGTGGCATATTAAGATCCCCTACTATTAATGTTTTCATATCAATATGACTCTTTATTTTGATTAACAGGTGGTTTAGGTAGTTGGATGGTCCCATATTGGAGGAATAAATAATTACAATTGTTAGATCTTCTTGATGGATAGACCCTTTAAGAATTATGTAGTGTCCTTCTTTATCTCTGACTATAGTCTTTAGTTTAAAATCTGATTTATCAGGGTGCCTGGGTGGCTCAGTGGGTTAAGCCTCTGTCTTCAGCTCAGGTCATGATCTCAGGATCTTGGGATTGAGCCCTGCATTGGGCTTGCTGCTCAGCAGGGATCCTTCTTCCTCCTCCCCCTTTGTCTGCCTCTCTACCTCTGTCTGTCTCTCTACCTTACTTGTGACTTTTCTCTCTGTCAAATAAATAAATAAAATCTTGAAAAAAATCTAATTTATCTGATATGAGAATGACTACCCCCCCCCCCCCGCTTTTTTTGAGGCCTGTTGGCATGAAAAATACTTTTCCATCTCTTGACTTTCATTCTGGATGTATCCTTAGGTTCCAAATGTGTCTCTTGTAGACAGCATAGGGATGGGTCCTGTCATTTTATCCAATATGCAACCCTGTGCTGTTTTATGGGAGCACTTAGGCTGTTCATGTTGAGAGTGATAATTGAAAAATATGTTTTTATTGATATCATATTACCTGTGAAGTCCTTGTTTCTATAGATTGTCTCTGTAAATTTCGGTTCTATGTCACTCTTAGGTTCTTTCTTCTTTTATAGAACCCACCTTAATATTTCTTGTAGTGCCAGCTTGGAGGTCACATACTCTTTTAAACCTTGCTAGTCTTGGAAGCTCTTTATCTCTCCATCCATTTTGAATGTCAACCTTACTTGATAAAGTATTCTTGGCTGCATGTTCTTCTCATTTACTGCCCTGAATATGTTTTGCCAGCCCTTTCTGGCTTGCCAGGTTTCTGTGGACAGGTCTGAACCTTATTCTGATGGACATTCCTCTGACATAAGGGATCTCTTCCCCCTATCTGCCCCCAGAAGCTCTTGTCTAAAATTATGATTCATGAGTTTCACAATCAAGTGTCTTGAGGTCTTTCTAGATTCGTTGATCTTGGTGGGTATTCTTTCTGCCTCTAAGACATGAACGCTTGTTCCATTCCTCAGATTGGGAAAATTTTCATCCAGAATTTGTTCAACTATATCTTCTAGTCTTCTCTCTTTCTCCACCCCCTCAGGGATCCCAATAATTCTGACGTTGGCATGTTTCATGGTATCATTTATTTCCCTAATTCTGTTTTCATGGTTTCTAAGCTGTTTGTCCCATGCCTCCTCCTGATACTTTTTCTTTATCAGTTTGTCCTCTAGATCACTAATTCTATCTTCTGTTGTAGTTACCCTAGGTGTTATCATATTTAGATTAGATTGGATCTCATTGATAGCATTTTTAACTTCTGCCAGGTTGGCTCTCACTTCTGCCCTTAGAGATTTTTATGTTGTCACTAATGGTTTCCTCCAACCTAGCCATTGCCTAGGGTTCAATTTCTTATAAATACAAGGGATATTTAAACTCTAAGGATTTTTCCAAGATCTCACTTGAGATAACTGGTGTTATGGAACAAAATCCTACATTATAAATGTGTATAAATGTACAGTTGTACTAATGGCTTCTGGCTGTGTAGAATAGTTACTAGGCTTTTCAAGCTTGAAATCTATATAGTAGAATAAGCACCATAGATAATTTTTCTAGGAAGCATAGAACATAAAAGGAAATCCATTTTTATTTGTCAGGTTTCATGTAAAGCACTTTTCAGGTGTTATGTCTTTAATCCTCACTGTAATAATTTTGTGAAGTAAATATTTTTTCCCTCATTTTCAGGTGTGACAACTGAAGCACAAAATGTGTAAGTAGCTTGCCTAATTCCACACAGCTAGAAAATGGCACATCTAGAAAAGCTAGTTAAGAGTTACTGTATGTATCAGTCACTGTGTTCAAATATTAAAATATATTATTGTTTCCTCCTCACATCAACCCTTTGAGGTTGATTACAGCATTTTACAGATGAGGTTAATGAAAGTATACAGAGCTCAGGCATATTACCCAACTTCACACAACTAGCAATGAGCAGTATTAGGATTCAAATCCAGGTTCATTTGGGTCTAAAGTTATTCTGACCTTCAGGATAATTAATTGTGCCAAGGAAGGGAAAGAGTCTCCCAGAGAAGTCTCATGAGAGAGCTCATATGAGGCTTAATCATGAGAGAAGCATAGGCATTATTCCCAGATTTGAAGACAGCTATTTGCAGGGGGAGAGAGTAAAGGCTGAGAAGGCTTACTGGAAAGTGGAATAAGAATGTTGGTTTCCAAGCTGGGCAGTTAGGTTTGAAGTTTCAATTCTCAGAAAAACTGGAGAGGCAACTAGTCCCTGGGGATTCAAACAAGAAGGTTAAGTTATTGGATGGACATTTTGATCCAAGGAAACATTGAAGAAGCTGCCACACAGTGTCCTCCCAGATGGCCAAACAATTTCTCCAATGTGCCATCAGGTGAAGACATAGCTAAGTGTTTTCAGACCCTTTCTGTCAGAGTAAAGGGAGGTCCTACTGTTGGTTGGTCTGCATGACAGTTATGTTTCCAAACTGTGGCCTCAAATTGATGTGGCTTCTAAGCCTACATTAACCACTTGATGGCTAGATTGCCTTGGACAAATTCTTAAGCTCCCTGAGTCTAGTTTTCTTATCTGGACAATGAAAATAAATGAACACTTATTGCAGATTAGCCATAGGAGTTGGGGTCAAATAGGAAGTGGGGCAAGATATAACCTTGAGACTAGATGCTATTTTGTGACCTGTCCAATTCTAGGTATTTCTTTTATTTATTTATTTATTTTTCAGTGTCCCAAGATTCATTGTTTATGCACCACACCCAGTGCTCCATGCAATATGTTTCTTCCTTAATACCCACCGCTAGGCTTATCAAACCCCCACACTCCTCCCCTCCAAAACTCTCAGTTTGTTTCTCAGAGTCCACAGTCTCTCATGGTTTATTCCCCCTCTGATTTCCCCCAACTCACTTCTCTTCTGCAGCTCCCAGTGTCCTCCATGTTATTCCTTATGCTCCACAAGTAAGTGAAACCATGTGATAATTGACTCTCTCTGCTTGACTTATTTCACTCAGGATAATCTCCTCCAGTTTCTGATACTAAATCTGAAAAGCTAGAGTCAAAGATATTGTTATCAGAATATTGTCTAGCACCTCTCAAAAAAACTTACTATCCCAGCAGCTGTGTCTAAGATAGATGCTTTGTTTGTTTGCTCTCAGAAAGGAAAAAAGAAAAAAAAAAAAAGAAAAGAAATCTAAACTTACTGAATACTTACTATCAGGATCAGGATATATGCTTTTACCTTAATATTAATTATAATTTTTAATCTTGCAAAACCACATTTTGCAAATATTTTGCATATCCTCTTGCATATGAGGGAAATAATACATAACATCTAAAAATAAAAAAAAAATGTAAACCTGACAAATTGAGCATTCAAGAAATGAACCTGGATCTGTCAAACTCTGAAATGTGTCCTCATCACCCTGGGCTGCCTTCTAAGCACAAAGATTTGTTCTGAAAATAGACTGACTTCCTGCCATTGCGCCTGCTCAAACAGACCCTTTCTCTTAACTTGGAAAGGTCCAAAGAGGACTGGTCTTCCAGGGAAGCTGGGCATTGTTCCTTAGCAATCTGTCCACTATTTTCTAACCTGCTATGTCCTGTCACTCCAACTTCCTTCCTCTTGATGATAACTGGGCAGAGTGAGCTGAAGACCTAATGTACACATCACTTGCCTTTTTGTCCCATTGATACAATGATCTTTGATAAAGGAGATTTATGGCATTCCTATACTTCCGAGGAAGCACACTCCAGATGTAGAGTGAGGTTTAGTTACTCCCTTTTAAAAAACAAAGCAAAACAAAACAAAAATAAATAAAACAAGGGCAGCCGAAGAGCTTCATCCACACCCTCTAGGGCAGACACTTAATGTCCTTCACGCTCCAGTGTAAGTGACTTCCCTTTTCCTTCCTTCTTATCGCTTTCCTTTAAAGTGTGCCTGGAAACATTGCAAAGGGGAAAGTATAAACAATGTCGGGGGTGGTGTTATATTTAAAGGAAATTTAGGCTTTGCATCCTGTCCTCCTCCTAAAAGAAATAAATAAATAAACTTGAAAGAAAGTCCTGTACATTTTATAGACTTGCCTGGTTGTGCTGGCTTATTTAAATTAGATAATCAGCATAGCCTTCAAATAATCTTGGAATGGGCTTTCTGATTTTCATGTTTGAAATGGAAGACACCAAATTCCAGCTTTCTGGACATATCCCTTGAACAACTTTTTTTTTTTTTTTTAATTTCAGTAATTTTCTCTGTAACTCTCCCCCAAAATGTAACATGCTAGGGTTGAGTTAGAATGACGTTCAGAGATGGAAGAAAAAGTAGTAGAAATAAAGTGAAAACCTATGAGTCAAATCTTCTTATACATGTTTTGTTTGACTTTAACAATATTTTATTTTATTTTTTATTATGTTATGTTAGTCATCATACAGTACACCATTAGTTTTGGGGGGTATTTTTAATTATTTTTTGTATTATAAAATAATTTTTTATTATTTTTTGTATTTTTTTAAATTATTAACATTTTATGTATTATTTGCCCCAGGGGTACAGGCCTGTGAATCATCAGGCTTACACATTTCACAACACTCACCATAGCACATACCCTCCCCAATGTCCATAACCCAACCACCCTACCCCTACCCTCCAACCCCCAACAACCCTCAGTTTTTTTAATGAGATTAAGAGTCTCTTATGGTTTTTCTCCCTCCTAATCCCACCTTGTTTCATTTTTTTCTTCCCTATCCACCATGACCCCCGCCCTGCCTCTCAAATGCTTCAAATCAAAGAGATCATATGATAATTGTCTTTCTCTGGTTTACTTATTTCGCTTAATATTAGAGGCAGCAGCAGGCTTCCTGCAGAGCAGGGAGCCTGATGTGGGACTCGATCTCAGGGTTCTGGGATCATGACCTAAGCTGAAGGCAGACACTTAATGACGGAGCCACCCAGGTGCCCCTTCTTATTGTTTTATTTATTGTTACTATTATTATTTTTTGGATCTTAATGTATGATGGTCTTTATTTACAAGTTTATTGACAAAAAAGAAGAGGGAAACATTTAAAACAGTTTAACACAGGGCATTACAGCTGATTCTGTCAGGTTAAATAATATTGCTTAGCATTAGTTCGATCCACATCATTACAAATGGCAAGATTTCATTTTTGATGGCTGCATAGTATTCCATTGTGTGTGTGTGTGTGTGTGTGTGTGTGTGTGTGTGTGTGAGAGAGAGAGAGATCTTTATCCATTCATTTATTGATGGACATCTGGGTTCCTTCCATAGTTTGGCTATTGTGGACATAAACATTTGGGTGTATGTGCCCCTTCAAGAGATCACTACATTTGTATCTTTGGGGTAACTACCCAGTAGTGCAATTGGTGGGTCATAGGGTAGCTCTATTTTCAACTTTTTGAGGAACCTTCATACCATTTTCTAGAGTGACTGCACCAGCTTGCATTCCCATTGACAGTGTAGGTCCCCTTTCTCTGCATCCTTACCAACATCTGTTGTTTCCTGACTTTTTAATTTTAGCCATTCTGACTGGTGTGAGGTGGTATCTCAATGTGGCTTTGATTTGTATTTCCCTGATGCTGAGTGATGTTGAGCACTTTTTCATGTGTCTGTTGGCCATCTGGATGTCTTCTTTATTGAAATGTCTATTCATGTCTTCTTCCCATTTCTTGATTGGATTATTTGTTCTTT
The DNA here is from genome assembly GCF_022355385.1 of Mustela nigripes. Classification (NCBI taxonomy): domain Eukaryota; kingdom Metazoa; phylum Chordata; class Mammalia; order Carnivora; family Mustelidae; genus Mustela; species Mustela nigripes. The sequence goes on from NC_081559.1 coordinate 183,842,043, forward strand.
GGGTGTTGAGTTTGATAAATTCTTATAGATTTTGGATACTAGCCCTTTTGTCATTTGCAAATATCTTCTTCCATTCTCTCAGTTGTCTTTGGTTTTGTTAACTGTTTCCTTTGCTGTGGAAAAGATTTTGATCTTGATGAAGTCCCAATAGTTCACTTTTGCCCCTGCGTCCCTTGCCTTTGGCAATATTTCTAGAAAGATGTTGCTGCGGCTGAGGTTAAAATGGTTGCTGCCTATGTTCCCCTCAAGGGTTTTGATGGATTCCTGTCTCACATTGAGGTCTTTCATCCATTTTGAGTCTATTTTTGTGTGTGGTGTAAAGAAGTGGTCCAGTTTCATTCTTCTGAATGTGGCTGTCCAATTTTCCCAACACCATTTGTGGAAGAGATTGTGTTTATCCCATTGGACATTCTTTCCTATTTTGACAACAGAGTTGAGGGTCCATTTCTGGGCTCTCTATCCTGTTCCATTGATCTATGTGTCTGTTTTTGTGCCAGTATCATACTGTCCTGATGCTGACAGCTTTGTAATAGAGCTTGAAGTATGCAATTGTGATGCTACCAACTTTGGTTTTCTTTTTCAACATTGCTCTGGGCCTTTTCTCATTCCATATAAATTTTAGGATTTTTTGTTCCATTTATTTGGGAAAAAAAGGATGGTCTTTTGATATGAATTGCATTAAATGTGTAGATTGCTTTAGGTAGTATAGACATCTTCACAATATTTGTTCTTCTGATCAATGAGCATGGAACATTTTTCCATTTCTTTGTGTCTTCCTCAATTTCTTTCCTGAGTACTTTACAGTTTTCTGAGTACAGATTCTTTGCCTCTTTGGTTAGGTTTATTCCTAGGTATCTTATGGTTTTGGGTTCAATTGTAAATGGGGTTGACTCCTTAGTTTCTCTTTCTTCTGTCTTACTGTTGTTGTATAGAAATGCAACTGATTTATGAGCATTGATTTTTATATCCTGACACTTTAATGAATTCCTGTATGAGTTCTAGCAGTTTTGGAGTGGAGTCTTTTGGGTTTTCCACATAAAGTAACATATCATCCACAAAGAGTGAGAGTATGACTTCTTCTGTGCTAATTCCGATGCCTTTTATTTCTTTTTGTTGTCTGATTGCTGCTAGGAATTCTAGCAATATGTTGACTAGCAGTGGTGATAGTGGACATCCCTGCCATGTTCCTGACCTTAGGGGAAAACTCTAAGTTTTCCCCATTGAGAATGATATTCACTGTGGGTTTTTCATAGGTAGCTTTGATGATATTGAGGTATGTATCCTCTATTCCCACACTGTGAAGAGTTTTGATCAAGGGAGAATGCTGTACTTTCTCAAATGCTTTTTCAGCATCTATTGAGAGTATCATATGGTGATACAAGAGTTCTTTCTTTTATTAATGTATTGTATCACATTGATTGATTTTGCGGATGTTGAACCAACCTTGCAGCCCAGGAATAAATCCCACTTGGTCGTGGTTAATAATCCTTTTAATGCATTGTTAGATCCTATTGGCTAACATTTGGATGAGAATTTTCACATCTGTGTTCATCAAGGATATTGGTCTATAATTCTTTTTGATGGGGTCTTTGTCTGGCATGGGGATCAAGGTATGCTGGCCTCATAAAAGGAATTTGGAAGTTTTCCTTCCATTTCTATTTTTTTGGAGCAGTTTTAGGAAAAAGGGTATTAATTCTTCTTTAAATGTTTGGTAGAATTCCCCTGGGAAGCCATCCAGCCCTGGGCTCTTATTTTTGGGGGAGATTTTTGAATACTGCTTCAGTGTCCTTACTGATTATGGGTCTGTTCAGGTTTTCTATTTCTTTTTGGTTCAATTTTGTTAGAGACATTTTATATGTCTCTAGGAATGCATCCATTTCCCCCAGAATGTCAAATTTGCTGGTGTATAGTTGCTCATAATATGTTCTTATAATTCTTTGTATTTTTTTGGTGCTGGTTGTGATCTCTTCTCTTTCATTCATGATTTTATTAATTTGGGTCCTTTCTCTTTTCTTTTTGAACTATCCACTTCTATGAATATCTTATCGATCCAAGTTTTTCCATCGGTTCTATTGTGTTTTCAGTTATAATCAAATCTAACTCCTGTCTAACTTCCATCTTCTTGCATTGGCTATATCACAAAACACACAATGCTAAACTAAAGTAATGATAGCTTTCCTGTGTCACTGTATGTGCTCTTGATAAATTTATTATGTCAAGTCTGGCCAGGCATTTATCAATCTTATTAATTTTTTGAACAAACCAGCTCCTAGTTTCATTGATTTGTTCTACTGTTCTTTGGTTTCTATTTCATTGATTTCTGGTCTGATCTTTATTATTTCTCCTCTCCTGCTGGATTTAGGCTTTCTTTGCTGTTCTTTCTCCAGCTACTTAGGTGTAAGGTTGGGTTGTGTACTCGAGACCTTTCTTGTTTCTTGAAAGAGGCTTTTATTGCTATATTCTTTCCTTTCAAGACTGCCTTTGCTGTGTCCCAAATATTTTAAACAGTTGTGCTTTCATTTTCATGATTTGTTTCATTTGTTTTCATGATTTCTTTTTAATTCTTCTTTAATTTCCTGACTGACCTATTCATTCTTTAGTAAGATGCTCTTTAGGCTCTATGTATTTGAGCTCTTTCCAACTTTCCTCTTGTGGTTGAGTTCTAGTTTCAAATGATTCTAGTTTCAAAGCACTGTGGCCTGAAAATATTCAGGGAATGATCACAGTCTTTTGGTACTGGTTGAGAAATCAATTTGTGACCCAGGATGTGATCTATTCTGGAGAATTTTCCACGTATACTAGAGACGAATTCTGTTGTTTTGGGATGGAATGTTCTAAATATATCTATGATGTCTGTCTGGTCCAGTGTGTTATTTAAAGTCTTTATTCCTTGTTGATCTTTTGCTTAGATGGGATCCATTTCAGTGAGGGTTGTTAAAGTCCCCTACTATTATTCTATTATTGTTGATGTGTTTCTTTGAGTTTGTTATTAATGGTTATGTAATTGGCTGCTCCCATGATAGGGGCATAGATATTAAAAATTGTTAGATCTTCTTGTTGGACAGACCCTTTAAGTATGATATAGTGTCCTTCCTCATCTCTTAATATAGTCTTTGGCTTAAAATCTAATTTAGCTGATGTAAGGATTGCCACCCCAGCTTTTCCATTACCATGGAAATTTTTTTCTACCCCCTCTTTAAATTTGGAGGTGTCTTTGGGTCTAAAATGAGTTTCTTGCAGACAGCATATCAATGGGTCTCTTTTGATTGTTGTTTGTTTTCTTTTTTTATCCATTCTGATACCCTGTGTCTTTTGATTAGAGCATTTAGCCCATTTACATTCAGGATAACTATTGAAAGACGTGAATTTAGTGTCATTGCATTGCCTATAATACAATTGAAGATAATCATCATTCTGAACTCTAGACCTGACATCTTACTAATGTCTGTATTGATTAGATCCCTAGCTATCAGTACTGCCTCTTTTTATTTATTTATTTATTTTGGTGAGTTTTTTTGCCTTGTCATTTTATCCAGAGAGGAATAGATGAATGAGGGAACAAAATACTAAAAGGGTAGCAATAACCCCAGAAAAATATACACTAACAAAATCAGAAGAGACCTGAAACTGTGGGGAGAAGAAAGTAGGAAAAAAAAAAAATATATATGTATATATATATAATCAGACTGGTGAATAGAACAGAGCCACACTATTGATTTTGGATGTATTCTGGTCTCTTAGAAGAAACTAACTCCCAAAATTTTAAAGAAAGAAAATATATATATATATATATATATATATATATATATACACACAAAAAAAATAAGGATAAACTTGATGAAGCGATGGGGTATGACTGTAAAGATGAAAATTTAAAAATATTCTAAAACAGGAATTGATAAGATAAGAAGTTGGTTGAAAAAAAAATAAGATGAAAGGATGTGATCAGGCTGGAGTTTAGAACAAAGCCATGAGCTAGGTTTAGGGTACATTTTGATCTATTAGAAGAAATTGTATCCCAAAATTTATAGAAAAAATAACCCTGTATGTATACAAAAAATAAGATTAAATACAATGAAGGGATACAATATAACTATAACAATGAAAATATAAAAAGATTCTTAAAAAGGTATTGACACCATAAAGTAGCTCAAAAATGTTAAATTAGGAAAGAGGAACAATAAAAAAAAATAGAATGAGAAAAAAATAAATAAAAAAAATTAACTTTGAAAAGATTAAAAGACCATGGGAGAAAAGCTGTAAATTCTGTGTTGCTTTCCACTAGCTCTGGAGTACCACAGTTCTCACTGATGGTGAACTTGGTCTTGTCTGGATGTTCTTTCCATTCTTCTGGTGGAGGGGCCTGTTGCAGTTATTCTCAAATGTCTATGTCTGAGGCAGAATTGTACCACCCTTGCCAGGGGACAGGCTAATTAATCTGTGCAGTTTTCATCCTGGGAGCTTTTGTTCCCTGAACACTTTCCTGTACAGCTTTGGAGGACAGGAATGAAGATGGCAGCCTCCCAATCTCCATCTCGAGAAGCTGAGAGCTCAGGCCCTACTCCTCAATGAGCCTTCAGAAAAAATCATCAATCCCTCTCATCTCCCTGGTCTTCGGCTGCACTCTGAGCTCTCCAGGGCTGTGACTAAGCATTTCAATCTCTGGAGAATGTACCCATTTGGAGTCTTCAAACTCAGCAGATTCCTGCAGCACACTCCCATGCCAGTTATGCCAGAGGAGGAAGGAGGGTTCTCCCCAGATCTGCTGCTTGTTGGGTCCTGCCTGAAGAATAGTGGCCTGTTGGTGCCTGAGATCATGGTTTAAGGTACCCCGAGCTGAGAGTGCACTCCTCGGCTCCATCTCTGTAGCTGGCTTCCTCACTCTGATACCTGGGAACTCTGCCACCCTTAGACACCCCTGGTCTTTTTGTGACCCTGAGGATCCTGAGACCACACTGTCCCTGCAAGGGCTTCACCACTTAGCCTCTGGAGTGATGTCTTCCAGTAAGGTAGACTTCTAAAAGTTCCAATTTTGTGCTCCACTGTGTTATTGCTTGCTAGGAGCCAGCCCCTCCCACAGTGGTCTGTCTTCTCATTGTTTCATATTCACTTCTCTGCACATCCTACCTTCCAGAAAGTGGTCGATTTTCTGTACCTAGAATTGCTGCTCTTCTTATTTTCTATCTCTTTTTGAGTTTGGTGGTGTGCTGTACTCCTGGGGCATGATGATATTTCAGTCTCCTACTCCTCTGCCATCTTACTTCTTCCCATCATTAGTTTTTGATGTAGTGATCCATGATCATTCATTGTCTGTGTATAACACCTAGTGCTCCATGCAGTACATGCCCTCCTTAATACCCATCACCAGGCTAACACATCCCCTCATCTCCCTCCCCTTTAAAACCCTCAGTTTGTTTCCCAGAGCCCATAGTACACATGATTCAGCTTCTGCTCTGCTTTCCCTATCCCCTTCATTTTTCCCTTCCTTCTCCTAATGTCTTCCATGTTATTCTTTATGTTCTACAAATAAGTGAAACCATATGATAATTGTCTTTCTCTGCTTCACTTATTTCACTTAGTATAATCTCCTCCAGTTACATCCATGTTGATGCAAAAGTTGGATATTCATCCTTTCTGATGGCTGAGTAATATTCCATTGTATATATGGACCACGTCTTCTTTATGCATTTGTCTATTGAAAGACATCTTGGCTCCTTCCACAGTTTGGCTATTGTGGACATTGCTGATATGAACATTGGGGTGCATGTGGCCCTTCTTTTCACTACATTTGTATCTTTGGGGTAAATACCCAATAATGCAATGCTGGGTCATAGGGTATCTCTATTTTTAAATTTAATGATATTTTAAAATATGTGAACTAAAATTTCATTAGTTACAAGTTTTATGTTTAAAACATCTAACTTTTGGGTTATTTGGAAAAATGAGAAGTAGAGCAACACAGAACTGGCAATCCCACCAGTAACAATTAGTTGAAATTTGGTAGCCACTTGCCCCTGGAGGACAGGTGTGTCTCTCTTGTTATCTGGTCTCATTCCTCCCTCTGTGTCCCCAGAATTGAGGCTAAGGGTCAGTTGTCCTTTATGCCATTATATTGCCTTTGAATTGCTGCTGGTATTCTTGAGAAAATAATTATTTTTTTCTACCTATGTATGTATCAAAAGTGGAATCAAAGAGTTGAACCAAGCTATTTGATAATTTCTTTATACCATTAGTTTATGTTACTTGCCTTGACCATTGGCATTTAACTTGGTTACCCTTGGTCTAGGCCAGTGCTTTAACTAGGAGACCAGGAAAGGAGACCAGGAGGCTGGGAGATATATGGGGACTTTACCAAGGTGAGGCACTGAATTAAGTAATACAAGGGGAACAGTTCACATCTTTGGCTTTAATCTTATGTGGTGATACTTGGAAGAGATGTTTTTGAGTCTTTGGTGACTTTTCTGAATCAACTGGCATTTCATGAATGGGGACCAGAAATGGGAGGGATACTGTGATATACAGTTATAGTCAAGAAGTGTCCTGAGTCCCATTTGAGTTTTGAATCTCTTGCCAGCCATCTATTAGTTGAAAACCCCATTTAATCTCTTCCAGTCCTGTCCATGTTGCTACAAAAGTTGGGTATTCATCTTTTCTGATGGAGGCATAATACCTCATAGTGTATATGGACCACATCTTCCCTATCCATTCGCCCATTGAAGGGGATCTTGGTTCTTTCCACAGTTTTGCAACCATGGTCATTCTTGCTATAAACATTGGGGTACAGATGGCCCTTCTTTTCACTACATCTGTATCTTTGGGGTAAATGTCCAGTAGTGCAATTGCAGGGTCATAGGGAAGCTCTATTTTTAATTTCTTGAGGAATCTCCACACTGTTTTCCAAAGTGGCTGCACCAACTTGCATTCCCACCAACAATGTAAGAGGATTCCCCTTTCTCTACATCCCCTCCAACACATGTTGTTTCCTGTCTTGCTAATTTTGGCCATTCTAACTGGTATAAGGTGGTATCTCAATGTGGTTTTAATTTGAATCTCCTTGATGGCTAGTGATGATGAACATTTTTTCAAGCGTCTGATAGCCATTTTTATGTCTTCATTAGAGAAGTGTCTGTTCATATCTTCTGCCCATTTTTAAAAATATGATTGTCTGTTTTGTGTGTGTTGAGTTTGAGGAGTTCTTTGTAGATCCTGGATATCAACCTTTTGTCTGTACTGTCATTTGCAAATATCTTCTCCCCTTCCGTGTGTTGCCTCTTTGTTTTGTTGACTATTTCCTTTGCTGTGCAGAAGCTTTTGATCTTGATGAAGTCTCAAAAGTTCATTTTCTCTTTTGTTTCCTTTGCCTTTGGAGACATATCTTGAAAGAAGTTGCTGTGGCTGATACCGAAGAGGTTACTGCCTATGTTCTCCTCTAGGATTCTGATGCATTCCTGTCTCACGTAGAGGTCTTTTATCCATTTTGAGTTTCTCTTTGTGTATGGTGTAAGAGAATGGTCGAGTTTCATTCTTCTACATATAGCTGTCTAGTTTTCCCAGCACCATTTATTGAAGAGACTGTCTTTTTCACTGTATTTTTTTTCCTGTTTTGTCAAAGATTATTTGCCCATAGGGTTGAGGGTCCATATCTGGGCTCCCTGCTCTGTCCCACTGGTCTATGTGTCTGTTTTTATGCCAGTACCATGCTGTCTTGGTGATCACAGCTTTGTAGTAAAGCTTGAAATCAGGTAACGTGATGCCCCCAGTTTTATTTTTGTTTTTCAGCATTTCGTTAGCAATTCGGGGTCTCTTCTGATCCCATACAAATTTTAGGATTATTTGCTCCAGCTCTTTGAAAAATACTGTTGGAATTTTGATTGGAATGGCATTAAAGTATAGATTGCTCTAGGCAGTATAGACATTTTGACAATGTTTATTCTTCCAATCCAAGAGCATGGAATGGTCTTCCATCTTTTTGTGTCTTCTTCAATTTCTTTCATGAGTATTCTGTAGTTCCTCAAATACAGATCCTTTATCTCTTTGGTTAGGTTTATTCCCAGGCATCTTATGGTTCTTGGTGCTATAGTAAATGGAATAGAAGAGATTATGCTGAGTGAAATAAGTCAAGCAGAGAGAGTCAATTATCATATGGTTTGACTTATTTGTGGAGCATAACAAATAACATGGAGGACAAGGGGAGATGGAGAGGAGAAGGGAGTTGAGGGAAATTGGAAGGGGAGGTGAAACATGAGAGACTATGGATTCTGCAAAAACAATGAATACTGTTATGCTGAAAAGAAATAAAAAATTAAAAAAATATAATTACTTGACTATACAACCTATTTTCATTTTACATATACACACACATACAAGTTTATTTTTAAATGTAGGATTTTAATATAAGCAGAAGTTTCCAGAATTGCAATTTCAGTGTAAATCAAGAGAGGCTATCTACTGGTTAAGACAACAGACCCTGGAACTAGACCATGAGGGTTTGAACAACTCTACTACTTGTCAGCTGTAGTAACCTCAAGAAATTAAACTAACCTCTCTGGGACTCATTTTTTGTATATACAAACCGGGGATACTAGTAGTTACTATGTTATTTGGATATCCTAAAGCTAGGTAAACCAATATATATAGAGGATTTGGAACAGTTTTTGGCATGTATTAATTGCTATAGACACATTATTACTGTTATTTTGTTCAGAATTTAGAGTTACTCACTGTTTCAGAAAATAGAGCTTGCCAATAAAACTTTCTCTAGTATACTGCTTGTGTAGGGTTATATTTTTGGTGACTTAACATTTATGAGTGAGTCTCTCATTACTTTGTAATGCCTTCTAAGGTTTTTCTATGGGATGATACATGTTCTTTCATTTTAAAATACTTTCCTGTTTTCCAATTTATAGTAGTTTTATAATATTATGTTGTACTTTAAAAATCATGTGTGAGACTATTATTCTATCTGTGAAATTTATTTCTGATAGCAAAGAAGCATTGCAAAAAACTTGCTCTGGGAAAAAGATATGAGTTTGATTACATTGAATATCATTGGTCAGGTGCTTTCTACTCATGGCCTGATGTCTAGGACTTTAAAGGGACCATTTTGATCAGTTCGCTGCCTGACTTTACAACATTTTGAGAAGACCAGCTTTAAGCACAAACAAAATAGGCATTGTATTATTATCTTTGAGTGACTGAATCACAGCTTTCTGTAAGGGTGTTGCCTATTATTGACCACTTCCAAGAGGGGAAGAAGCATGTCCTGGAGAAAACGAAAACTTAAGAAACATGTTTTAAGTATAGGAAGTAATCAATTTGTTAAATGCAACTGAAAGGTCAAGAAAAAAAGATAATTGTGAATTGACCATTGGATTTGGCAAAAGAGCATGTCAGCTCTTTCTTCCAGGTTTTAAAAACTCATCATTTTCACATGTACTAGAGTGAGACTTTAAACAGTCTATACAGAGCACTCAGGTTTCAATCTGAGAACTTGTGTCCTTCTATTTTGAATTTTTTTCTCTTATTATTTTATTATATTTTTCCTTCTATTTCATTTTCTCAAATCATTCTTTCTGGAATTTTTTCATTTGGATGTTGAGCTTCCTGGATTTCATTTCTTCTCTCTTTGTTTCTTTGTTTCTTTCTTTTAAATTTTGTTTTCTCTTCCATTACCCATCTTGGTGTGTTTGGTTCTACTTCTGGGAGATTGGCTCAACTTAGCTTTTTAAAGAGAAAAAAAGGCAAGGTCAGCTAGCCAACATGGAGAAGAATGTAAGGGATCCATTTATATCATATACAAACTTTAAAACAATCTCTTCCAACCTTTATCTCAGATCTGGTGTGTTTTATAAGAGGTTGTGCATATATTTTGGCACTCTCTAGCAGGATTTCAAAAACTTTGAAGGAAGAAAACAATGCCTTGAGGGGAAGGAAAAGTGCTGGAGAGATCTACTTTTCTGTAGCCACAAGTTGAAGAAAACTTCAATCAATACTGTGCTAAATCTCAGAGGTTCCTGTTGCTCTTCCAGGAATTTGGAAGGCTGCAGGGCATGGTTCATTTCCCTGTGGGATACTCTTCTGCTGAAAAGAAACAGCCATGAAATGGTGTATCCTCAAATCATTAAGGCTTAGGAATTGTCAGTACACCTCTTCCCTGTACATTCAGCTCTTCGACTCACGCTTTGTTTGTTTTTGTTTTTGTTTTTGTTTGGTTTGGTTTGGTTTGGTTTTGCTTTTACCTCATATAAAGACTTGTGATTCTGCAATGTTATTGTCTCTTGAAGTGTTGAAATGTTATGATGTGTGTCCATAATTTCACATAGCATCTTCCACCCTGTCCTAAGTATGCTGAGATATTTAAGAACACAAATCATGATCTCTGTCACTTTTACAAACTAGATAAACAAATGGGCAATGGAAAAAGCAAGACATAACAGACAAAATTGTACTCTAAATATAAGATGGCAACCTTGTTTTTTTGTGTATGCTAATGCAGTGGAATCTTGAGAGGCTACTTTGAGTATCATGAATTTATATTAAATTCATGTTGAATCATGTCTAGGTTTGACATGTTGTGCCACATTTGATTAGAGACATCAGCCTTCACAAAATGGAGGCATAGATTTTTTTTTCCTTCTGAGTTCTATCATTCTCTCAGTGCTTTAAGAATTTATAAAGAGAGACAGAGAAAGAGAAAGAGAGAGAAAGGAAGAAGAAGGGATAGGAGAAGGGAGAGACCAGTGATGAGTAGAAGCTGGATGTGTCAAAGAACATTTCTTAAGCTAGGTGTAAGATTTTGCTGTGAAGAGGTATTCCTGAATGACATCCCAGGGAAGGAGAACAGGAAGAAGGAGCAGATATATAACTGTTTAATGCCAAGATTTCATTAACATAACCATTAGTATCTAGGAATTCTGACCCCTGGCCCTAGCTCCATCAGTCATTAGCTGTGAGTCCTAACAGAAGTCATTCCTTCATTCTCAGTCCTTATTGGGACTTGTGTTCTTACACTTTTTGACCTAGAATTGTCATTCATAAAATGAGGAGAAGGTGACGTGATGCATTGTGTGTTTCCCAAAAAGCATTCCATGAAATTTTATGTTCATGTGATATCAATGGATGTTTTCTGAAAAATGATTTTGTGATCAAGATAACTTAGGAAATACTGGCCAAACAAAACTAAACTGAATAATTTAGGACATTTTAGAGTCTTTAATATGTCAATAGCATAAACTTTATATTATATGCAAAAATATTCAATTTATTTGATCACAGAAACTTTATATAGAAAATCATGAGGAGCAGGTATTGATGAGTTATTGATCTTAATAATAATTTTCCTAACTCCTGGCTGCAGACAAGACACTGTGAAAAGATTCAAAAGGAGTAGGTAATATACAGATGGAGCATGTATGGTCTGTCATGCAAATTGGCTTTGAATCCCACGGCATAATTGTGTGACCTTGGAAAAGCTGACTTTTTAAAGTCTCAGTTTCCACATTATAGAACAGGGGCAGTGACTTCTGCTTTGTGATTATTGTTAGAATATATTCTAACAATATATTGTTAATAAATATTTAATCTTTTATTCTTTCCTTCCATATAATTTTGTACTTTAGTGAGGGGTAAATGACAGTAGGGCTGATTGCAAATGAGGCATGGGATGGGTCAACATTATGTTTTTGAATGGTTTGTGTAAAGGAATCAGAGGAGAGAACTCTTCTTTTCACCCCAAAACATTATTGAATCTGGAGGGACAAAAGGAAAATTTCTGCACCACAAGATGAACACGTGTTCATGAAATTATCACTTGTGTGGGATCACAAATCTTGTGTGAACATCTGGTTTCCTCTTTTGAAGTGGCAGTAAGATGAAAGCACTGGAAATCAGATTTTAGCTTGTGGTTTTGGAAGAACAGGTGTACCAGACCAACTTTTTATGAAATCTTGTTCTTTCTCACATCTCCTTCCATTTGAGCTTCCCTATCCATAAACCTCCTTCTTTGAAAGAACCTTTAAACTATACTTGGGGCAGGGATGCTAATATTAGATGGGGTGGGCAGCTGACCCATGACCAGCATATGTCTAATAATATATGAGGGTTTGATATCAAGCATGCTGGACAACTACTAAATACCAATCAAACTGGCTTCCTTTGTGGTTGGGGATAACACAAAGAAACTGCCCCCTAAGAAGAATAGGGCACATAGACCCAGAAAACACATGTCATCATTATGCCTTTTGCTTTTGGCTCCAGTGAGTTCCTGCTTCTTAAATATGGAAAGTGTAAGTAGTATATGGAGTTCACTATCCCTCTGTCTTGGTAGTCCCATCTTATCCTTTATGAAATTTTTCCTTGTAGATAAACTTGGGATGAAATTGAAATATCCCATTGCTCATTTTTCTTTTCGGCTTAGAATTTGACATTATTTTCTAACGTCCAAGATGAAAGGTGGTCCATAAGTTGATTCCCTAGGAATATTTACTTCAAAGTGACTGAAAGATGAAAATCAGCACCCATTTGTACAGATCCAGACGTGCCAAGCTTGGGTGGACTTTCTCTTCTTGCTTGTCAACAGCTTTGATGCTATGCCAGGTGAAGCTGTCTGCAGCCATTAGTACTTGGATGACATCAGACAAATATTACCTGGCAACATCAGCCCTGAATTCCTGTGGAAACTCAGGTTAATCTTGGAGGATCCTCTGAAAAATTCCTTTTGTATGTTTTGGGGGCTTTATTAAAAGTTGTTGCTCTACTATATATCTTTCAGATGAGGTCAATAGTTATACAATAATCCTTTCCTCTTTTGTAAAGCCACAGATCCTCCAAATAAGAACCAATGCCAGAGATTATACTTATCTGCAGAGTTTTGTTTTGTTTTTTCTATTTCTTTTGTTTTTGTTTTTGTTTTGGGAGGACCCTCCACATTTAAGTAGCTATAGAGCTGAAATGAAGAGGGCTGGGATGGATGAATCTCAGTTTTAATCCATGTTCTGCTACTAGCTATCTCTGTCACTTTGAGAAAATGTCAGCTCCTCTCTCAGCCTTCATTTTCTAAACTGGATAAAATTTGGATGACTAGAGTTAAGTCTTCTCTAGAAATCCTGGTGTCCAACTGCCTTCACTTTGCAATGGAAGAAATGGAGGCTTTGTGCTGCAAGATCCTGCTGGGGTCCAGGGATGCTCATGAGCAAGTCTTGCCACTCAGCATTCAGTTCCCATTCTTCCAGAAATGGCACTCTGGTTTCCTTCGGTAAAGCCCCTGCTTATTCATTCTCCACCCTTTTAAAATGGGCTAACTACACCCCAGCTCTGGGGGTGAACAGTTAATTTCACAGACTTAGTGATTTTGTACAGGTCGTAACTCAAGCCAGGCTCATCAGAGACAATGAAAGTCAATCAGAAATCTTGCATTGTGGATTGTTGAGAAAAGAGCCTTAGGGTTTCTGCTGGGGTGATTGAGAGTAAAGGTGGAGTTAATGAAAGCCATGTTTCAGTCATCAAAGAAAGCTCTGCTTGAAAACGGAGCCAAAAAATAAGTGAGAATGCATTATACAAGAAAAAGATTGAGTCCTGTGGATATATTTAAGATTGAGTCCTGTGGATATATTTAAGTCCATAAATTAAGCCATGTCTTAAGCTAGATGTTGGGACCAGACTGCCCAGAGTCACAACTCTACCATTGATAAGCAATGTGACCCCCTGGTAACACACTTGATCTCTGGATGTCGCAACCACCTCATTTGTAAAATGAAAACAGTAATTGGAAACAATCTCATGAAGTCTTATTCAGAGAAATAAACAAGTGTGTGTGCCTGTGTGTGTGTGTGTGTGTGTGTGTGTGTGTAGAGCAGGGCTTGACACATAGTAAACATCATGTAACTATTTATTAATGTTAATATTGTTAGCTTTGTTTAGCTTTTATTGTTAGTTATTGTTAGGACTTTTCAGATACATAAGCCAGTAAATTCCATCTTTTTTGGTGGGGTGGTGTGAGCCAGTCTGATCTCTGACCAAATTGATTAGTCATCAAGTTAGTGGCCATTCTTAAAGGGTCTTCTGAGCCCCTTTTCAGATAAATTAATTCCTCATCACCACAACCATGCCATAAGTTACAAGGCATAAAATCAGAATATTGGACTGGACAGAGGACTAGTCTGTACATTCTCTGAGTTTATTGAATTCCATATCAAATGATGTTAAAGATTGGGTAGTCAATGCCAAGAATTGTTAATTCAGTTTTTGTCAGGTGTAATAATGCTGTGTTACACAGAGAAATGTTCTTTTTTTTTTTTTTTTTTTTTTTTAGAGAGATGCATGCTAGAGTAATGGGAGTTGGTGTTATAATGTGTATAATTTACTTTGAAATAATTCGACAAAAACCACAAAACAAGATGAAACAAATGTGACAAAATGCTGGCAACTGCCATCCAACTGAATGTGGATAATTGGGTGTTCATTATAAACTCCTCTCAACTTTTCTGCATGTTTGAAAAATCTTACAATATAAATTTTGATTACAATTGTTGGCTTAATTATATGTCTTCTCTCCTTGAATGTAGAAACTATAAGGGCAAAGAACATGCCTACCTTGTTTATTGTATCCCGGTGGCTGTAATATGGTATGTGCTCAATAAATGTGTAATTAAAGATGGACAGGTTAGACCTTGTCAGATGAGAAGGAGGACCAGGAGACCAGGTATAACTGAAGCTGTGGGTGCCTGACATATCCTATGATCACCAACCATCAGGGGCTGTCCTCTTAGGGACTGTCACCTGAGCACTCAGGCTCTGCTTGGGGCTGGCCAAAAGAGCTCAGAGGCTGACATTCCCCAAGAGTAACCTTGAACAAATGATTAACAGAAACTGGAGGATAAATATTTTAACTTCTTTGCCCCTCAAGTGGACTAACTCTGAGGCTTGTTTCACATTATCTCTCAGAAAACAAAATTTTGTCTCCTATTGGTTTGGGATTATTGAGAGGTAGATATTTTTCCTGGGGACATCCCATGATTTATGCATGTCTGATCAGGTCACCTGGTTACCTGGACATTGGGGAAATCTTGCGCTCAGCACCAACTCTGCTATTTCTAGAACTGAATTACTAAATTATTCCACTCTCAGCCTCCCCCTTCCTTTCTGCTTTCTCCATGGAAATATTTCTTGGTGCTGGTTTTTGAATCACCAGCCAAATATTCTTTTCCTCTCTGCATGGTGACTTTGCAGTGCAGTAAAGACATATGCTCTTCCCTGAGAGCCAAACCTAAATTCCATCCTGGCTTCTTCAAATGCCCTTGGATGAAAATAGACATTCCTTTCTCCTGCAATCTTGTGTATTCTTATTCATTAGATATGGTATGTTAAATCCATAATTGGAGCAGCTATGCCTATGAAGCTTCTAAATTATAACCAACTCAAAATAGAGCCCTTGCAAAATGAAACAAAAAGATGGAAAAAAAATAAAGTTGCCTTAGCTATTCATTGTCTGTGGAGTGTAATATAATCTGCTCAGTGTGACAATCAAGGACCTCAAAGACTCAAAACTCCAGAAGTAGTAGGAAGGATCAAACAGACCTAAATTTGATTTTTGACTCTGCTTCACCACCCTCCTGGGGGTTTTGAATCTGTGCCCTGCGTTTTGTTGTCTCTCCAAACAAACAACAGCACACACAATCCAGAGTGACGCTTCAGCTCTTACTTTCTTGGGCAACGGAGGAGCTCGTTTCTCGTAAGAGAACTGTATTGACGGGATGAGTGAGTCACATAATACATTCTTTATCTTATTTCATATTTCTGAAGGCTTCCCCTGAATTGCTGTTATAAATCTAGTCACCCAGGTGTGAAAATGCGGTCATTCTCAACTTCTCTTGCTTAAACGTTTCTCAAAGGTCTCCTTAAATCCTGTTGGTGCTGTCTCTCTGCAGGGCTCCCTCAGACACTCACTGTGGTTTCCATGCACACTTCCGCTATGAGGAGATCACTTTACCTACCTGTTTTTAATTTTAAAGGTTTTATTAGCTGGTCTTCTTGCTTCCAGCATACCTCCAGCCACCCAGGAGCCCCTACTCCAATCTCTTTTTTTTTTTTTTTAAAGATTTTATTTATTTATTTGACAGAGAGAAATCACAAGTAGATGGAGAGACAGGCAGAGAGAGAGAGAGAGGGAAGCAGGCTCTCTGCCAAGCAGAGAGCCTGATGCGGGACCCGATCCCAGGACCCTGAGATCATGACCTGAGCCGAAGGCAGCGGCTTAAACCACTGAGCCACCCAGGCGCCCGCCTACTCCAATCTCTTACTTTGCTCCTAGTATGATTGTCCTAAGCATGGGTCTTATTAGGTCTGTCTCTGATTCTCAGATATTCAGTGGTCCCTGCACTGAAATCCACTTTGTCTCTAGCTAACTAGATTTAGCCTCATTTCTCTGGTCAGTACCTTGAGTCCTATATTCAAGTCTCATAAGTCTAGACTGTTCCCTCAATTTTCCTGCCACTGTGACTTTGCTCAAGCTGTTCCCACACCTGGATAGTCTTCTCAAATATACATCTCTCAAAGTTCTCTGTATCCTTCTGTTGTAGCTCAAATTTGATTCCATTTCCAAGGAGTCATGATTTTTCTTTTTCTGAATTTGTAATACTACTGCACCTAGCGTCTCTATAATAAAATTTACTATCCTATTTTGGAACGATTTTGTTTTCTGTTTTTCTCATTTGCTGGAGAGCTTCTAGAAGAGGACTACTGTTTTATTCATTTCAAAACCCTTAGGACTCTGTGTGTACAAAGCAGGGCTCAGGAAATGGAATCCCAGGAACAGCTGTGGGAGAGGGTGGGGCTTGGCTCTTGCATAGACAAATGAGAGTGAAGTAATACTGGCAATTTGGTTGCCAATCTCTCCTCTGAGAGGCAACAATGCCATTTTGATTTAAAGAAACAAAACTTCCAAGCATCTACTGCGGTAGGCAATTTCTGATTATCAGTTTCCATCATCCCTACCTCCTAGTGTTTGTGGCATGGGTAGCCCTTCCTGAGTGTGGACTGGATCTCAGGACTCTCTTCTAATGATAAAATATGGTGAAAGTGGGTGGATGTCAAGCGGCTGTGGTGTCCATGTTGCCAACACTCTCTTTTGCTCCCACTCTCTGTCCTCTTGCTTGCTTGTTGCCACACTGTATGAAGAGGCCCACGTGGCAAAGGATCGAGAGAGCCTTCTGACTATAACTTGCAAGCCACTGAGGCCTCACTCCAAAAGCCTGTGAAAAACCAAAAATTACTAACAACCCTGTTAAGTGAGCTGAGAAGCAAATCCTTGCCTGGTGAGCCTTGAGATGACTGCAGCTTTTAAAAAAATAATTCATTTTTTATTTGGATATAGTTGATACAATGTCACATGCATTTCAGGTGTATGACAGTGATTCAACACATTTATACATTATGCTATGCTCACAAGTATAGCTACCATCTGCCACCCTTAATACTATGACAATATTATTGACTATATTCCTTATTATGTGCCTCTTATTCCCATGACTTATTTATTCTGTCACCTGTAGACTGTATCACCCATTCACCTCCACCCATCCCTCTACTCCTTCCTCTTTGGCAATCATCATTTTGTTTTCTGTATTTATAGGTCCGATTCTGCTTTTTGTGTGTTTATTCATTTGTTTGTGTTTTTTTGGTTTGTTTTTTAGATTCCACAAATGAGTGAAATCATGTGGTGTTTGTGTTTCTCAGTCTGACTTTTTTCACTTAGCATAATACCCTCTAGGTCCATCCATATTGTCTCAAATGGCGCTATCTCACTCTTTCTTACGGCCTCGTAATATCCCACTGCATAGATACACCGTTTCTTCCTCATTTATCTATTAATGAGCACTTAAACTGTTTCCATACCTTGGTTATTGTAAATAAGGCTGCAATAAACATAAGGAGCCCTATGTCTTTTCAAATTTGTTTTTATTTTCTTTAGGTAAATACCCAGTCATGGAATTATTGGATCATTTAGTATTTCTACTTTTAATTTTCTGAGGAACCTGTATACTGCTTTCCACAGAGGCTGCGCCAGTTTATATTCCCACCAACACTATATGACTGTGCCTTTTTCTCCCACATTCTCAGCAACACTTGTTATTTCTTGTCTTTTTTATTTTAGCCATTCTGACTGTAGCCTTGTGAGAAACCAGATCAGAGCACCCAGCTGATCTGGCCCAGATTCTTGACCTACAGAACTGAAATAAGCAATGTGGTTGCTTGAAACCATTATGTTTTCAGGTAATTTATTATGCAGTACTAGATAACTAAAGACATCTACCTTTGGCAATTCTGACTACCGGGTTCAGGCTCTCAAGATGTAGTTTCCTTACTGACAGATTGCCCAAGGCATGTGTTTACATTGTCCTTCTACCCTTGCTAAGTGTTTTCTATTTCTGAGCTTTATATAAAGATTGTCAGTTTCTAAGAACATAGCTTATACATTTATCTGGACAGAGTTAGTATGAAATTATGTAAAACTAGAACTTTCATAGATAAGAAGTTAAAATAAATCTTAGTGAAAATATATCATTTAGGGATTGCCTACTGGTTGAGGCAAACATGTGATAGTAACTTTTTTTTTTTCATCTCTGCAAATAAGGAGAATGGCAGTCAAATTAAGATGATTGCACAAGGACACACATCCAGCAAGTGTTGAAATCAGATATCAAGCCCGGATGTATGCATTGTCAAAACCAAACTCTTTTTCTTAAACCAAAGTTCTCAATCATAGCTGTTCATGGTAATCACCTGAGGGATATTAAATAAGCTTTGGGAAATTCTGATTAATTCTTCTGGGTCACAGCCTGGACATTGGGTTTTTTTAAAAGCTTCCCAGAGGACTCTAATATGTAGCCAAATTTTAAAACCACTAGACTATATCTCAGACCCTCCTGAAGGAATTTAGCCACACTCTGTGATTGCTCCCAGTTCCTGAATTTGAAATAAAGCCACTTGAATCCTTTCTGGAAAGAAAAAATATTCACCATGACAGAAGCTTCTGTGGGGGTACAAACCGTGGGAGAGAAACATTCCAGGTGAGGAAGAAAGAGAAGGAAGAGAAACTCTGACCTTGAGTTTACTGACTTTGAATGGAGGAGATTTTATTACAGACCAGGAAATGATCAGCAGTTCCCCCCATGCCTTATATAGCTGCATTGTATTTACTCATATTTCACTTGTCCTTGAGAAATGGACATTTCCTTTGCATGACTGTATATTGACCTAGAAGGGAACCTAGAATTCAATCGTTTATATACAAACACACTGAATCATAGAAAGGAACAGTGAGGGGCTGCCTGTGTGGCTCAGTGGGTTAAGCCTCTGCCTTGGGCTCAGGTCATGATCTCAGGGTCCTGGGATCAGGCTCTCGCATCTTGGCAGGGAGCCTGCCTCCTCCTCTCTCTCTCTCTCTCTGCTTGCCTCTCTGCCTACTTGTGATCTTTCTCTCTGTCAAATAAATAAAATATTTAAAAAAAAAAAAAAAGACAGAGACAGTGATTTTCTAAAGGCCATATCACAAACTAATGGCAGAACTGGTTTAGTCTAAACATTTAGACTTCCTTTGCTCAAATATCTCCTTATCAGAGAGTCCTACACTGACCACTACATATAAAATAGCACTCATCCCCAGCATTCTCTATTACCTTTATTCTATTTTACTAGAGCTCTTACCATCAACCAAAATATATTTTGTTCACTTATTTCGGTCTCTTCTCTTTGCCCCACTAGAATGAAAACTACATAAAGGCAGAGACTTTGTCTTATTCTTTTGTTTACTTACCACTTTATCTCTAATGCCTGGTATTCTGAAGGTGGCCCTTAGTAAATATTAGCTAATTAAATGCAGAATGAATAGTCAAATTTTCAAAGATGAGCAATCTCGAGACCTCACCAATTTAACGTCAGGAAATACATTCAAATATAAGTTAGGTTAACCCTTAAAGAAGATAAAGAAAGTGACATTCAAACAAAAATGGGAAATTTAATCCGATAATTTCTAAAATCCCTTCCAAAAAAGAATCTGCAATGTAAAATATTACTTCTCCATACAAAGAACTCATGATTGTTAGACTTTTCATGGATTGTTGGAATATGTGCTTAATTCATTCAACATTTTCATTCATTCAAGACATATTTAGTGATCATCTGTTGTATGTGTGTTGGGTACAGCTGCTGCATGAATGATGCAGGGATAAAGGTGGTATCTTCAGCCTATCTCTCAACTCCTGACTGCCCATCTTATTTTAAAATCTCCCTACTTGAAAATGTTCTTTAAACATTTTTAGAGAGCCAAGTTCATCATAAATGGTAGCTTTGGGGAAATATAGTAGTACATCACTGAGATTATTTGATAGTTTATGGGGGTCTGACTTTCTTTGTAGAACCACTCATGAGAAAGGCAGCTGCATACAATGACTCCCCAAGGTTGTGCTCTTTCTAAAATGGCGTGAAAGTAGGTTATCCCAGACCTTCTATCTTTTTATTTCTTGCTGTTGGGTGACTTAGAGCTGTGATATAACCTAAAAATTCAGTTAGTTGTTAAGGAATTAAAAGACCAGAAGAGGTTATGTCACTTGTCCTGAAGTATTAAATTCTTCTTGGAATTATTTTGGTCTTCAATCATTCTCCATGAGACACTCCAAAAGAAGGACTAGAAATAAATATTTGTGTTTTAAACAGCCAAACCTGACCCTCTTTAGGTGCCCTCACTCCCAGGCATTTAACTCACACAACTTTCCCTATATTTTATTTAAAAAAAAAAAAAGTTTTCTCATGTGCCAAAAATACTGTATTGGACTTTGGAATATAATGAATGACATTGAAAAAATATCAGATTTAAAGATACGTAATTCACATATTATAAAATTTACCCCTGTAGCAGGTAAAATTAAATGTTTTTAGTATTGTCACAGAATGTGCAACACTCACCACTATCTAATTTCAAAAACATTTATCATCCAGAGAAGAACTGTGGACCTTTTAGCAGTTTTTCTCCCATTGTCCCTTCCACTAATTACTGAAAAATGCAAATATACTTTCTACTTCTATGGATTTTTCTGTCTTGGACATTTCATACAAATGGAATCATACAACATGTGGCCTCTTGTCTGGCTTCTTTCATTTAAGCATAATTTTTCAAGGTTCATCATTTTTCTAACATGAGCAGGCATTTCACCTGTCTTTATAACCAGATAATACTCCATTGTTCAGTTATTACATATTTGTTTACACACTCATTAGCTGATGGATATTTGGGTTATTTCCACTTGTTAGCTCTTATAAATGAGGTTATGGTGAACAATAGTGTACATGTTTTTCTGTGGGAATATGTTTTTAATTCCCTTGAGTATACAGCTAGGAGTAGAAGTGCTGGGTCATAGAGTAAATTTTTTTTTTAGTTTTTGAGGAATTGCCAAATCCTCTTACAAAGCCTGCAACATTTTATATTTTCAACAGCAATGTATGAAGATTTCGAATTTTTGTATCCTCACCAACATTTATTAGTGTCTATCTGATGATAGGCTTCCTAATGGATGTGAAGTGACATCTCATTGTGGTTTTGATTTAATTTCTTCAGTAACTAATGATGCCAAGCATCTTTCCATATGCTTATAAACCATTTGCATATATTCTTTGGAGAAATGTCTGTTCAAAGACTTTGCTCATTTTTAATTGGATAATTTATATTTTTTATTATTGACTTATATGGTTTTTTATATATTCTGGATATTAAATCCCTTATCAGACATATAATTTGCAAACATTTTCTCCTATTCTTTGAGTTGTCTTTTCATTTTCTTGATGATATCTTTGGAAGTACAAAAACATTTAATTTTGGTGAAGTAAAATATGTATGTATATATACATATATTTTATTTCCTTTTTGTTCCATTCTTCTGATGTTATATCCATGAGACCATTGCCTAATCCACTGTAACAAACACTTCAGTGTTTATTATGAAATTTTTTTGTTTTTGTTTTTTAGTTTTAGCAGTTACATTAGGCCTATTATCTACTTTAATTTTTATATGTAGAGTAAGGTAAAGTTTCAACTTTATTCCTTTGTGTGTGGATATTCAGTTTTCCTTCCACCATTTGTTGAAAGGACTATTTCTTCTTTGAATTGTCTTGACCCTCTTGTTAAAACTCAATGGACTGTAGAAACAAGAGTTTGTTTCTGGACTCTCAATTCTATTCCATTAGTTTTACTGTCTATTGTTCTGCCAATATCAGACTGTTTTGTTTGCTCTAGCTTTGTAATAGGTTTGGAATAAAAAATACGAGCCCTTCAACATTTTCTTCTTTAATAGTGCTTTTCAGGACCTCTTGCAATTCCGTGTAAATTTTAGGATTAACAGTCAATTTCACCAATTAATGCAGTGAGGATTTTGATAGTGATTGTGTGGAATCTGTGGATCAACTTGGGGTGTACTACTACCACAGCAATATTCACTCTTCAACTCATAAACATGGGAAGTTGTTCCATTTACTTTTTTTGTCTTTCTTAATTACTTTCAGTGATTTTTTTTTTGGTGTTTTTTTAGGGGGCAAGTCTTGTATTTCTTTGAAAAATTTATTCTTCAGGAAGTATTTTTCTTTAGATGTATTGTAAATAGAATTTTTTACTTAGTTTAATTTTTAGATTGTTCATTGCTAGCATATAAAAATAAAATTGATTTTGTATATTAATCTTATATCCTGCAAGCTCATTGAACTCATGCATTAGTTCTAGCAATTTTTGTAGTTTCTTTAGGATTTTCTGCTTAAGACGTCATGACATTTGCAAATAGAAATTGTTTTATTTTTTATTTTTCAATATAGATGTCTTTTTTTTAAATCATATATAATCTGCCCTAATGGCCCTGCTTTGGACCTCCTTCACAATGTTAAATAGAGTAAATAGAGAAGCAAGAGTGGACAATCATTTTTTTTTTTTTTTCATTATCTTAGGGAGAGAGAATTCAGTCTTTCACTATTAAGAATGATGCTAGCTGCAGGTTTTTGATAGATGGCCCATATGACAATGAGATAGAAAGGCCCCTTGTTTTCCTAGTTTGTTGAGTGTTTTTGTCATGAAAAGATGCTTTTGTTTTGTTTTGTTTCGGGTTTTTTTTTTTGGTCAAGTGATTTTTCTTGCCTATTAAAATGATCATTTTTTTGTCCTTTATTTTATTAATATGGTACATTACATTGATTTTCTTACATTATAACAACTGTGCATTCCTGGAATAAATCCTACTTTGTCAAAGTGCACAATTCTGTTTACATGTTGCTAGCCTTAGTTTATTAGTACTTTGTTGAAGATTCTTACATCTGTGTTTATAATGAATATTGGTTAATGGTTTCGTTTCGTTTTTGTTATGGTGTCTTTATCTGGTTTTGGTGTCAGGATAAAACTTGTTTCATAATAAGTTGGAAAAAGTTCCTCCTCTTCTATTCTTTGGAAGAGTTTAGGGAAATTTGCTATTATTTCTTTTTTAAACATTTGGTAGAATATATCCATAAAGCCATGTGGTCATAAACTTTTTTCATGGGAAATTTTTTGATTCATAAATGAATTTCTTTTCTCTATGACATAATTTGTTATAGAGCTTTTTAGATTTTATATTTATTCTTGAATCCATCTTTATAGGCGTGTCTTTCCTGTAGTGCATCCCTTCTACTTAGTTCATCAAATCTGTTGGCATAATTTGTTTATGTTATTTCTGTGTATTTATATAAGTGTATTTATATAAGTGTATTTATATAAGATCAGTGTGGTGGATCCTTTAATTTCTGATATTAGTAGTCAGAATCTTCTCTCCTTTTTTCTGGTCAATCTTGATAAAGCTTTGCCAATTTTGTTGATCTTTTCAAAGAACCAATTATTTTTGTTTTCTTTGTTGTTTTTTCTGTTTTCTGTTATTTATTCCCATTTTCATTATTTCTTTCCTTCTTCTAATTTAGGATTTAGTCTGCACTTTTTTCTAGTTTATTAAGGTGTATGTTTAGGATGCCTATTTGAAATGTTTTTTCTTCTTTCTTTTTCTTTGTTACTTCTTTTTCACTATAGGTGTTCAGAAATTTACATTTCCTGATAATTGCTTTTCTGGCTGTATTGCATAATTTTGGGTATCTTGTGTTTTAATTTTTCATTTATTCAAGTAGTTTATAATAGAACTCTATTTGAACCATTGGTTCAACAATAGGAATGTGTTATTTAATTTCTACATATTTTTGTATTTCCCCAATTCCTGTTATTGAGTTTTAATTTCATTCTATTATGTGTCAGAGAGCACACTTGGTATGGTTTCAGATCCATAAAAATACCAAATAAAAAATCCTGGAGTTGGAAAATATAATAACCCATATTAAAAATTCATGAGAGGAGGCCAACAGCAGATTTGAAATGGTCAAAAAAGAGTCCACAAACTTGACACAGGTCAATTGAGATTGTCAATCTGAGGAACAGAAAGAAAAAAAAAATTAAAGAATAAAAAGTAACAGAGTCTTAGAGACCTGTGGGACACAATCAGCTGTACTGATATACATGGTCCTACTGAACCTGATTTTCACCTGGACTAATTAACAGGTAGTGAGCAGCAGCTTCAGAAAAAGTGCAATTCCTCTTACTGCCATCCCTACAGCTCTCTATTCTTCTGTATCAAGTGATCTTCACCAATTTTATATTGCCTGCCTAGTTCCCATAGGGACTGAGTTTTCAATCTCTGAAAAAGAGCATCAGACATAAAGGGAAGGGCATTTTAGGAAGGAAAAATAGCAGAAGCAGAGAATATGAGGTAAGAAAATATATAGTTTGATGAGGGAGAATGAAGATGAATTTGGCTGAGGAGGGGCTCTCTGTGGGAAGGCACTCCAAATAGTCTGGAAAGACTATTTGGAGCTATACTGTGTAGAACAGAGATAGTAAGGCTTTTACATACTGATTTGTAAAATTTCATGCATTTCAGAGAACAGGAAAACCAATGATCCTATTTGATTTCCAAAGATACTCTGAAAAACAGGGATTGCAGTTATTATTCTACAGGTGTGGAAATTGAAGCTGAGAGTTACGTGGGCTATCAATATTTAAAGGAAAAGTGAACCAGAATCCACATCTACAGATTCTGTTCCATTGCTGATAAACAGAAAGCAAGCCATCCCAAAGAAGTCAGAATTGAGCCTGAACTTTTTCCTCTTCCCTGTACTAGTCTTAACACCTAAAATAATAACTAGCTCTTGGGTGAAAGAAATGATTGAATCCTGCCAACTACAGTCTGCTTATTACCTGGCCAAATATCATTTTGGCTTCCATGGGGGCTGAGTGCACAAACAGCTCCTAGAAGACAGAAAGGTTTATCTAAGAGCCGTTGTTCAACTTCAGCTTTCTAGCTCCTTCCACAGGCTGAATCAACTCTTTCGTTGGGAATTTTCTGTTGCAAAAGTCACCAAGACTGGGCTCACTACAGGATTCTTTATAATGAGGAAAGCTGGCTTCCCTGTGAGATGGTGGTGAATAGGCTGGACAGTGGATAGGGATTGAGGGCCACAGTAACAGGCAGTTGTCACTTGAAAACAGACTGTTCCCAAGTCACTCCCAATAGCACTGTAAGATGTGACCACTATTTGCATCAAAAGGAAAATTAGTCCCAAACCTTATGCTCTCTGAGGAGGCATTCTTGGGACCTTATATCAATATATCAAAAGTTAGCTTTGTGAATGATTTATGGATGGTTAGATTTAGAATGTGGCGTTATAAAAGATTTCAGAATTTTTATTTATTTACTTTTTATGTATTTTTTATTTTTAAATTTTAATTTAATTTTTTTCAGTTTTCAGAAATTCATTGTTCATGAAACACACCCAGTGCTCCATGCAGTATGTGCCCTCTTTAATACCCACCACTAGGATTACCCGTCCCCCCATCCTCCTCCCCTCTAAAACCCTCAGTTCACTTCTGAGAGTCCACAGTCTCTCATGTTTCATCTCCCCCTCTGATTTCCTCCACTTCACTTGTCCTTTCCTTCTCTTAATGTCCTCCATGTTAGTCCTTATGCTCCACAAGTAAGTGAAACCGTATGATAATTGACTTTCTCTGCTTGACTTATTTCACTCAGCAAAGATTTCAGAACTTTTAAAACCCAAAACATAAAAGTTATCCTATATTGTATTTTGTCCATGCATGAATTAATTGATATCTAATCTAGATTCAGGTCAGTTTATTATAAAGAGAACTAGACAGGGGACACAGAGGCCTGGGTCTTATATGTGTCCCAATCTAGTAAACCTTAGCCAGGCTCATAATATCTTCAAATCTCAGAATCCTTCCTTTATAAAAACAGAGATGAATAATTCCTAAGAGCCTTCTGAGTTTGTAGTTCATTTACTTGAGTTTAACAAAGTTCTCTGAGAAACTTCACATTCTGTGATTGATTTTGTTGTTATTGTTGTTCCTAATTCCAGTTGAAAGGAATGAGAACTTAGTTACATCTCTAACATATTTTTACAGTGATCTCAAATGGTTCCAACCAAATTAAATATTTGCTCTAGAAATATTTTGTATTTGCATAGCATCTTGCAATTTTAAAAAATAACATGGATTTTTTTAATTTATTTTGCTTTTTCACAGTAGAGAGACCAGATACGTGGTGGAGAGTTAAGGGAAGTATGCCCATTTTAGACATGAGGAAACATCCTCAAATTTCATTAATTTAATAAAATAATGTGACTAATTCATGGAAGAGTTGGAATCAGATACAAGGTCATCTGATGCATTGTCCAGGGCTTTTGAAATTATTATTAAGCAGCCACTTATGTGTCAATTGTTGTGCTGGGCACTGGATATCTCTTTAAGACATTTCCCAGCTTTCCATGAGCTTTCAATCTGGTAGGTCCGTAATCAGATAATTTAGATGACTGTGTGAAGGTAATAATGGACATGGAAAGTGAGTTGAGACAACACAGAACAAAGGAGAAAGAACAGTTCAACACAGGGAGCTCATGAAGGGTTCCTATAGGAGATGACATTGGACCAGTTTAAAAAAAACTGGTGAGTTAGTTAGGCATGAACTAGAAGTAGTTCTTTCATGGTTGAAGGAACAACATGAGCACAGGTACAAAGCAAGAAAGTGAGTAGAGAACCTAATGGAAGTGATTACCTTTCTAGAGAAAAGTGATCCATTTGCCTCAGTTCTTAGCTGCTTAAAGTTGTGTGCACCAGTTCTCTTAAAGTTGTGATGGCCTACCAGATCTCCTATTGTAGGAAACTAAAAATATGTCATAAACAAGATTTAGCTATTACTTATTACTTTCGAGGTAAGCCTCAAAAATTCATACATTATCCAATATTCCCAACAGCTTTATAAAATAGGTATACTTATCACAGATGGGAAAATTGAGGCACAAAGCAAATAGGTCGTAGGCTAAAGTCATAGAGCTAGTGTGTGATCAAGCTAGAGTTCAAATCTAGACTGGACTTTTTTCTCAAATGTAGCTCTTGGTTGTGACAGAGTGTTAAATAGTAATAATCAAATAGAGAAAGAACGGAGGACACAGAATACCAGCAGGAGTGGTAGGGGTGTTGAATATAAAGGAACATGTATTCCATGAATACAGCTCATTAGCATCTGTGAAACCCCGTGTGGCATTGGCACCAATGTTCTCAACAAGGAAGAAGAGACCACCTGGCCATAGTTACTCTCCAAACCCTGTAGAAATAATGCAAAACTATTTTTTTGCGGGCTTGGATGAATGAGGTTTAGAATTTCACTAACTGCTGACTCCAGTGCATTCCATTTTAGGTTTCTTACATAGACTCCATGTTCTGAGTCCTACAAATTTTTCTCTTATTATTTAAAACTTAGATTTTGGAAAAGTTCCCAAATACTTGGCTATAGCTCATTTTCATGACTATTGTTTTTGCTATGGGCAAAAAAAAAGTCATCTACTTTGGAACTAAAAGACATCAACTTGATTCATTGTTCCTTTTGGATTATTTTCTGTCATCTTTCTTTAGCCTCTGGCTTCGAAGTGAGGAAAGCAGGGACCAGGGAATTTTGGAGGTGAAAGAAAATGTGTGAGGTCGTAATTCAGAATATCGTCCCACTAAATGTAAACATTAATATTTATAAAACACCAGAACAACCTAGAGTGATGTTATCACATGAGCTCCCTAAAGGCAGGTGTTACATCTGTCTTGCTCACTGCTGTGTATCACCAGTGCACACAACTGTGCTCGACACATGGTAGATACTTAAGAAACATCTGTTGGTTGAGCAAATAAATTAATGAATAGTTTTCAAATAATCTATTCCTCTCTGCATTCATATCATGGTTGACTCTACTAATATTCAGAAGTACCTAAAGTATATGTGATGTTTAAGTAAAAAGGATTTCAGCATAGGGACATAGACATAGGGACATAGATCTGACTTCAATCGTGGTTAAGTTTGCTTTTAAGAGAGAGAGTAGGTTGGAACAGTGATGTTCCAAAAGTCAAAGTAGAGACCCGTTGGTGCAAATTACAAGCAGGTGGGTTTCAGTTGTTTAAAGGAAATATTCTGACAGAACCACCATAGAACCATCTGCCTTAGGGTCTTCTTAAAAACATGTGAACCATGAGAGACTATGGACTCTGAAAAACAATCTGAGGGTTTTGAAGGCGGGGGGGGTGGGAGGTTGGGGGAACCAGGTGGTGGGTATTGGAGAGGGCACGGATTGCATGGAGCGCTGAGTGTGGTGCAAAAACAATGAATACTGTTATGCTGAAAATAAAAAATAAATTCAAAAAAAAGGTTAAAAAAAACCACGTTAACAGATCAGTTTAGATGAGGACTGAGCTTGTTAATCCTTTTCATTAGGTGGTTGCAATAGAGCAAAAGTCAAATGGGACTGAGTGTAAGAAAGAGTGTGAGGAATGGGGTAAAATTTAGGAGTTAGCTATGAAAGGGAGAAATAAATCCTGGATAGCTGGATAGCAGGAATGGGTTTAAGGGAGAGAGGTTTGTTTGTTTGTTTGTTTGTTTTGTTTTTTTAGTCCCCCCTTTTTTTGAAGGAAGAATAACTTGGTTGTATGCTCGAAGAAAGTATCCATCAGATAGGAAAACTTGATAATAGAATAGAGAGTGTTGCATTATTGGAGTGATAACCCTTGGGTAAGGGAGAGAGATGGTCTGTCTGCTGCACAAGGTGAGGGCTAGATTTAACCTGAGGCATGCATAGTTCATCTGAGTGACAGGGAAGGTAGGTGTCTGTCACTGAGTACAGATGCTGTTGGGTAAGTGGATAGAGTGTGGGAGGTGGTGGAAGTTCTCTATGCAATTTGTTATGCGTGATATTTGGCCTACGTGTTCTTTTCTCTCATTTACTTTGTGGTTTTCTTTTGGGACAGTGTCTTAAGGTGATTTGACCTTGTTTTTCTGGCAGTTTTTAGCTGCATGGCACTTGGTAAGCCCATTTAAAGGAATAAATTAATGACTAAAAGATACACCCACATTTTCCAAATATTAGTGTAATACTGGAAGTCTCTAGGAAATAGAGGTGGTGGGGCACCCAATCACAGCAGATTTAAGGAAAGAAGGAATGTGTGGCTGGTCTGGAAGGGCCAAGAAGTAAGCACCAACAAGGTGGGTGGGGCCGATTTTATGGAATGGGTCAGCATGTTTTATTAAGAGCCTCCCAGGACCCAGCCCTGTATTTGGTACTGTTGGGACTTGAAAAGAAGAAAGATGTGTGACGGGTCTTGAAGAGTTTCTAATATGGTTACTGAGCCCAGACCTTATTTGGAACCTGGTGATAGATAGCATGACTCCAACTCCTAGCCTTCCAGCATATTGGTTAATTGTGCATGCTCAAAAATTTAAAATGTCTGGATTTGAATCCAGGCTTTGTCAAATGGCCATTGGACAATCTCACATGAGTTATTTTCATCATACTTAACTTTCCTCATCTTTGAAAGGATAAAAACATTGTGCCACATTTTAAGGGGTTCTGAGGATTGAATGAGTGAATGTGTGTGAAACACTAGGCAGCATTTGACACATAGAAGTAAGTTGTATATATTAGACAGGATCATATTAAGAAGAAAGTGTGAGTATTCACGAGGCACATAGGATAGAGAAGGCACACTCTGAGAGTGCTACCTGTCCCCAGAGGACTCCTCCTAGAAGCCATTTCCTTCTTACCTTATAATCCCTAGGTACATTGAAATAAGGAAAGGGGCCTATTTATTAATCTGGAACAATCAAACTCTCCCACTTAAGAATTTGGCATTTCAGTGAGAGACACATAAATTGAGATAGTAGTCACATTGTGGTCATCAGTTGGGCGAAAAGGCCTACAAACTGCTAACTAATGCTGACATCCTTGTGGTTCAGAGATTAAAGTATTTAATTTCTCATTTGAATCTGTGACAACTCTGTTATCTTTCCAATAAATCTTCATTTCACCTGAAGAGCAAAAGTGGTTCTCTGTGGCTTATAAACACATACATTTTTTAGATGTACAAATAGATTCCAGACTCAATGGATCTCCCTCAAGGAGGATTCTGTATCATGGAGGTTTTAGCTATTAAACAGGCCAGGTAATTCATTCATTTATTAAGCTGGCATTTAGTGAGCTCATTTTGTTTTATTATTAGTAAGTATTGGGATTATAAGGATGATTCATACAGAGCTTCTGCCTTCAAGGAGCTTGAGTTTTTCAGCCCAGAGATTTATGTGCTAGTTTCAGAAAAGAAGGGGACTGAGTTATTTTGAGGACTCTAGATAAAGTGACTGGGTGAAAAGGTAGTACCATTAAGTATTGTTGAATCTATACAAGAAATGTAGTCTTCAGACAAATGATTCAGTATCCTTAAAAAAAAAAAAAAAAGAAAAATATTTATTTACTTTTACTGGGGGAGTGGACAGAAGGAGAGGGAGAGAGACTCTCAAGTAGACTGTGCTGAGCATGGAGTCCTGAGGGATTCAATCTCATGACCCTGAGATTATGACCTGAGCAGAAACCAAGAGTTGGATGCTCAACTGACTGTGTCACCCAGGAACCTCCAGTATCCTTTTAATGAGGGGTCAAACTTTTGCCTTTATACCTATCTGAGTACTTCCAAATGATTCCCTGGAAATCAATGAATCAAACAAACAAACAAAACACAAACACAAAATTGGACATGGAAATCTATGGGTCTGGTGAAAAAAAAATCATTAAAAACACATGCTATTCTATTTATTTTTTGAAGGGGGATAATATAATGCCCTTCCCATTTTCGTTCACCCAATTTTAAAGTTTTAGCATGGTATCATATTTCCAAGTACAAAGAATTTCTACATTCTGTCCACTCACATATATTTTTTAAAATTTTGGAATACTTATATCACAGTTGATTTTTTCAATTTTCTTTCTCACTACTCCTCTATAAATACTTTATACTCCAGGCATCATGCTGGCATCCCTTACATAATCCATATTCTCTTCCCTCTGTGTCTTTGTTCACACTGTTCTTCTCCTCATATCCAGAAACAGTTTCTTCTCATGATTTCATGCATAAATCATTCTTAGTTTTTGAAGTTCAACTAAAATATTGCTCACTCTGTGATGATTTTTTTTATCATCTCTCAGCTAGAAATTCCTCTTCTAATTTTTCAAATGTTATCTGTTCTTCTTTTTACAAATTTTATTACTTGATGCCTCATGCTATAGTTATTGTCTTCAAAGTTTTCTGCCTTTCTAGAGTTGTTTGAGGGCCTGCAAATGGAATGTTCTCACCCTTGCCCCTTCGTAGGCCCTGCTCAAGACTTCAGGGGTCTTCTGTCACTGAGAACAAATACAGATTCTTGTAAGTGTTGGTATGTACAATGTAGATTTCTAGCTGACTTGATAGACAAAACACAAAGATGAATTTCTGATAAAGGTTGTGGTAAGATGAGCATTTGAAAGAGACAGTAGGAAGAAAGGACTAAAGAGAACAGAGCAGATCAGATGAGATAATCAGACAAAGACACCCCTGTGATTTAACCAACATTGGGAAAAAAGGACAAGGAAGAAGAACAGGCTGGGTTCCAGACTGGTGTTGTCCCAAGGACAGATTGTGTGATAGGCTGAATCCCCCAGGAAACAGTCTGATATGGAAATTAGCATGCACTTGTTTTCTTCTGGGGTGTTTTTGGAATCAACACACGTGGAAGAGAAGGGAAGGAAGTAGGATTCAGAAGTGGGAGATGTCATGCTGCAGCACAATCTCAATAGAATCCTTGGCTTACACTGTGGGGAATTTTGAAGATGAGATTGCCCTTCCGAGGTGTCCTGAGTTGGGGCAAAAGGGCCTTTATCCCCAGGCATCAAGCGGTCATAGATGGCAGGATTTCTGACAAGGTGACTCCTTTCAGAAGAGGTACTCTCAAAAAGGATTGACAGATAAGGACTGTCGGTCAGCAACACTTCCATCAGCTGGGGCAATTAAGTTTTTGACTGTGGAAGAGGAATCTTGGCAGTGCATTACTGTCTAACATGAGGTGTTTGTGTGTCTAGGGGCCATAGGAGTGAACTAGAAGACAAAATGATGAAGTTATAAGATTGGCTTTCAGCTTATGAGCTTGGATCTAAGTAGTCTCAGTATGGCTTCATTTCCATTAATCAATACACTGGTGACCAAGATTATAACTGTAGTGACCTCTATTCAATTATGAAAATGCAGCATTACTTGGTCTATTTCTGATGGGAGCAATGCCAGATAACCTAGTAATATGTGCCCAGTGCCTTACACATAGATTATTCAGCAAATAACTGTTGAATGAATGAAGGGCCAACTAATCCTACCAAATTATTAGAGAGCTGAAGATTCTGTTCTATTTTATGAGACTTTCCTCATTTCCTTTGAACTCACTCACATTATCTTCCCCATTTCAATCTTGGTTTATTCCAGGACTGTCCATCTTCGTGGTTTCAAGCTTGAGGTATTTCATTTTATTTATTTTCAGATTTGAAAGAGTTACCTCTTCTGTACATTTTTGGCATTGAAGGAACTTTGCTCCTTTGTTCTTTTTGTACCTGAGGGGTGTGTGTATGTGTGTTTGATCTTCAACATACCTTTCTCCTGGCCTGGAATGAAAGTTTCTCTTTTATAGCCATCCCATCCTCACCACCCAGGCACAGACATATCCTTGTGAAAATTCAAATAAAAGTACATAGAAAAGAGGGGCGGTTGCTTAGTAATGTCCTTTGGCTAGCTGCCTGGATCTTAAGTCTTTCCTGCTTGAGTCTAAGCCCTGGGTGGTCTGGGGCTTATTTCCTAGCTTTGGTAAAATCTAGACAGAACAGGAAAGTCATGGAGGCAAAAGATGGTAGATTAATACAAGGATGGAAACAGGTAGTCCTAGGGATTCTGTTCCAAGAAGAGTAAAAGCAGATGGATTACAAATTAATTAACCTTCTCTAATCCCCAATTTCCTCATCTATAAAGATAATAGCATCTAATTCATATATATTATTAGGATTAAGTGCAATAATGTGTACAAAACACTTAGCATAATAGACAGTATGTAGTCTTCAAAAATTGGCATTTTATTGTTTAATATTAACAATTATTATTACAATTTAAGAATGTATGCTAAAATAATATATTCAATAAAATAATAATTTCCTTAGAAAAAAAGATATAAAAAATATGGCAGCCAAAGGGGGCAATAACAAAGTGGATTTCCAGTAAGCAGAGAACAGATCTTTGTAGAATACTTATAAGGTAAAGAAATGGGACACTGCACTGCCCTGAACTCAGGATAACATCTTCCCCCAGTGATTTTGGGGGAACATTTCAACTTACAAAGGACCTATAGGATTATATTTAAAGTAATATCATGGGATAGATAGTTTTTACTTTCCACATATTCCACATGCCCCTCAGTATTCCTCAGCTTCCCTTGTAGTTCAGTTGTGAAACAAGCTGTAATCAGAAGTGATGTGTGTACTTAAGGACAGATTCATGGTCTTCCTTCCCTTGCTATAGTGACTGTGGAGAGTATGGGTTGAGAAGAAGGAGCCACAAGATGGTGCCAGACTGAAATACCTGAGTTACCACATGGAAGATAGTTGCCCTAGGGAGATACTGAAGGTTCAGTGGGAACAATCTATTATGAAAACAGTAAATACATGCTTATGTGTTAAGCCACTGAGGTTGTGTGTTTGTTAAGGAAACACAATATAGCCTATCCTGACTACCATAAATGGCATGGGATTTCTAAGATTTCTGAGATTTCTCTCAGCTTTAGTGGTTTTTATTCTGACCATTCAGGTGAGTGGAGAATGTCAACACACTGTACACTGTACACACTGGATCCTGTGTGATGTCACTTTAGGACTTAGGACCCACTCTTTGTAAAGGACTTTTCATCACACAGGTGGCAATTAGAGATCACTTGTTAAATACATACACATTTGTATATATATGTGTGTGTATATATATGTATGTTTCTATATATACACACATATGTGTGTGTATATAAATACAAACACACATATATGTGTATATATAATATAAATATTATATATAAAAATACATACACACATACATAAATACATACACATTTGTGTATATATGTATATGTATATACATATATATGAATAAATATTTCTATTGCTGCTTTTAACCCTTTATAATCTTATATACTCTAAAAAAAATAACTTAAAATGAGATTAATAAGCAATGGCCCAGTGCACTCATTAAAAAAAAAAAAACAACTTAATGAGAGACAAAAGGGAGTGGGAGAAAAATTACTAAATTATGGTTCAGAAATATAGGGGTTTCAGGAAAACTCAGCTGGCTGAGCATCCCACTCTTAGTTTCAGCTCAGGTTGTGATCTCAAGGGACTGAGATGGAGCCACATGTCAGACTCCATGATCAGCATGGAGTCTGCTTATGGATTCTCTCCCTCTGTCTCTCCTTTTGCTCCTCTCACTCATGCTCACTATTTCTCGAATAAATAAATAAATCTTTAAAAAATTATGGTAAGGCAAAGATGTGGAATGATTTAATGACATACTTAAAACTGATAGAAAAAATTGTAGTTTGACATTTAAGTTCAAAAGATAAGTAGATATATATGCCAGTTTACTAAAACACAGTCATATATAGGTATTAGGGAGTTTCAGTTGATAGAAAAGTCAGTGTGAACCAACGGTGCACATTTTGTCAATAACAACCACAAAACACTCACACACACACACACACACACACACACACACACAAATACATGCTCAAACTCTACATCTATGCAAACTTTAACTCAATTATGTTAGAGCTAAATAGCAATGAGATTGAGATTTAAAGTAGAATATCTCTTATTATCTGGATAAATTTAGAAAAGTTATTTAGTATCTCTAAAGCTCCATTCCCTAAATTGTAAAAAGACAATTACAGTAGTAGAATAGTGGTACCTATCTCCTGGGGTTTTTCTGAGGAGTAATCGATAATGATGCATGTAAAATGTATAACATAGTGCTTGCCATAGAGAAAACACTAATAAAAGTTATCCATCAACATAATTAAATCACCCCAAAGAAAGGCTCAGCCTTAATGTGATAGAAGGTTGTTTACCTTCCTGGCTGGCAAGACCATGTGTTTAGGATAATGTTAAGGTAATTTCTGTATTGATGTAGTATTTTGGACAGATTACTTTTCAATTGAAGATTATTTGGTAATATATTTCTTTGAGACTTACCTTTCATAGAGGGGTTTTCCTATAAACCTAAATTTACCCTGCCAAAGTCTGCAAATGGGCGTTAGTTTCTGTCTTTCTCCTCTTAGCCTCACAGAGGCATCACTTACTCACTTCTCAAAAGGGGCAAGCTGAAAGGGTAATTTTTCTACTGAAGATTAGGAAGGGACATAATGGGTTTCTGATCAGCATTTGGGATTTCCTCATATAAGTTCATAGTGCATAACATTTTTGGAAGGACGAAAAATGAATCTGTTTTCTAAATGCCCAGTTAGGCATAAAAAATTACCTATTGCACACGCTAATTGGAAGACTGACTTAAAATATATTTCTATCATTAAAATTAACACTAATCAAAAGAAAGTTGGAGCAACTCTATTAATTTCATATAAAATAGACTTCAAAACAAGAAATGTTACCAGGTTTAAAGGAAAATATTTCAAAATGGTAAAGTGGTCAACTCACCAAGAAAACATAATTGTTATGATATATGATATCATATATCATATGATAAATGATAGTTATATCTTTATTATTTAATAATGTACTTTATATCATATTTTATATAAATAGAGCTTGAAATACATTAAGCCAAAATAATAGAACTAAAAAACATAAAAAAAGGAAATATACTAATCCACAGTCGTATTTAGATATATGTGGATACTTATATCTCAATAATTGATAAAAAAGGTAGATGAGTAAATTAAATAGTATTAGGAAATTAACAGATGGTTCTGGAATGAATGAGTATGTATACCTTCACTCCTTACACAAAAATGAACTCCATAGAGATATTATGGACATAAATGTATAAGCAAGAACAAGAAATATTTTAGAAAAAACATAGGAGGAAACCTTTGTTACTTTGGATTAATAATGTATTTGTTGGAGCACCTGGGTAGCTCAGTTGGTTGAGCTTCTGACTCTTAGTTTCAGCTCAGGCTGTGTTCTCAAGGTCTTGAAATTGAGCCCTGTGTCTGGCTCTGCACTTAGCAGGGAGTTTGCTTAGGATTCTCCCTTTCCCTCTACCCCTCGCCCTCACCCCACCCTGCTCACTCTCTTAAAAAAAAATAGAGAGAGAGAGAGAGAGAGGGAGAGAGAATGTCTTTGTTAGATAAGACATAAAAAAAGTCTGACCATGAAATAATTTTTTTACATAATGTATTTTATAAAAGTTTCTAAAAATTATGCTCATTAAAGGATACCACTAAGTAAATGAATATCCAAGCCACAGATTGGAAAATATATTTGCAAAACATCATACAGACGGTAGATTTCCACAAGAGATGTATAAGGAGACCTTAACAAACCAATAACAAAAATACAAATGATCCACAAAAATGATCAAATGATCAAAACACAAATGCCCATAAAAATGATCAAAATTCTTTCATAGACATTTCTTAAAAGAAAATGTGCAAGAAGTCAGTAAATCCATGAAATGCAACAAATCGTTTGTTACCAATGACCTATAAATAAAAATCACAATTAGATACCATTTCATACTCACCATAGTGGCTAAGTTTAAAAAAGCTGACTGTACCAACTGATGGCCAGATTGTGGGGCAACTGGAAATAAGAACAGCACAATCATTATCTTGTGGCCATTTAACTCCCAGGTATTTATTTACTCAAGAAGAATTTAAAAAAATGTAGCTGCAAACATATCATACAAAATTGTTCATAGAAACCTGCTTTATTTATAATTTTAATCATTCCAATAGATATATAGAGGTATCTCTTTTAGTTTTCACTTCCATTTGCTTTATTACCAGTGCTGTTAAGCATTTTAACATTTGCTTATTTGCCATTTCTATGTCTTTACTTGCTGAACAGTCCATTCAAATATTTTGCCTTTTTATTAAACTGCTTTTCTTCTTCTTATTAAGTTACATGAAATATTTCTGTACTATATATCCATTTTCATAGATGTGCTCTGCAAATATTTTCTCCCATTCCATTTCTAGACTTTTCTTTTCCTAACAATATTTTTTAAAGAGCAAAATTTTTAACTTTGATGAATACAATTTATCAAATTATTTTATAGTTTGTGCCTTTTGTGTCTTATCTGAGAATTTTTTGCCTAATTCATTCATGAAGATTTTATCCAATATTTTCTTCAAAAGCCCCATAAATGTAGCTTTATAATCTATTTCAAATTAAATCTTGTATATGACGTGAGGTAAGATTTTGTTAAAATATTTGCATATAAATATCCAAATGTTGCAATATAATTTGTTGAAATATTATTTATTCCCTAATTTTATTAAGTTAGCATCTTTGTTGAAAATTTGGTTATGCATGTGTGGGTCTATTTCTTATCTTTCTATTCTGTTCCATTGATCTATATGCCTATTCTCATGTAAATATACATTGTTTGATTATTTCATCTTTATGATGAGCCTTAAAAAATAAGATAATATGAGTCCTCTAATCTTTTTTTTTTTCCAAAATTATTTTGGCTATTCTGAATCGTTTTATTTTCATATATAATTTAGGTTCAGTTTGTGCATTTCTATAGGAAATGTCTGCTAGGATGGAATTTCCCTGAATATATTGGCCAATTTGGGAAAAATTTATACCACAATATGGATATAAAATATTTTGTAAAATATTTTATTAAAAAATTTAACACTTTTTTCTGATATATTCCCTTTACATCATCCCATCGTACAGATCTGATTTCCAACTGGTATTGTTTTCCTTCAGATGGAACATTTTTTTTTAGTATTTTTATAGGGATAATCTATAGGAAATAAATTTTTTCATCTTCTGCCTTAACATGACTTTATTTCGCATTTATTTGGAGTCTCTTTTTGCTGGATATAGAATTTGGGGTTGATAGTTTTTTGCTTCTTTTTCTTTTCTTTCTTTCTTTTTTTTTTCTTTATTTTTTCTCTTGTTTTGTTTTGTTTTGTTCCATTTAAGTCTTTTTTTTTTTAAGATTTTATTTATTAATTTGACAGAGAGAAATCACAAGTAGACAGAGAGGCAGCCAGAGAGAGAGAGAGAGGGAAGCAGGCTCCCTGCTGAGCAGAGAGCCCCATGCGGGACTCGATCCCAGGACCCTGAGATCATGACCTGAGCCGAAGGCAGCAGCTTAACCCACTGAGCCACCCAGGCGCCCCCCATTTAAGTCTTTTAACTTATGCCATTACTTCGTGGATTCTTATTTTTGCTAATAAGACATCAGCCATCAATCTTCTCTTTATGTACTAGTATATAATGTGTATCTTTCAGTCTCTTTAGCTATGTTTAAGACATTCCTTTTATCTTTTGTCTTTAGCAATTTGAATATGAAGTGTCCAGGTGTGGTTTCTTTATTTAAACCCTGGTTCAGGGACGGCTGGGTGGCTCAAATGGTTGGGTGTCTGCGTTCAGCTTGGGTCACAATCTCCAAGTCCTGGGATAGAGCCCCATGTCAGGCTCCCAGCTCAGTGGGGACTCTGCTTCTCCCTCTCCCTCTGCCTCTCCCCCTGGTTGTGCTCTTTCTGTCTCTGTCTCTCTCTCTCTCTCAAATGAATAAATTAAATCTTTAAAAAGTATAAAAAAAAATAAGTTCTGCTTTCAGATTTATCAAGTTACTTGGAAATGTGGGTGGATATATTTAAGGAGTTTTGGAGAATTGTTGTCCATAATCTCATCAAATATTTTTTTTTCCATCCTATTTTTGTCTCCCCTTGCCTTCTGCAACTCCAGTTACACATACGTTAGGCCCTTGGGCATTTTGCCACAAGTGATGTCTTATCCTCTTAATTTTCCTCATTCTTTTGCTCTTTGAGTTTCAGTTTAGATAATTTTAATTAACCTGCATAGAGATTCATTGATTTTTTTTCCTCCACTAATACTGTCAGCAGATAACCCCATCAAATAAATTTTTCATCAGTGATATCAGAATTTTTATTTTCATTTTTGTAGTTTGCATTTTCCTGTTTTGATTCCCCACTTTTAAACCATGTTTCCAGCTTTCCACCAAATCCTTTAAAATATTTATTTTAAAGTCTTGATGTGATATATCCATCACCTGAGCCATCATTGGCACCACTTCTTTTTTGTCTCGACCTCACATTTACTTGATTCTTCATATATCTCCTAATTTTTACTGAATATTAGGTATTATGTGTCAACAACTGTAGAGACTGAAGTAAATGATACTTTTCCCAGGAAAAAATCACACATTCTTCTCTGAGGCTGCTAATATATAAGCTCAAGTCAGTCTACCTGTAGCTTGACTAGGTCTGGATATTAGATTTTATTTCGATCCAGAACACCACTCGCTTCCAGTGATCTGAGATCCAGATCAAGAAATCTTTAATTACTAGGGATCTGAGCACAAAGGACAGTCTGGAGATATATTTGTGGTTTATAGCCCATCCAGCAGCTTTCCAAACTATGGGAAATTATTATTTTATATATATTATATATATATTATATATATATATATATATAAAACATTATAATATATATATATATATATATACATATATATATATATTCTGAGATATTTTTGGGTTTCTGGAGAGCTCTCTTTTCTTTTGAAGATGTTCTTGAATTTCTGCCCTTTGGGGGATTATTCTCTTCATGCTGTCTTGCTCAGCCTTCAGAGACCTGTTCATACCATGAGGCTTGAAAAGTTGCCTCAGAAAGAAATCTTTTAGTCTCCTGCTCCATCTCCAGTCTCAGCACCTCTGCCTTGCACTCCTCTCTTTGTTATTCATTGCCTCAAAATAAAAAATCCCATGGAGGGTTTTCTCAGTTCTCACCCTAATGTTGGAATTGTGGGTAGACTTATTCTGTGGCTGAGGTTCCTTGAAGTTACAGATCTTCACATCCCTCCCTGCCATTAAAACCTCATCAGACATTGAGCTTTTCCCCCTTTATCCACAGATTATAGGTTCTTCTTCCTCTTTCCAGACATCATAGATGAAAGCAACAAAAGCACTGCTCTCTTCTAGAAGGACTTGTTCCTATCTGGAATTTATTTCCTTTAGATTTATTGTCCTCATATTTCTGATGGGTTTTCTGATTGTAAGAACCATGATTCTGTAGTTTATCCAGATTGTTCTTACAGCTTTCAGTAAGAGTGAGGGATACTTACAACTTCTTGTATCCTAACAGAAATCTTATAATTTTGTATTACCTCTATTGCTCCTTAATATCTTACCACCTGGATTAGAAGTCGGCAAATGAATGGTCTGCGGGCCAATCCAACTAGCTGTGTGTTTCTATAACCTATAAGCTAAGAATATAATTTATTCTTTATAATTTATTATTGCGGGCCAATCCAACTAGCTGTGTGTTTCTATAACCTATAAGCTAAGAATATAATTTATTCTTTATAATTTTAAAGAATTGGAGGTGGAGGAAGAGGAATTGCATCATAGATTATATATGGCTTACAGAGTCAAAAACACTGTCTGGCCCTTTATAGGAAAAGCTTATTGATCCCTGATCTTGACTGTGCTGATTTCTGTGCCATAGGATTGCTTTGTCTTCTGTATGAGGAAAAATAACATTCATTTTGTAGTATGGGTGAACACATGGAACAGAGGAAGCATTATAGAAGGGAGAAGATAGGGAACTTGGGGGTGAGGTGCAGGAAAATGGTGTAGGCCACATGTGCTGACTATGACACATCTCCCTTAGGGCTTCAATTCAAAGAGGCATGATTTTATGAAACAGTCTTTCTGACATTTTGGCTGGAGATACAGTACTGGCCTACCAATGTTGTCGTATTTTGGGGACATTTTATCTATAACATAAGGAATCTCGGTCTTTAAAAACCCTTTCTTAGTAACAATGGTGCTGCAAACAGAAATAACTCTGTGAATTCTGTCTGTGAAGATAAGTCACTGGCTCAGCATCCCACTTACATGACTTCATGTCTGGGTTGACCAAAAACACCCATTGTGATGTTTATACCATAGAGATGGGGTCCAGCCAGACACAATGCCCCTTTATCTAAAGCCATCCAAATCCTTTTTCCTGTCTTTATCTTTCCTTAGTTATCTCTACTCATGATAGCCAGGTGATGGCTGCTCAGAATAGAAACAGCAGAAACAGGGTCACTGTCACTGTGGTTAGGGGCACATTATTTCAGCAGGTTAAAGGGAGGTTTGAAATTTGTCATTCATGATTTATATTTGTTAAATGTCCACAATATTTTGGTACATTTAAGGAAGTGAAAAGAGCAGCTTTTGTCATATATATCACACCATCAGTCAATGCACTTTTAGTAGGCATCTATTACATGCTAGGACTGGTGGGGATGTTGCCTTCAAAATCCTCCAGTGTTCTTATTGCTATGAATATTCACGTACCTCTTTTTATACAAACTTTACCACAACCCTGTGAGACACTTATCATTATTACAATCATTATCATCATAATCATTGATTCTGCTTTATACTTCAAGAAACTAGCAATAAGAGATTCAGTAATTGCCATGCATCATGCAGCTATATGTGTACAGCTGGTACTCAATCCAGATCATCATATTCTGGATCCTGGATTCTAGATTCTGGCTTCTCCATCACTGTTGTTTCTCAAACTTATAGCTTACTTTTGGGTTTAATTTTGATGAATTAAACAAATGGAATTATCACCATCACTTTTTATCAGCTGTTACTATACTGGTGCTCTTAGAAACAGACACATAGATCAATGGAACAGAATAGAGAGCCCAGAAATAGACCCTCAACTCTATGGTCAACTAATCTTCAACAAAGCAGGAAGGAATGTCTAATGGAAAAAAGACAGCCTCTTCAATAAATGGTGCTGGGAAAATTGAACAGTCACATGCAAAAATATGAAATTGGACCATTTCCTTACACCACACATGAAAATAGACTCAAAATGGATGAAGGACCTCAATGTGAGAAAGAAATCCATCGAAATCCTTGAGGAGAACATGAGCAGCAACCTCTTTGACCTCAGCCACAGCAACATCTTCCTAAGAACATTGCCAAAGGCAATAGAAGCAAGGGCAAAAATGAACTATTGGGATTTCATCAAGATCAAAAGCTTTTGCACAGCAAAGGAAACAGTTAACAAAACCAAGAGACAACTGACAGAATGGGAGAAGATATTTGCAAACAACATATCAGATAAAGGGCTAGTATCCAAAATCTATAAAGAGCTTAGCCAACTCAACACCCAAAGAACAAATATTCCAATCAAGAAATGGGCAGAGGACATGAACAGACATTTCTGCAAAGAAGACATCCAGATGGCCAACAGACACATGAAAAAATGCTCCACATCTCTCAGCATCAGGAAAATACAAATCAAAACTACAATGAGATACCACCTCACACCAGTCAGGATGGCTAAAATTAACAAGTCAGGAAATGACAGATGCTGGCAAGGATGCGGAGAAAGGGGAACCCTCCTACACTGTTGGTGGGAATGCAAGCTGGTGCAACCACTCTGGAAAACAGTGTGGAGGTTCCTCAAAAAACTGAAAATAGAGCTACCCTATGACTCAGCGATTGCATTACTGGGTATGTATCCTAAAGATACAAACATGGTGCTCCAAAGGGGCATGTGCACCTGAATGTTTATAGCAACAATGTCCACAATAGCCAAACTATGGAAGAACCTAGATGTCCATCAACAGATGAATGGATAAAGAAGATGTGGTATATGTATACAATGGAATACTATTCAGCCATCAAAAGAAATTAAATTTTGCCATTTGAAACAACGTGGATGGAACTAGAGGGTATTATTCTTAGCGAAATAAGTCAATCGGAGAAAGACAACTATCATATGATCTCCCTGATATGAGGAAGTGGAGATGCAACATGGGGTTTGGGGGGTAGGAAAAGAAAAAAATGAAAGAAGATGGGATCGGGAGGGAGACAAACCATAAAAGACTCAATCTCAAAAAACAGACTGAGGGTTGCTGGGGGTAGTGGGGATGGAAGAGGGTGGTGGGGATATGGACATTGGGGAGGGTATGTGCTATGATGAGTGCTGTGAAATGTGTAAACCTGGCGAGTCACAGACCTGTACTCCAGGGATAAAAATACATCATTTGTTTATTAAAAATTTTAAAAATTAAAAAAAAAAAAGAATAGCTGATTCTATATGGTTATAGGAGCCAGTTGGGAACAGCTTCAGACAGAGTTCTATCCTTAAGAGTTCCAATAATTTTGTTTTC
The DNA here is from genome assembly GCF_022355385.1 of Mustela nigripes. NCBI lineage: Eukaryota > Metazoa > Chordata > Mammalia > Carnivora > Mustelidae > Mustela > Mustela nigripes. The sequence continues at coordinate 183,885,925 of NC_081559.1, forward strand.
AGTGTCAGTAGGTCTGAAGTCTTGGAGTTTAGAGTCCAAATCTATTCTTGAAATATTGCAGGAAGAAAATGTTCCATATAATTCCTATTATAATCTCTGATCTAAGAGATTACCACCTGGTAGCCCACAAACCAATGATGCAATTACTAGAATATGAGGGAATTCCTGAAGAGTAAGGATAAAAGTCTATCTAGACAACATCTCACAATACTTTATTCATTTGTGGATGAGGAGTCTGAATTTCAGAGTTAATAAGCAACAAGTGCAAACTCATTTACTTGCTCCTGATGAGACATGCACCCCTTTCTTTAACAGAGGGACCTCTGTTTCTGCATGTCATGTGCTGTGATTCAGTCTCGAGTGGATATGCACCACTGATGCTTGCTGAGAGGAAAGATAAGGCAAGCCCTTGCACAAGCTGTTCCCTCTGCCTGGGACATCTTTTCTAGCTATTATTCATTTGTCAAGATCAAGGTTAAATGTTACCCATTCTATGGAACCATCATCAAACACATTTTTCCCCCTCTTCTAGGCTCATACTCTATACCTTGCAAGTATGGACTGTTTTCATTCACTCCATCACAACCCTGGTTAATTTTGGTGGTAAATATTTACTTGTTTCTTCACTGAAATGAGAATCCTTTACGGATAGAAGCTGTGTTGATCTAATCTCTCTATCACCAACTCCAGTAGGTTCCTAATTAAAACAATGGGTTGAATTCTCCCCTTTACCATGTGAGTTTATTCTCATGACCCCTTAAGGGCAAAAAAAAAATTCCAACCTTCAACTATTTGCCCACAAAATGCCTTACTTATATGTGCAATCTAAAGTCCTGTGCAGTAAAATCATTGTGGTTGTTGTGGACATTTGGAGTTGAGGAGACACATCTTTATTGCTGTATTTCCTTTTGTATTGTCAAGGAGGATAAAATAAATCAATCATACTTTTAGACTTTGTTTTGTGAGGTTCTGAAAATGCAGTATACAACAGGCTTGTAAATTATGTCACCTCCAGAGCCCTAATGAGCTAACTAGTGGTGATTCTATCTTTGAGGCAATGTCTATAATCATCAGATGGTTCCTTGGCTTAAACCCCAAAGGTCCCTGAAGTATTTCCTTTGAGAATAGCAGTGGGAAATTTCCCTCACATACTACTACATGCTTCCAGGAAGTAAAGTGGTCATAACTTAGATGCAAATGAATACATTAGTCCCTCAATCACTGGGTGTCTTGATTTCTCTTTTCCAGAGTAGAGGGAAGCAAAGCTAACATCCTTGGCATTTGGACTTGCAGAGCTGGGCTGATGACAGCAAAATGCCCCAGCCTCCAGGCTTTAAAGGAGCTGGCAGAGAAAATGGATGGCTTTCTGCAAAGCACTGGTAGATCATTGTAACTTGTGGAGAGAGGCTAGTGAGTCTGGCCTATAGTTTTCCATAGCAATGCCTATGAAAGTTGTCTAGTCTCCCTTGAAGTCAAAAGATGCCTTACAAGATTCCATGGGCTTAAAGTTTTGGTATGCTAGGGCCTCAAGGAGTCTTTAAAACCTTCAAGGCTTCTCTATACCCCTAGACTTTGAAATATTATTGATTTATCCCTCCCCTTTCACCATTACATGACCAATCATGTGCCAACTCTGCAGAACTACCTGAGGACATCATTTCAATATGTTCTTTCTTCTCTAGATCTCTTGTCACCCTCTCCCCTGTCTTCATTGCCCACACTTTGCACTGATTTCCTCTTTCCCTTTCTCTGGTCTGTGCCTGTTCAATCCATGCTCACATACCTCCTATTTGGTTATTTGCTTTCACAAACAACAGAATAATATTGAAGAAACAGGAAATTATTTTATAGTCATACATATATGATTCAGAAGGCCAGTTTTACCAACTACAAGTCCCCTGACCCCTAGGCTTCAGTGTTTCTATTTTTTAAGAGTGTATATGTTTCCTTTAGTAGGATTACTACAGATTGATATCTCGTATTTCTAGGAAATAATAGAATGTCTGGAATGAAGTGGATGTCCTGCTCCATTACCATGTGAATCTCTCATCAAGATTACAATGGTTCCCTATATTGGAGATATATATAGGTATACTGGATATGGATATATGTAGATATATCTCCAACATATATCACTCCCTATATGCTAACTACAGCGGCTTTTATATTGGTCCAAAGAATAAAATCCAGACCCTTAGCCTGCATTCAAGTGAAAAAATAGGAGATTCAGTCCATTGCTCTTTCTGTTGCTTTTCCACTGTGACCCTTCAGTACTGGATGCTCGAGCCAACTCACACAGTCCACTGTGTTTCAGGCTCTTCTTTATCTTTGGTTTAGTTCTTACTATTTTCTCCACCCAGAAAAACATTTTCTGAGTGTTGAAATCCTCTCCATCCTTGAAAGCCCCTTGCAAATTCTTTCTCCACCAACTTGGAATTAATGACTTCCATATCGAATGACAGCCATATATTAATAACTTTTCTCTGGCATTTGTCATTTTCCTCCTTGTATTTTGTGTATGTATATGCATCCACATATCCATTCTCTACTTTAGAGCAAGTAATAAGTCTTACTTATTTACCTACCTCAGAAGCAAGCATGGTCAATGGCAAAACATATGTACCCAATACATGTCTTTTAATTCAGTTCAATTGGGTTATAAGACCTTGAAAAACTGAGAGTGAGACTCTTGTCTTTTAATCTCGGAATTATCTATTTCTCCTTTTTTTAAATTAATGTATTTATTCGAGAGAGATTAAATGGGGGAAGATGCAGAGGGAGAGAGAGAGAGAGGGAGAGAGAGTGAGAACCTCAGGTAGACTCCGTACTGAGTGTAGAGCCCTATGTAGGACTCAGATCTCACAACCCTGAGATCATGACCTAAGCCAAAATCAAGAGTTGCATGCTTAACCAACTGAGCCACTCAGATGTCCCTGGAATTATTTATTTTTAATACCACCCAGCTTCTGCATTCTCTAAAAATATTGCAAGGGTCTCATGGACACCTGCAATTTAGGGTGAAGTCAGGATCCTCTTCTTCACTTCAGTGAAGGGCTCTGATGAATACTCCCATGGAGGGTCCAAATGCAAACTTTTCATTTCAATCTATTTTGTATCAGGGCAGAATTGTACTGTGGGTGCTGAGAAGTGACTACACATTCTTGATTGGTGCAATAGCAACTCAACAGACGTTTTTCTTCCTCTCATATTACCTTTATTTGTAGTCTGAGTTTGCCTGAGATATGTAATTGCCAAGGGTTGTAAAGCTGAAGTGTTGCAGGAACATGTGAAGTCTATCGTTTGAAGAAGGGAGTGAGGGTGGCAATGCCAACTCCTGCCATTTCTGGGGGCCAAACAAGATGAGGTGATCTTTCATTATAGTAGGAGAGAATTTGGCTAAAAGTAAGGAGGAACTGCTGGATAATGAATTTTTTATGCAAAACTAATCATAAAAATCTCTCTATTGTATCTAGAAAACTTCAGGTTACATTTAATCATCAATACCCAATACACTGCTGACATTATAAAGATATGGAAAATGGACCAGGCACACCTATTGGCCCTGCCCTTATATGTCAGAATAAAGATATAATTACATAATCAGATGTACAAAGCCATAATTTCCTTGTCTGCAAAATGGAGTTAGTAACAAAATTACCTCTCCTATAGGAAAAGTAAAATTAGTCAAGCAACATGCTTAGTGTACTGTCAGGCATGTAGAAAACACTGAATAAATGATAATCAAGGAGGAAGAGGAAGATGATGATCATGATCAGGAATGGAAAAGATGGCTATAGATATAAACTTTTCCTCAGGGAGGAAGCTGGGGGTCTCCTGCAGGAAACATTTGTGTTAGAAGCAAATGACCTGATTGAATCTGTCTCTGAGCTACAGGCCACATGATTGGGGGAAAATTACAGAATTTCTTTGGGTCTTTGTTTTCTTCCTCTTTAACTCTATGTATCTCTCCCAAAATTGTTATGAAAATTAAATGAAAGAGTCTATGAAAGTGTGTACCTAAGGTTTGGTAAAAAGTAGGCACTTCCATGTTGGAAATGGGTAAAGGATGGATATTTGAATTCCCTTTATCCATACCAATAAATAAATAAATAAATAAAATAATAATTAAAGCAGTCAACATAAACTCATTTGTTCCACTGGGAAGCCCAGAATGCAAGCCAGTCCTACATCTGGGCCAAGTCACCAGTCACTTCATGGTGCATTTTGAGAAATACCATGAAGGTCTTTTCATGTCATCCTAAAATTCCACTAATAGCAGCTTTCTGTATTTCATTGATCCTTTCTCCATGACCTTTTACATAAAATGCAAATTCTCTTATTAAGGGTTAACGTCAAATTCTTAATGTCTTAGAAAGAAAAGGAAAATTGCTTCAATGAGTATCTTTTTATGCTCTAAGCCCTAAAGAGGAATTACTTGTTGCTTTCAAAATAGACTATACACTGGTATTCTGGAGAAACTAGAAGAGGTGTGAACACTAAAAACAAGTAAGTTTTCAAAGCTGCAATCCTCCTTTCATTGAGTGAGTGAGCATCGATGGCTGTGAGTGAGGCAAAAGGTTTTGCACACTGAGGCTTCCTGGGCACGCCTAATAGCTACAGGCATAAACAACCCATTTAGTGCTTGCCGTTGCTGTTAACATAGCATTTTCTGTTAAATTAAGGAATCTAACGCAACAGAAATTTAAGTGTAGTTGTCTTCTATTTCAGATATTTTTAAGGGTACCGGGAAAGCAAGAATATGCCACTAATATTTCATAAAACTAACTATCCTGGGGGTCATTAATAAAATGTGCATGCACAGGGGTCTTCCTAACTATGCATGGCAGACAATGAAAGCCATTGAACTCACATGTTGAAGTTATCAGGGTGTCCTTGCACGTCTATTTACTGTCACAGCAGAATTCTTTCCTCCCTGCTCTTTATTCATGTGCAGTTGCCCACCCACAGCAAGCTATGGAGCCCCACATGCTTTATATTTCTGGCATTTGAGACAGGGCAGTGCTGCTCATTTATTTGTTTTCTGCCTTTGAACAATTACTCCATTCACCTCCAAGTTGTTAACCATTCCTATCAAAGCCAGGGAGATGGGGTTAAGAGAACATGAAAAAGAAGTGAGAGGGCCAAAGCTGTGCGTAGATTTCAGCTTCTGTTCTCATCTTGGTCCCTAACTACTGGTTCCATTGACTTCAAGGAACCAGGCACAGGTGAAACAGAGTTGGTGCTTGCTGATGTTAACAAGAACTTGCCCTCCAAAGATAACAGGTAAGAACTGACGTTCTCACGAGCGTCTGGGTGGCTCAGTGGGTTAAGCCTCTGCCTTCGGCTCAGGGCCCTGGCTGGTCGGGTTCTCTGCTCAGCAGGGAGCCTGCTTCCTCCTCTCTCTCTGCCCACCTCTCTGCCTACTTGTGATCTCTCTCTGTCAAGTAAATAGATAAAAATCTTTGGGGGAAAAAAAAAAAAACCTGACCTTCTCAGAGTTCTCTCTTCTTGTAGGTGAAGTGTGCCAGCCAGGCCAGCTATACCTTAAGGATCATCTGGCATTCTACTCAAGCCACCATATCATGAATGGTCAGCTGCTTCCCCAAAATACTATGGTTTCCTTTCCCTTAACCCTAATTTAAATGTATATTGGTTGTTCATCCCCCACCCCCAAATCTCGTCCTAGGTAAGCTTCTTGAAGTCAAGAATTTTGTTTTATGAATTACACAGAAGTTTTATCTATCTACCTATCTAACTACCTATCTGTTACAGAAAGGAAAGAAGGATTAAAGGAAAGAAGAAAGGAATAGATTTTTGTGAAATTTGCATATTGTTAATCATTTAGTAGAAAATGTTCTTAGAAAAGTGAAGATGTGTTTGGATCTCTTGGGCCAGTTTACTAGAACACCTGAACACAGGTCTTGATGCCCTGTATTTGACCCAGATGGTCCAGATGATTCTAGACTTTGAGAAATGTGCTTCTCCAAAGGACTTTTTTTCTTTTAAAGTGCTTTGGATTGTATGTTAGCTTTTTATTACTGCTGCAACAGATTACCAAAATTATAGTTGTTTAAGACAACAAAAAATATTATATTATAATTTTGTATGTCAGAAGCCTAGTATTAAGGTGTGGGGAAGGCCATGTTCCTTCTAAGGAACCATGTTCCAAAGGTGAATCTGTTTCCTTGCCTCCGCAGCTATTATAGGATGTCTGCATTCCTTGGCCTGTTGCCCCCTCCTTTATTTTTAGAACCAGCAGGGTGGATTTTTCTCTCCTCTCTGACTTCCTGCCTCCCTTTCTTTAGGGATCCTTGTAATTAAATCAGGTCCACCTGGATAATTCTGGATTACCTTAAAATCCTTAACTTAGTCATATTTGCAAAATTCCTTTTACAAAGTAAGGTGACACAAACACAGATTCCAGGGATTAAGAATGAGGATACCTTTGGCAGGAGACATTTTTTTTTTTTTAAGATTTTATTTATTTATCAGAGAGAGAGAGGGGGAGAGAGCGAGCACAGGCAGACAGAATGGCAGGCAGAGGCAGAGGGAGAAGCAGGCTCCCTGCTGAGCAAGGAGCCCGATGTGGGACTCGATCCCAGGACGCTGGGATCATGACCTGAGCCGAAGGCAGCTGCTTAACCAACTGAGCCACCCAGGCGTCCCAGGAGACATTTTTTAATCCTTAAAGATGGGTAATTATCCTCCTTGTTTGTTAAGATGATAACATGATAAGGATGAAATGGACCATACAATGAGCAGGAATACTTTGTACATTGTATTTTATCTAGAGCATACCAATGATGACCAAGATCATCCCCTTCTTGCTATGTGGCCCTGTCTCCTTCCAATGGAGAGGATATTGATTCCTAAGACATTCTATTGAGTCTTCAGACATCACAAGAACAAAACATAATGGTCTCTCATAGTCTTCATTAAGCGGGCACTTTAAAGAGTAAGAAGATTTTTAAGATTGTGCATGGGACTTGAACTTTAAGATAGCATCTCTGGCCATAAGTAAAACACGGCTCAATGAATGTCCCAGGTTCTGACCAATTCCACCTAAAACTTAAAGAGAAGTTAGCAATGGAAATGGGCAGAGGAGTATAGTGAGAAGGATGGATAGGTCCCCAATACTAACATTATATCATAGTTACCAAATTCAAGTCCTTCTTATGTGACAGGTACTATACTATGAGGCTTAATAACATTATGTCTAATCCTCTGTATATCCATGAGATATTGAACATCTGCCACTGCACTCATATAGGGCTAGATGTATATACTTAGACAGTTAAGACTTATTGGATAAAGGTAGTGCTCTTACATCTGTTAAGACCCTATATCCAAATAAGGCAACACTTACAGGTGCTGGTGGTTAGACTTGAACACCTCTTTCTGGGGGAGTCTTCAGGGTTGGTTGAACAAAATGTACTGAATAAGACTCGTTCCCATGCAGCCAAGTTTAGGCATATGGTGATGAATGTGACACACATTTTAGATTTCAGTATGATTTGGGATTTTATATCCAAATACCACTAATTAGGTCCTAATCTAATTCCATGAAGAAGTGAAATTGTTAAGATGAATTCCCATGTTCTGGTTCAAGACCCAATGCTGTGAGCCTGTGTAAGTCATTCCCCAGAGATGGGAAAGTACTAAGATCATGGATATGAAAGTGCTACAAAACAAGATAAAGCTATACAAGAAATGGCCTTTTCCTTTAAAGGTTCCATTAATTAAACTCAATTCTAATTTTTAGCCTTCTTCACTGACTTGCTCTGTTACAGGAAGTCTTTTTCTACTCTAAGATGGGACAGGGCTGGACCTCAAATACATAGAACTTCCCAGACTGTCAACAAATAAATGAGAGTAATTGACTCCTGGTGAGCTTGCAGCTTAGCATGACCCAAGGATCTTTCCTTTTCCTGGAGGCCCAACACCTTTCCAGTCACTCCTTATTGGCAGTTCACCCTGTGAACTTGTGGTCTTGAGGATACTCTCCATGTGACTCCAGTTCATCTACACCTGTTTATGCTGTCACACACCACTCCCTCCCCCGATTCCTGCCTCTCACCTCTGCAGTGACAGCAAAGCAATGATGGCAAATGGCAGTGGACTGCCAGGTGATGGAGGTTTGTAATGATTCCGTCGATGTCCCTGGCGACTTTGCCTTCCCATCTAACTTTTCCTCTTCACACATACACAAACCATAACTTAGAAAATGGCTTTAATGGCCAATTAGAAGAAGCACTTGTATCAAATTAATTTAAAAAAAGAGAAGTGTTCCAGTCTATACATGATTTCTTAGAGTCTGATGATGTCAAAGTCTTTTGCCGATAGCAGAGGCCCAGGTTTTAGTGTCAGACCTTGGCCTTGGATGATGTGCATATTGTCTCCAAACCAACCTTAGCAATAGGATGTGACTTATTACAGAACTTTCCTCACAGTTTTTTTTTTTTTTTTCCACAAAGATAGTGAATTTGCAGGCCCTCAGTAAATATTTGTTGAATGAATGATCAGGTGGGATTGAATGTGATGATGTAGATGAAACATTTCACACAGGACATGGTACAAAATAGATGTTCAATGCACAATGGCTATTACTGTCACCTATAGTATTGCTTCTGTCTAGGTGGTTATCCATACCTCTTCATTGTGCATTCTTGTCCTTTATTTATCATAAGAACTTTACAGAGTGATTAAGATCTTTGACTCCAAAACTGGAATCTCTGGATTTGAATTCCGGCTTAACCAGCTGTGTGACCTTGGGCTAGTTATTTACTCTTTTCTTCCATAGTTTCTTGCCTAGATGATAAATATAATAATGTGTATTTCACACAATTATAAGGATTAACTGAATTTATACTTGCATTATGCCAGAAATAGTGCCTAAAAAGGAATAAATACTTGGTGAAATTAGTTTCTATTTTAAAATTATTATTGGAGTCCATCTAGTTTGGTTCTTGGACTGTCCATACACAAGGAAGATTGCTCTAAAGGTGTTCTCCTGGCACATAACCATTGGCTTCTCTACAAGTCTTTGTGTATTGTCCCCCTAGACAATGACTTACTCCAATAACATGGTCTTTCTTTCTCCATGTCTTCTCTAGTGCTCCTAGCATATTGCCATGACATCTTGCTTAGTGCTTTCTTGTTGACTTTGAAAAAGTTTGTGTTGTGGAATTGACATAAGATGGGATATTTTTAATTATGAAATTTTAAATCTCATGAGGCCTTAACTCTACTATTCCTCATTTTACAGGTGATAAAAATGGTCCACAGGGGATGGAACTTTCCCACAGATACCTGGTTAATTAGTAGCTGATTCTCAGAACCAGGTCTCTTGGCTTCTAGTGCAATATACCCCCTTTACCCATTAAACAAACATTTAGAAAAAAAAAGATTTATAACATATGCATTCTAAAAACTGTCTTAAAACATAGAAAAATGAGGATCTTAGCTAAAGATGTATCAGTGGTAGTTGTTGGAAGGTAAAAGCCAACTTCTTCTGAGCAATCACCCCATCAAATAAGAGATATGAATGGGTCTGGTGAGCTGAGATCACCCCCTGATTTTGTTCTCTGTCTGGTTCAGGTACAAAGAAAGGGAAGTTTGGCAATGAAAGGAGAATTTGCATTGTGAAAAGAAGCAGGGTGATATTATAGGATGCATATTGGACTCTGGCCATATTTCGCTTCTTCTACTCACTTCCCTTTGACCCTTGCCTGGTCACTTCCCCTCTTAGAGTCTCAGATTTTTTCATTTTTTTTTAAATAAAAGGGTTGGAGCTAGCTGCTTTCTGGTCCTCTTCCCATTCTACTTCTGTGAGTCTAGCTATGGATAAATGCTAAGTAGTTCGTCTGTGCGCAAGTGTTTCATTTATTATTAGCTCTTGCTCCAGCTAGGAGGTTCTGTATTGCCAAAATTCTTTTCATACAATGCATCTCTTTGAATGACACAGGGATAACTGTTAAACATGACTGTAATGTGAGAATATGCATTAAATTAGTGTAAAAACTGTACGCCTCACAATTTCCAGATGCCAGTGTCTCGTAATGTCATTTTTCTTTTCTTCTGCTCAGATGTTCATACAAACGGAAGGCAAATGAGTGTAGGCACCATCCCCCAACAGCACATGCCTTTTGACTTACTTCTACCAGCTTGTTCCTGAGGGTTACATACTCTCTATGGGCTCACCAAAGGAAAGCTGCTTTTCAGACTCTTACAGCACTGCAGCAATGCCTCCCTTGTGCATTGCTTAAAATACTGGCTCCTATGTAACTTTGAACACTTGAAAACACAGACAGCTTGGTGGTAGGTACTATTTACCCAAATTAGAGGAATTAAACTCTGAACTGTTCAAGTTTCAAGCAATCAGTTCCAGTTGGTACACACGCAATTCCAACCTTAGGCATCTGAAAAGAAAATGTGATTTTGGCAGAAAGAGTTGCTAGTAGGAGCTTAAGTTCCAATCAACATAAAATGTACATAAGTGCCAAAGCTGAATATTGATCAAGAGGTTTTCTTTTGCCTACTTTAGATCAGCTGATATACTTAAAGCTTCTTTTATCAGATAAGAAAAAATATGCAAACAATTTAAAGAAAAGATTAAATCTATTTTTTATGGCATGAGGAAGTTATAAAGCCATAATAGGAAAGCTATAAATTATCCTATCTACAAAGTCATTGTCACTTTAATCTTTTTATTAAAAACGAGACCAAATTCTTTTGTAATGGACACTTGGGAAGGAAACGTGCTTTTCTTTCTGAAACTTTATGTAACTCGCTGAGCTACACAACATCAACAGACCTAGTTCATGTTGTACTCTACATATCCATCAAAGAGAATGGGATAGTGCCCTCTGGGGATGTTCAGTGGGCCATCTCTGACCAAATTCGAATGCGAGCATAGGGATAAAAGAATGAGAATTAATACAGAATATATACATATGTAGATATATATTTATTTTTTAAAGATTTAGTTTATTTTTTTTGAGAGAGAGAGCATGAGTGGAGGGAGGGGCAGAGAGAATCTCAAGCAGACTCCCCACTAAGCATGGAGTGGGACATGAAACTCAATCCCAGGACCTTGAGATCATGACCTGTGTTGAAATCCAGAGCCGGCTACTTAACTGATTGAGCCACCCAGGCATCCTGATATGTCATATATTTTTGTCATTATGAGAACCCAGTGGAATATTCAGATGAGGAAACTGAGACTCCAAGAAGTTAAGGAACTTGCTCTAGAAGGAAGGTGAGCGAACTTCAGTGACAAACAACCTCAGAAGCTCTGTATTTCTACACAATAAGGGATATTCCTCACATCATATTCTAATTGGAATAGGTGGCCTTCCAAGTAGAGATTCAGGGACCCAGGTTCCTTCTATCCAATGGCTCCAGTATTTTATGAGCTCAGCATCCTGCAGAAGATCCTCTGCATTAAGCCCTGTGGGAAAAGAGAGAGGAAGCCTTGAGAATCTTCTGGAAAATTTTGAGTAGGACCAGGTTGTGGTGGTTGGCCTGTATCACTTTTATCTACACTCCATTGACTATAACTCACTCATATGGCCTCATCCCACTGCAGGTAAAACAGAAATGTAGTCTTTCTGTTTTTCCCAGGGTAAAAAGGAAATGGATTTGCTGACCACAGTGCTTTGTCTTTGCCACTTGCCAGCATGATTTGTAAGAACAGAGATCTCTTCTCTAGAGCTCCAAATTCTATGATCTTTTCACTATACTAAGCTGTGGGACATCTTCTGAATGATTTTTGACCCAAATTAGAAGAATAGGCAGAGGTACATACTAGTGCTTGAGATCAAAAGGAGAGACGGAAAAGTCATCCAGATGTTTTAAAAATTCTTTATTTTTGCTTATATGGCACAAATTTGGGATATTTGACTGACTTCTCTAGATCTCATTCATATCTAGCTTAGATATTACCTAAGAGTTTCTTGAAGGTATTTGATCTGGCTGTATTTTTGATGCAAGATATAATCTTGGGAAGGCTCTTATACCTGCCAGCTTCCCCTTTTTCTTTAAGGCTTCATCTTTAAGAATGTAGCTACTTCCATTGTTTGAACTACACACACTACATGGTTGACCTCTCCACACATACTCTCATTATCTTTTTCTCACTGTCTCCTATCTAAAGGCCTAACACCCAGCTGCCTACTGACCACCTTGTCGGAATCCTACATGCTCCTATGGCCAACTTACATGACTTTGAGTACTTTTTTCCCCTCTCAAAACATATCTCTATCATCATCTTTCTAGTTAGAAAGATCGTTGAGTTATGATTGATCTGCAATGGTAGATCCAAGTTTTATGGAACTGAAGCTTTAAACATCTTTTAATACAGCATTATAAATGTTAATACAAACTAGATTCAAATGTAATTACTTAGAATGAGGAAAGCAATTAAAACAAGTTACAAATTAAAAATCTTGATAAATGCTATAACCCCACAATTTATTAAAATACCACATAATTTTATTTGTTAACTTCTTGTCACAACTCTGTAGTGTTTTTTTTTTTCCCTTACATTTTTGGCCTTATAAAAGGAAAAATAAAGATAACTTCATCTTATTTCTATCACTGTTGATAGCGATTGAGTTTTGTTATTAATATCTTATTGGACTCTTTTCAACTTCGCAACTCATTGATCATATTATATAAACTTGCAGAACTTTTTGTTGAATTTGAAAAACTTCTACCATAGGTTCTTTTTTGTTTGTTTTGTTTTTTGTTTTTTTGCAGAATTTATGTTTCCTTTTGAAGTAATTTATTATAAATGTCCTTGGAATTAGCAATACTTGTTAACTTTGGTAGAGACCCTGCCAGCTCCTTGGAAGGGGTCTGTACAAGTCAGGGGCCCTGAGTTTCCATTTTATTAACTTCATAGTAAATCTACACTTATTTACCTGTGTTCACCCTCACTGTCTTTTCCCACAAATAATCAATTGCCAAATTACTTTCAACACTTTCCTCATAGTGGATTTTTGTCTCCATTCCATCCACCTTCTAAAGACCATGTTACTTTAGTCAGGAACAACTGCAAAATTTCACCTGAGGACTTTGGCTCCTCCTTTTCATTCTGAAAAATAGTTCCAAATTAATCATTTCCATTTTTTAAAAATCTTCTTGTCTGCCAAGTTAAGTTCAAAACCTTTTACCTGATTTTGCAGTCCATGTATAATCTGGTCCCAACTTGTCTTTCCAGTCTGATCTCCTGCGATTTCACTTTGGTCTAGAGATTTGGACTTCACCCAGAAAAGGTTAACTAACATGCCATCCACTCCATCTTGAACATGACTTCCCCTTATATTGGAGGAATAAAATGATCAGCACCTTATAAGTGCTTTGACAATCCAGAAAGAAGAAGGAGTTCAGATGTAGCTCAGTGACACTTGATTCCTTGTTCCTCCTTTGTTTTTTCTCCATGATCCTTAAGACCACAACAATATTCTAAGTATTTATACTTCTTTTCCATTTAGCATATCACAAGCTCCATGAAGGCAAAAGTGTTTGGTTTGCTTTGTTCATTGCTGTATCCCATGGCATGTAAGAATGCCTGGAATACAAAAACTTCTGGAAAATACTGAAATATTGGCCACATTTGCCTGTGAGATTTTGAGAAATAACTAATAGTACAAAGCCTGAGTTTCTTCATCTGTAAGCTAGCAATTATCATAGTAAACATTTCATACAATTATTGTGAAGATTTAGTGATTTAAAACCAACTAAGCTTTTAGCAAAGTGCCTGGCACACAGTAAGTGATCAATAAATATTATTTAATGCTTTATTTTAATTAGAACCTGCACATACGAGTGCTAAGAAAGCAACAACTTCAGATAGCAGAAAGAACTTGAGAATTTGAGTCCCCAAGGGGCATAACTACTTCTGGGGTTTTGAGGAACATCCTCTTGATCTTCTAAGCCTCAGTTTCATGAATCTGCACAACAGGAATAATGAGAATCATGGTGCCTCATAGTTATGATGGGATAACATGCGGTCTTAAAAAATATGCAGTTTAAACAGTGCCATTATTGGGACAGATATTAGAGTAGGAGGACTTTTTCTGGGCCCCTCACTGGCAGGCAGATTGCCTGCTACTACATATACAGTATAGAGAGGACATTGAGCATCCCCAGTGAAATGCTCTATGGAAGCTAAAGGTATAATTTTTTAATTATAAACTCAAAAAGTTTTTTATAGAATGACTTCTATGATTAACACTTCTAATTTTGGAGATAAAAAGAAATCTGAAGATAATTATTTGAACTAATTTTACCAGAGAGGAATTAAACTTTAAATTTGTTTTATTCCTAGCCAACTTTGCTCCTGGTATAATCCAAGGAGATATTTTTTTCCCTTCTCACCTACTTGTTTTTAAGGGGTGGGTAAAGAGTCTATTTTCCTCTCTGGGAAGGACACATGCCAGTGCCAGAAGGTGAATGAAGCCAGATTGACTAGAGGTTTCAGAACCTTTGAAACATCGCCAAGGCCAGATTCGAATTGGAATAGGAATTTCTCCAAGCTTCAATAAACAATTAAAATCCAAAATAGAAACTACCATTGTGATGCAAAGAGGAAAGCAAACACAATTAGCACAAAGCCATTCTGGAGGGAGAAACCTGAAGTATTAAAATGATCTCAGTGGCTCCTACATTGATTCCATGGGTAGGTATCATGCTTAGTCATGTAGCAGCCAATAGCTATGACCAGACCCCATGAAGAGGAGCTGATTTCAAATCCTAGCCAAAACCTTTTATTTTTGGTGGTGGTCTAGGGGTCATTGTGGTGGAGACAAAATCCTGCTATTACAGGTGAGGTATGACATCTCTGCAATTAGGACAAAAGATGAATTTTCTTCAGATAATAGAGGAAGAGAATCACAACATTTAGTAGGAGATTTGGTGTAATCATTATGGGCATGGGCTCTGGAGGTGAGCAATCTGGAATGAATCCTGGTACCACACTATAGGACCCATGTGATATTGACCAAGTTATTTAACTTCAGGCCTCCTTGTTTCTTCCTAAAGCATGAGGACAATAAATGCAATATCTCATGGAGCTATTATGAAGATGAAATGAAATAATCATGGAAGGCACTTAGAAATACAAGTCGGTATGTAAGTTCTTCACCTGAACTATCTCCTTAATCCTTGCAACAATTCTCTGAGGCCAGTTTTGCTATTCTCATTCTATGAATAAGGAAACTGAGGTTCCTAACTCAATTGCTAACAAGTCCAAGTCTTCAAGAGATTGCCATAATGAGATATATCTCTGCTGTTTTAGAGTGGGGATGAGACCCCTCAAAAGGGAGAAAAAGAACATTTGAAGCAGAATCATTTCTCCAAAATCACCTCATTGAACCATTGATTTTGGGTCTTCCCTCTCTGAAGAAAATTTAGGAGTTACTTCCCATTGGATTCCTATTTCCCACCTTCCCCTCACCCTCCACCAGGCCTCTATCACAACTGTGGCTCAAGACAGTTCTAGAACAACAAGAAATATTGTAAGGGAGTTCTTCTAAAAGGAAAGCTCACTTTATAAATGAAGCAAGTGGAACTAATGAAGCTGATTATTGAACAATTATGTTAAGAACATCACTTGAAAAAAAGTTTGTTGAACCATTTAAAAAAAAAAAAAAACATCACTTGAGTTATTGGCTTATAGGCTTTCTGGTTTTTTGAAAGGCTAAATGTATTTCAAGAAGTTCATTGTTCCTAAGAAATTTCATAAGGAGCTGGGAAGGAAGTGAGGAATCATGTAAACAAGGCTCCATGGTTGACAGATGAAGAAGCCAAGGCCTAGGGAAGGAAAGAGATTTCCGAAAGTTCACACAGCTACTTCAGTGACGCCATACAAGTTGGGTGCTTTCCACCTGGTTCACCATCTCCTTCCCTTTCACCAGACTGAACTCTTTGCAAATCCCCAGATATTTTCTCAAGACTCTTTGCTTTGACATATAACACATGCTAATCCTGGAACTCCAAATATATTGCTACACAATATATTGCTATATTGTGTTTTTTGTTTTGTTTTGTCTTTGGTTATCCCCTCCGATCCATAGTACTCAGATCAAACATCATCCCTTCCAGGGAAACTTAACCTCTTACATTCTCCCAGAGTAGCCTCTGTTTATCAAACCTATAATCTGGTTTAATTATGTCTGAGTATATGTCAGTCTTTCCTGGAGGCAAATGATCATGTCTACTTTATCATTTGATTACTTGTGTCAGGCTCTGTGACTGGCATCTAAGTGGAGGGTCAAATACTAGATGGAGGGATAGATAGGTGGTTGTGTAAATGGATAGATAGAAGCATAGATGCGTGGGCAAATATGGAAATTCTCTCTTGAATTTCCTCTGTAAGGCTCAGATAACATGAATCCTTTCATCCCATTATTGGCCCAGCATATGGTTCTGTGATATCACCTTGATTTAAAATCTCTGTTATTGGGAATTCCATATGATATATGCAGTACCTCAGCCTCACTTACATTTCAATTCTGAGCAAAGAAAGAAAAAATGCTTCTGGGTTCTTTGAATGACAGAATAGTAATAGACCACTGCATTTTTTACTTTTAAATTTATTGTAATTTTGGTTTTCTTTCTTATGTGCATCTTCTGTTTTGTAGTCTCATTAGCTCAGAAGGTCAAAGTTGAGATACCTGTCTTGACAGTCAAAATGTGGAACAATAAATCCATGAAAAAAGAGAGGCAGGATATTAATTGCATATTAAGTTTATAGGTCTTTGAGTCATTCATCCCTCTGACAGTGGTAATAGGAATCCTAAGTTCTATTTTATTTCCTTCATGGCAAAAATTATAGAAGGCGAGAGGAATTATACATGCTTCTACCCCATCTTATCAGCACTCAGACAAGGCCTGCAAATGTGCATTGTCACAGTCAGTTTCTAAAGGTGTCACCTTGGTATTTTTGCTAATTTAATTTAATTCAATGTGACACATTTATTGAGCATCTATTAAGTACTACACACTGTGCCTGGTGCTGGGGATAGAAAAATGTATAAGTAGATAGGGTCATTGTCAATAGAAATGAGAAGTAGAGATGTGCAGTACCAAGTAGATTCAGATACAGTTGCAGTTCACCTTTGGTACTAATTATTTATGTAACTTTGAACAAGTCAGTTTACCCCTGGAGGCTTCAGTTTCCTCACCTATAAACAGAGCCCATTTGAGCTTTTCTATTGGAAAAGTATCTGCTGAGTGGTGACACAGGAACTGGAAGTCTGGGTTGAGAGTCTGCACAATAGTCACAAATCCCCACTTTAAAAAAAAAATAAATATTTGCTTGACAGAGAGAGATCACAAGTAGGCAGAGAAGCAGGCAGAGAGAGAGGGTGGGGGGAAGCAGGCTACCTGCTGAGCAGACAGCCCAATGTGGGGCTTGATCCCAGGACCCTGAGATCATGACCTGAGCCAAAGGCAGAGGCTTAACCCACTGAGCCACCCAGGCACCCCACAAATCCCTGCTCTTGAATCAATGTGTATGTAGCAGATTGTTTCTTTGGAGTATCGTGGAAAGCAGCACCCTTCCTGTTATCACCTTTTCATGGGAGACTCTAAAAAAAAATTCTCACTGTAAGTCTATGTCAAACACTTTTAACCCATTCTTTGAAAACATATTCAGGTGGGGAGGAGAGAAAAATCAGTTGCAACACATGAGGAGCTTGTGAAACCATCTCTCCTCTCTTGATGGATGCTTTCCGCAGTAAATTAGGACAATGTGGTCAATTTTAGGGAAGTTAAAAATACTAGGTATTTCCTTAGTATGCACTAAGTGAATCATTATAATGAATGGGTCTGTTTTTGAATTGTTTTAGACAATCACACTGGATACTCTTTACTATTCATTAATGATAATTAGAGTCTATAAATGAAACATTGCAAGAGTAGTACCTGCAGCTTACTTATTAAGAATTTACCTACGACACTAGTATATCTGATTATACTCTATGGGGTTTAAAGTTATAAATACAGTGCTTATGATTCTTATCCCATAGCTTTGCAGGAAGGTATTTTCTTCCTGCTTATTAAACAAAACAAAACAAAGCAACAACAACAACAAAACAAACAAAAAATCCCCAACAACCCTATAGTTCCTTATATACTTAGATTCCCTAACTATCATAAGAGAAGACTAACTAGGGCGCCTGGGTGGCTCAGTGGGTTAAAGCCTTTGCCTTCAGCTCAGGTCATGGTCCCAGGGTTCTGGGATCAAGCCCCACATCGGGCTCTCTGCTCAATGGGGAGCCTGCTTCCTCCCTCTCTCTCTCTGCCTATCTCCTCTGCCTACTTATAATCTGTCAAATAAATAAATAAAAATCTTAAAAAAAAAAAAAAAAAAAGAGAGAGAAGACTAACTAGAGAAATAAGGCATTTGGTGGACAGAGAGTGGGTTTCAGAATCAGGCCTGGTATGATTCCAGTTCAACAGATTAGGAACTGAGTGAATGGGTAAGTCATTTAACACTTCTGAGCCAGTTTTCTCACTGGCAAAATAAGGACAGTGCTAGTACCTATCTCACTGTGCTTTGGGGAGGATTAAATAAATGTTTTTGTGAAAGTGCCTTGAAGGGTAAAAAACATAGAATACAAACAAATTAGTAACAGTGGGAAGTTTACAAATGAGCTGATAATATTAAATTTATTAAAAATTCATAAATAGATTATTACATGTTCTTTTCTTTATTAAAAATATGGAGCCAACATTGACAATTGCACGTGTGCCCCACCAAGATTTGGGCTTAATGGGAAGTGATTTTGATTTTATTTTCTTCAGCTGGAGAACAAAGCATAAGGACAAAATCCCTTGCCTTGTCTCGGTCTTCCTTTTTAAAAACCAGAGAGGCTGAAGATACACTTTTGGTGCCAAGTAGTTTCTTCTTCAACTAAATCCTGAAATTTTCACCCAGGTGATACAACCCAACCCCTATTAGGCTTCTTCAGTTGATGTGTAAATGGTACAGCAGACAGTGCTCATCCAACTGTGGTCCACGGGTGATCACTCTAAATAGTCATTTGTTGCCCGTCCATGAGAGAAGCACAGAAATGAGAATAAGTGTTTAGAATCTTTATAGCAATTTGACAGAATAGTTTTGTTTTTGCTGAATCTAATAATACAGATTTTGAATTTATATTTTGATATCTTTTAATTTTAATTTTCTAATAATTCATTTTTATACTTTACAAAAGCATCAGACCATGACACATTATAAATTATTTTTAAAGGCAGAATCCTTCAGTCCAGACAACAAGGAGAGCCCTGCTATAAAACATCATAGAGGGGCGCCTGGGTGGCTAAGTGGGTTAAGCCGCTGCCTTCAGCTCAGGTCATGATCTCAGGGTCCTGGGATGGGGCCCCGCATCAGGCTTTCTGCTCAGCAGGGAGCCTGCTTCCCCCCCACCCCTCTCTGCCACTTCCTCTCTGTCTATTTGTGATCTATGTCAAATAAATAAATAAAAATCTTTAATAAAAAATAATAAAACATCATAGATGGGTTGTTACTGAAGCTTTGCACTATCTAACTTCTCAGATTATTTCTTTTCCTTCAAAATATTGCATATGGAACCCAAGTTAAAATTAGGTAAAGATCTTATGATATTTCAGATTTCTATTTCAACACAAATAGAGAATACCAATAGCGAACTGTAAGGATGACACCAGTCTGGGTGTCCTGGGGAATACCATCCCTTGTGAGGAAGCGGAGGAAATTCAAAGAAATTACAAGGTTGTAGGAGAGATAAGATATGCCCATCATTAGCTACCATAGGAAACAGAGGGTGGCAAGTGCCAAAAGTAAGATATGGATAAATTTATGGGAGAAGTCAGATATAAGAATTTACTTCCTGTTGGTAGAAGGAGAATAAAGAAAGAACAATGAAATGGGATAAACATAACCAGAGGCCACGGTCAGGAGGACTCCATCCTCTTTAAGAATAAATGATGTCAACACTAAACCTAGTATGTGTGATTATATGAAACATGTCACTGTACTGGTTACTTTTCATTTTAGATTATGAGTGTTGAGATGAATCACTTGGTTTAAATTTCTTCTTTCATAGACATAGAAAACAAAGTACAGACCAGGCAAGTGATTTGTCAAAAGTCAAATGAGAAATGCACACGAAGCCATCCAAAGATAAAATTGTACTGTATCTGCCTTATCAGTATTAAGTCCATGCCCACTGGACTGGAATAGGTTTTGTGAGGTTGATTGTAAGGATGATGTTTAAAAAAAGGTAAATATTGTGGGGATTTTGCAAGGCAGCATGATATGGTAGAAGGAACATGGAATTGTTTTCGAAATCTGATCCACAAAGTTGTGATTTTAGACACATTAGTCTGCCAATCGGAGCCCATTTCCTCATGTATGGAATAGGTATTATAACTAACATTGGCAAGAGAAATTAAAATACAAGATATATATTTAAGGACATAGTATAGGACCCAGAGTGAAGTAGACACTGAATGTACCTCATTCCCTTTACCAAGCTCACTACCAAGTTAGCAGAGCTGTCGGGTACAAAAAAGCATCCAAGTCTCTACCTTCCTGATTGAACACTCCTTCCATTGGTGCTGTGCTGCTTCTCTTTTCTGCTGAATTCCCCACTTTCCTGTGCTTGTGGCAGCATTGTAGCAACATATTCTAGAGTTGTGATAATAGCCATGGCCAGGCTGAGAGTTTAGGGAGCAGGACCACATACCTTTAGGAACTGGCTTATTTCTTACAAGCAAGATGCTTACGTGTCCAATTTTTTATCACCAGAAAATGAGGGTAGGGCTTCTTAGCATGAATTCCGTGTTTTACCCGGTTGACCCTCTGCCAATGAATCTAGTCACCCATGAGGCATAAAAATAGGACTTTTCCTAAAGCAAGAGAGCTGAAATGTCAGATGACTCTGGAAATTTAAAGTGGGTTTTTCAGCAATCCCAAAAGCATTGCAGTCATTGTATCCCTAATTTTGGTCCTAATTATAAAATTTGTCTGGGGAAGTTTTGTTTGTTACTTACATTGTAGTTACAACATGGGGACATTTTTCACAGGTGCTATGGCAGGAGTGACCTGAGAGAAACCTGGAAGCTTTAAAATACTTTTTGGGGAAAACAGAACATGGCTTACAGTACTGTGGAGGAAGCTTAGACTCTCTTCACAGTCAATATCCCAGGTCGAGGGGGGGGGGGGGGGGGGGTGATAAAGTAGGAAGAAGGAAGACTTACTGTTGTCACTGGCACATGATTTGCATTCCATGCATGAGAATTAACCTTTCACTCAGTCCTGACCCCAGGGCTCCTGTCTTTTAGTGTGCCACCTGCTTTTAGGAATGTGTGTTGATTAAGTGCCACAGCTGGTAACATTGTTGGGTTTTTCATGATGCTGTTTAATGTTCAAAGTCATCCTTTGAACCTTACATAGAACCCTTGTGGGTGAAACCTTGAGAAGGTTCGTTTATGTGACAGCTTCCTCTCATTCTCCTCACTATTGTTGGCAACACCATCTATTACCCTGGGAAGCCATTCCTACTCATGTAGGATATCCTGTTATTTGCCCAAATGCTGTCTTTATAATTTTGCACTACCACAAATAGAAGGGGAAGGAAATGGATATTTATTAAGAGCCTACTTAGCATCAGATCCTCAACATACATTATCTCATTTAGTCTTCATAACAATGGGATGAAGTAGAGATTTTTATTCTCATTTTACTTATAAAGGAATTAAGTGCAACTTGCCTAAGATCACACAGCCAGTAAATGACTGAGTCAGGAATAGCATCCATGTTTCAAACTCCAAAGTTGATCTTTCTACTCCATCATGCGGTTCCCTAAGGATAATTTGTTTTGTGTAGCTGCAAACATGAACAAATTGGGCTTCCCCTCATTTGATATATATTACATATACATAAGTAAGCACATATTTTTTTAAGGGATTTTTATTTATTTATTTGACAGAGATCACAAGTAAGCAGACAGGCAGGCAGAGAGAGAGAGAGAGAGAGAGAGAGGAGGAAGCAGGCTCCCTGCTGAGCAGAGGGCCCGATGTGGGACTTGATCCCAGGACCCTGAGATCATGACCTGAGCTGAAGACCACTGAGCCGCCCAGGCACCCAATAAGCACATATTTATATGTACTTAATATTGCTTAGGATTTGAAGATAAAACAGTGAAATAAACAGATGGAGATCTTGCCCATAAAGATACATATATTGACAAATAAATATATATATATTCAGATATACAAATAGACAGGTATACTCCAGGGTAAAAAGTAATATAATGGGGAAAATTTGAGGTCACAGAAGACCACCCAGAAGAGACACTTAATTCAAGGTTAGGGAAAGTGTCAGGAAGAACTCGTGTCTTTGAAATTCTTGGGAACTGTAGGAGATAAATAAGATGGGTTTGGACAGAGAGATCAGTAAGTGCAAAGATCTAGAGATAAGAGAGAATGCTATGACTTCTTTCAAGACATGTCTCCAAAGGCAAAGGAAACAAAAGTGAAAATGAACTTTTGAAACTTCATCAAGATCAAAAGCTTCTGCACAGCAAAGGAAACAGTCAAGAAAATAAAGAGGTAACCTGTGGAATGGGAGAATGTATTTGCAAATATCTTCAAATTCAGACTAGGGGCTGATATCCAGGATCTAGAAAGAACTCCTCAAACTCAACACACACAAAACAGATAATCATGCCAAAAACAAAATAAAACAAAAAAACAGGCAGAAGACATGAACAGACACTTCTCCAAAGAAGATGTGCAAATGGCTAACAGACACATGAAAAAATGTTCATCATTGTTAGCCATCAGGGAGATTCAAATCAAATCAAAACCACATTGAGATACCACCTTACACTAGTTAGAATGGCCAGAATTAACAAGGCAAGAAACAACAAGTGTTGGAGAGGATGTGGAGAAAGGGGAACCCTCTTACACTATTGGTGGGAATGCAAGGTGGTGCAGCCACTTTGGAAAACAGTGTGGAGATTCCTCAAGAAATTAAAAATAGATCTACCCCATGACTCTGCAATTGCACTACTGGGTATTTACCCCAAAGATACTAATGTATTGAAAAGAAGGGCCATCTGCACCCCAATGTTCATAGCAGCAATGGCCACAGTCACCAAACTGTAGAAAGAGACAAGATGCCCTTCAGCAGATGAATGGATAAAGATATGTTCCTATATGTAATGGAGTATCATGCCTCCATCAGAAAGGATGAATACGCAACTTTTGTATCAACATGGATGGGACTGGAGGAGATTATGCCAAGTGAAATAAGTCAAGCAGAGAGAGTCAATTATATGGTTTCACTTACTTGTGGAGCATAAGGAATAACAAGGAGGACATTAGGAGTTGGAGAGGAGAAGTGAATTGGGGGAAATTGGAAGGGGAGACAAACCATGAGAGACTGTGGACTCTGAGAAACAAACTGAGGGTTTTGGAGGGGAGGGGGTGGGAGGCTGGTTGAGTCTGGTGGTGGGTATTAAGGAAGGCACATATTCCATGGAGCACTGGGTGTGGTGCATAACAATGAATCTTGGAACACTGAAAAAATTAAATTAAATATGAGAGAGAGAGAGAGAGAATGCTGTACTGGGAGAAGTGAGAGCTGTTCTATGTAAATTATATGGGAAGAATTGTTTACTAGCACCTCATGCCTCAGGCCACTCCTGGCCCTTGACATACCAGGTGCTGGGCATGCAAAAATGAATAAGCCATGGTGCTTCTCTCTGGAGAGTGTATGGTTAGAAATATTCAAGAGGCAGGGGATGCTAGAGCGAAAAGAGGAGCTAATTTATAAAGTTGGTAGGGGCTGGTGATGAAGTCAGAGAAGACTTCAGAAAGGCTCTGAGGACTGAAGAGAGTTTTGAAGATCAGAATCAAGTTCAAGCAGGGATCTAGTAGGTAAGGAAGGCAGAAAAGTGCATTCCAGAGGACATGGCATTTTCAGTGGGGGACTTGGATAAGATGCTTTTCTTAGAGATTTACAAAGAGTTCATTAGTCATTTCCCTTTCTTGATTTATTTGAATACATTCTTCAAGTGACAAGAGGATACAAATACCCAACTTTTGTAGCAACATGGACAGAACTGGAAGAGATTATGCTGAGTGAAATAAGTCAAGCAGAGAGAGTCAATTATCATATGGTTTCACTTATTTGTGGAGCATAACAAAAAGCATGGAGGACATGGGGAGTAGTTAGAGAGAAGGGGGTTGGGGTAAATTGGAAGGGGAGGTGAATCATGAGAGACCATGGACTCTGAAAAACAATCTGAGGGGTTTGAAGTGGCGGGGGGTGGAAGGTTGGGGTACCAGGTGGTGGGTATTATAGAGGGCACGGATTGCTTGGAGCGCTGGGTGTGGTGAAAAAAATAATGATACTGTTATGCTGAAAATAAATAAATTAAAAAAAAAAGAGGATACAAGTTGACATCAGGGTGTTCTTACTAGAAGTTATAATTCTGGTCCATTGAGTGCTCCTTGTGGGCTAGAAATGTGTGCAAGAAGAAGCTTGAGGAAAATAAGGTTTTAAAATAAATAAGCTTTCTGGCTACACCAGCACTGGACTTGCAGTCAATTATCACAGGATTCTAGACTTTGTAAAAATCAAGGATTTTGTCTACTTATTTTTTTTTTCCTGTGTTCCCAAACCTAGCATGGTGTCTCACTCATCGGAGGTGTTCAAAATATTAACTGAACAAGTGGAAGAAATATTTTAATGATGCTGAGGTTGAGTTTTCTTATCTGGGAAACATGGCCTGACACTGTATGGCTAAACACATATCTGGACTCAGTTGGAATTTGAATTATGTGTCACCCACACACTCTGTGTTTCATTTTGGATACATGACCTCACTTCTAGTGAGCTTTGGGTGCTCATTTGGAAAGTGGAGTTGACATTATGTCCTCATACAGATGGTGAAGGTGAAATGAAATAGGTGTATTAAGTAACTTAGAATAGGGTGAGGCACAAAGAAATTTCTTAGTAAATAATACTAACATTATGACAATTGTTAAATTATTTTAAAAATGTAAAATCATGAGTATCATACTTATATAAAAATAAATCCATTTTAAATATTTCATTTAATTCATTAATTAGGGAATGAGTAAGGTGTTAAAACCCAGTTCAGGGGCACCTGGGTGGCTCAGTGGATTAAGCCACTGCCTTCGGCTCCAGTCGGGATCTCAGGGTCCTGGGATCGAGCCCCACATTGGGCTCTCTGCTCAGCAGGGAGCCTGCTCCCCCCTCTCTCTCTGCCTGCCTCTCTGCCTACTTGTGATCTCTCTCTCTGTCAAATAAATAAATAAAATCTTTAAAAACAAAACAAAACAAAACAAAAAACAGTTCAAGGGAGATTCCAAACTGCAGACATGTTTCTCCATCAGGAATGTTAAAATGAATGTGCAGATGGAGGAAATATTAGTCTCCTTTGGAGTGGGGGAGGAAAATCAGTTGAATTTCCACTGACAAAGTTTACATATGTATGGACAAGAATCCCTTTGCATTGCTACCAGTTATCCATAAGGTACAGACTTGTAGAATAGCTCCCATGGAAACAGAACTAGGTAACTTGCAATAATGTGTTTTAGATATTGCATAGGTTTTCCTGAGGTAGAAATTTTTTTTAAGGATTTTAGTTATTTATTTAGAGAGAGCATGTGTGCATGCACACATGCAAGTAGGGGAAGGGTCAGAGACAGAGGGAGAGAGAGAATCTTTTTTTTTTTTTTTTTTTTTTTTTTTTGGAGAGAGAGAATCTTAAGCAGACTCCACGCTGAGTACAGAATCTGATGCAGAGATCAACCTCATGACACTGAGGCCATGACCTGAGCTGAAACCAAGAGTCTGACGCTTAATCAAATGAGTCACCCAGGCACCCTGAAATGTTTTTAATATTATTATTACTACTATTTGCCTGAGATTATTTTTTAAAGATTTTATTTATTTATTTATTTATCAGAGAGAGGGAGAGAGAGCACAAGCAAGGGGAGAGGTAGAGACAGAGGCAGGATCCCCACTGAACAAGGAACCCAATGTGGGACCTGATCCCAGGACCCTAGGATCATGACCTGAACTGAAGGCAGACACTTAACCAACTGAGCCACCCAGGTATCCCTTACCTGAGACTATTAATGGCAGTTATATGAGGTCATAATACACATGATATGTAATGAGAAATGATTCTTTCTAATCTCTTCCAGGTTTTCATATTGTTCCTTTAAGTATTTTTAGAACATTATTCCTTTTTTCAGTATATATTTAGAAGTCATTGGTATATTTTATTTTCATATTAGTAATGGTTGAGTGTAAAAAATTAATCAATACAGAAAGGCATAAAAACAAAGTCAAATCATCAGTAATCCAGCACTCTAAGATAACCATTGTTAATATAAAAATATCTATAGCTAGGATAGGTAGATAGATAGATGATATATAAATGAAAAGATGACAGATATAGAGTGCCACTTGATCTTATGGAAGTTAAGAAATCTCTGAGTGCCTGATTTTCTTCAACCAGTCCCAACAGGCATTGCCTCTTCTCTGAGAATCTGAGAGGAGATGTTAAATTAGAGGAGGGGCTGGATAAACAATAAGGGACAAACTGTGAGCATGATCATATTCAATCCAATGAGTTGTCCCTAAGTTTGGATTGGTCTCCTTTGCACTATACGTCTTTCTCCTTCTTAGATATGTCCTTCTCCAGGCAGCTCAAAAGCTCATTGAGGAAGAGAACAACATCTGAGCCATCTCTCTCTTGTGACCATCAAAGTGCCTGACACTTGATAGATACTCAGTTAATGTTACCTGTATGGGTGATTGAATGAATAGTGAGTATAGTGAGATAGATTTCCGTTCATGCTTCTTCTGCTAATGAGCCTGATCAGAAGCTCCATAACTGACTAACTGAGGGATCTTTCTTTTTTGTACCTGCAGCTCTTGGAAGGATATCTACCACCAAGTGAATCCCTCAGAATAGGGGAAAAAAGTCAACTGAGACTTAACCATCTTCTGTACCACCTCAATCTTCCACTTCCATTCATTGGTGAAGTTTGATGTGTTTGACTACCCAGCACAATCAATTCTTTCTTGCCCTCCCCCACTCCTTCTTCCACTCCTGCTTGTCAGAGCCTTCTTACTTCTTTCTGAGTATATCAACAATCCCAAGGGTCTCCAGGTTTGCAATCTTCAATTCATTCTTTACCAATGGCAAGGTTGATTTTTGAAAACTCCAATCTGATTGTGTTTTTTAAATAATCCTTTGCCTACAGATGTAGTTCTTAAAGTTACATTACAGTCTCCTGGATAACTTGTCAAAACATGAATTGCTGTGAGTCTCAGTTTTTGTTTCATTAGGTCTGAAGTTGGGTCCAATAATTTGTATTTCTAAGTTCCTAGGTGATGTTGATCCTGCTGGTCTCAGGATACACTTTGAGAACCATTGGCTTGAAGTAATAAGCCAAATTCCTCAATGAAAATTTTACTGAGGATATTATAAGATTTATGCTATACTGAATATTATACTCTGCTTTGCTAGATTAATCTTCTATTACTTCTACCCTCTTTTCTCTCATCCCAGGCACATACAGCTTTTCTTTCAGCCACACCAAACCATACATCTCCATGTATACCCTGTCCTTTTCCAGTTCTGCTTGAAATGTAATGTTCTTCTTCATTCACTTTAATTTGTTGAAATTCTACTTGTATCAAAGGCCCAATATAAACAACCAAAACTACTTCTTGAAATAATTACAGCCCATTTCTGAATTACCCCTTTCCTGAACACCCAGGGAGACTCAGAATCATAGGCTACTTTCTCTCTTTACATTTCATTCTGCCTCTTCCACAAAACCCTAAATTAGAGATACTTATTTGTTTCTCAGTGTACATAAATTAATTACAAGTTCCTGAAAGCTTTCTTTTCTTTCTTTGCTTCCTCCTTCCTTTCTTTTCTTTCCTTTTTTTTTCTTCCTTCCTTGCTTTCTTCCTTCATTCCCTCCTTCCCCCTTTCTCTCTTTTTTCCCCTTTCTTTCATTTTCCTTTAAAATCAGGGGAGCTTAGCAAACAACTGAATGAATGATTTCCATTAAATATTTGTGGTATTTAGTTGAATTTATAGTTCACCTTAGTTTAAGGAATGAGCTATCAGATCAGCTCCTAATATTGTTCATTCCTGGACACATGGGCACTTGGGAAAAGATTAGGTAAATACTTGGGTCATCATTCATCTGCAAAAATAGATTTACAAGGGAATATTTTTTATTATAGGCAGACAGTCATAACCAGTGCTGGTTTTATAGGAGCAATACATATCAAAAAGAAATCATGAGAGCAAACTGGCTCCTTTATATCTGCAGTAGGGTAGGACAAAAGCATATACAACTACTACTACTAATAGTAATGTGTTCATATAAGAACACATTTCATTTTTCAGGTTCTGATATATGCCAGGCATTGTTATAAAAATAAAGTAGAAGCCATTTTATTTAAAACAATAAGTATTTTTCCAGCACAATAAAAAAAAAAAGTCATTTTTGCAAAAACATTCCATAGTCATCAATTTTCTTAAGGGCTTCTCTGAATTCCTTGAGATTAAAATCAGTCACTTTTTAAATCTCCTATAGTGTCATGATCATATTAATTTTTCTCTTCTTCAATTGTTAACTTATCTGATCCAGATCTTTGTTTGCAAATGTCTTTGAATATGATTCAAGCAAGTCACTTTCCTTAACCTTTTGTCATATTCATAATTTCACCTGAAAATTGATTTTTACCACTCATCTGAAGTCTTCTTAGACAACTCATAAAAATAAAAAATATATATTTCCTCTCCTCTGTAATACTGCATTTTTTGACAATTTTTTTTATTTAAATTCAGTTACTTAACCTGTAATATTTATTACAGAGGTACAGGTCAGTTACTTAACCTGTAATATTTATTACAGAGGTACAGGTCTGAGATTCATCAGTCTTACATAATACACAGTGTTCATTGCATCAGATGCCCTCTTTAATGTCCATAATCCAGGTACCCCATCCCTTTAGTTCCCTCCCCTCCAGCAACCTTAGTTTGTTTCCTATGAATAAGAGTCTCTTGTGGTTTGTGTCCCTCTCTGGTTTTGTCTTATTTTATTTTTTCCTATCTTTCCCTATGATCCTTTGTTTTGTTTCTTAAATTCCACATACCAGTGAGATCAAATGAGAATTGTCTTTCTCTGATTGACTTATTTCACTCAGCATAATGCCCTCTAGTTCCAACCATGTCATTGCAAATGGCAAGATTGCATTTTTTGATGGCAGCATAATAGATGATAGATAGATAGATAGATCTATATAGATATATCACATCTCCTTTATCCATTCATCTGTCAATGGACATCTGGGCTCATCTGGGCTTTTTTCATAGTTTGGTTATTATGAACATTGTGAACATTGCTGCTATAAACATTGGGGTGCAGATGCCCATTAGGATCACTACATTTGTATCTTTGGGGTAAATACCCAGCTGTGCATTTGCTGAATCTTAGGGTAGCTCTATTTTCAATTTTTTGAGGAACCTCCATACTGTTTTCTAGAGTGGCTGCACCAGCTTACATTCTCACCAACAGTGTAGGAGTGTTCCCCTTTCCCCACATCCTCACCAATTTCTGTTGTTTCCTGACTTGTTAATACCAGTCATTCTGACCAGTGTGAAGTGGTATTTCATTGTGGTTTTTATTTGTATTTCCCTGATGCCAAGTGACGTAGAGCATTTTTTCATGTGTCTGTTGGCCATTTGGATGTCTTCTTTGGAGAAATGTCTGTTCATGTCTTCTGCCCATTTCTTGACTGGATTATTCTTTGGGTGTTGAGTTTGATATGTTCTTTATAGATTTTGGATACTAGCCCTTAATCTGATATGTCATCTGCAAATATTTTCTCCCATTCTGTCAGTTGTCTTTTGGTTTTGTTGACTGTTTTCTTTGCTGTGCAAAAGCTTTTTATCTTGATTAAGTCCCAGTAGTTGATTTTTCCCCTTGCTTCCCTTGGCATTTGCTGATGTTTCTAGGAAGAAGTTGCTGCAGGTCAGGTCAAAGAGGTTACTGCCTGTGTTCTCCTCAAGGATTTTGATGGATACCTTCTCACATTTAGATCTTTCATCCATTTTGAGTCTTTTTTTTTTTTTTTTTTTTTGGTATAGTGTCAGAAAATGGTCTAGTTTCATTCTTCTGCATGTGGCTGTCTAATTTTCCAAAATAAAAATATGTCTTAATAATTATCTTCAAACATATGGATCAGTCTTTCTTTTCCAAGCTTTTTGATGAAGGGTTAAGGCCTTGTATTCAGATATGAACCCAAAACATAAGACTTCTTTGTCATCTTTTGTTTATAAGTTATACCCATAATGCATTAATACATTCATTTATGACTTTTTTTTGTGCTTCAAGAGAGGGAAAGTGTGGGATATGAACTGCAATCTGAAGGTAAAATCATATTAGATTAAAATCCTCTAGATTTTTGTTTCCCCCAATCTTTTACAATGGTACTTATTGCACATACCTTGGTAGGCTTGCATTTGCTACTTTTCCAAAATATTAACTTAATTATAAGGAAATAAAACTCTTTTTCTTTACAAAATCATATTTGATATGTTTACATAGTACTGTATGAATCAAAAATTCCATTAGAATAAACAGGTTTGAGAGTCAGTACAGCTGATTCTTAGCACATGGAAAATTGAACTGCTAAGAACAAAAGTGTTCAGGATTACCTGAAATTGGCCTACTAGAAGCCAGCATCAAATAATCATGGAACTTGAGTAGAATGATTTGGAGAGAGAGAAGTGGTACTGGAAGTCAATTAAGAAGCCTGTGGAGGCTCCTGGATGGCTCAGTTGATTAAGTATCCAACTCTTGATCTCAGCTCAGGTCTCCATTTCAGGGTCATGAGTTCAAGCCGTGGGTTGGGCTCCATGCTGAGTGTGGAGCCTACTTAATAATAATAATAATA
Source organism: Mustela nigripes (assembly GCF_022355385.1). Lineage (NCBI taxonomy): Eukaryota > Metazoa > Chordata > Mammalia > Carnivora > Mustelidae > Mustela > Mustela nigripes. The sequence continues at coordinate 183,916,949 of NC_081559.1, forward strand.
ATATACAAAATAATATGAAAAGAACAGCTATTTTGATTTACTTATAAACCGCACAAAAGATCCTAGGAAGCTGATACTATCCTTTGAAAGGAATTCCATTTTCTCTCTTCCAGTGTTTCCAAGCAGTCCCATTAAATAAGGACATCTATCTTTTTGGAAATATTGGTATTTCTCTTCCACACCTATGCTGCTCCAAGGGATATAGAATGCATAACCTGACTGGCTTGTAGGAACTGGCTTGTAGGGATGAAAACATGGCACCAACCTCTCTTCTCCATTCTCTCTTTAGATTCAACCAGCTCCTAGAATGGACACATTCTCCTAGACTGGGCAGTGTGAGTCTTCTCCCAAGGTAAGAAAGGTCAACTGTTTACTCATGGCTTTGCCAGTCTTGAGTTCATTCACATGTGAGTGAAATAGATGGGGACCTATTTGGCTTGGAGCCTAAGCGAGGGTGTCTTCATCCTGGATTCATTAGCAACAAGTCACTACTTCATACAATTGCTCTGGAGAACTTGGAGGGAAGAGAGTGTATAAAAATCAAACTTATTATTCTTATTTTGCCCACCATTTTATCATAGCTTAGATATATAACTTTATTCTGAAAAATCCCAAAGAGATAGGTGCTGCTATCATCCTAGTTTTATAGATGAACTTGAAAATGGCAGAGGTGAGAGGCCTGGTTGAGTTTCTTGTAACTACTAAGTAGGGGGATTGATTTTTAATCTATTATTTGCTTATTCAACACTGGTATTAGACATTATGCATGCAGGTGATATATGAACAAAATAGTTATAATGCCTACTTACATGGAGTTTATAGCTTAGAGAGTAAGAAAAATGTTAAGTAATCACATAAATTATATAATTACAAGCTCTATTAATATCTTTAAGGTCCATTCTCTTAACCATTATACTGTCTTACTTTGACCTAGAGATTTGCTAGAACTGGGATTCACATTATTCTTTTGTCTTTTATTCTTCTTTGAAACATTCTGTCATTCCTTATTTGATTGCTTTATGATGACCAATTGATAGAGAAACTTCAAAAACCACCAACTTGGCAAGATCGTGATGGTGTTGGAAGCCTCTTTGCCATCACTAGTCCCTAGCCTACTACCTGTATTGACCTTTAACAGGGACAAAATGGGTCCTAACATCTAGATCAAGGATACAATCCCCCCAACCGAAAATATTAATTGTAGAAAGAAAACTTAGAGACAATCTAGCTAAGCCTCTTGATATTACAGAAGAGGAAGCCCCTAGAGCTCAAGTAGATTAAGAGATCTATCAGAAGGTTACCGAGGTTACATTTACAGGCTCCCGGTCCAGAGAACTGCTTGTTACACCTTTTAGAATGTTAGCTCAAATTGTGTACATATTGAAATTAGCTGAGATCAGATCTATATTCAAGAAGAGGTCATGGTAAAGCAGACTTCTGTGCTCTTTCATTGACAGAACAAGGTAAGGTGTGGGATTAAGGGGGTGGGGTGGACACTGGAATAATTTCCCTGGTATAGAACTCTCAAGTGAATACTATGATTGTTTCACCATCTCCTCTCCAGTTTTTGAAATATGCAGACTGACTGTGTAACTGGGGTAGTTATTAAATACACTTCTTCAGGTGCTTAGCCTCTTGATTTGTGATATAGGGGTAAGGATAACACATACTGTTATGGGATTTTAATTGTGTAATGTACATAAACAATTTAGCTCAGTGCCAGGCACATGTAACACATTCAATAGAGGGTAACTTTTGTGATTGTGCTGTTTTTGTTGCTCTTGTTCTCTTTTTACATTAGCATATAATGTTTCAAATAAATTATTAAAAATTGTAATGCTAGAATAGGAGAGTAGTGAAGGAGGAAATGGGACATATGTTTAAGCAAACAGCTTCTGATGTAATTCAATTTTATTCTACTTCCAACCTGGTTGAAAACCACTGATGTATAAGTTTGTTGTATTTTCTTACCTATTTTAGTGCCTCACCTGTGCTTTATGCAGAGTACATGTTTACGAGTCACTTTACACAACAGTTTCCATAATTTGGCAAATGAATCTAGATTAATTAGTAGAGGAGTGTTGTCTAGACTTCAAGTCTCTTCAGCTCTAATCTGCTTCTCCGTGCTAGACAGTGGGACCAACCAAAACACTGTCTTCATTTCAGTCCCCAACTAAAGCTTTTCAGTTTAGAACAAACTTTCCTTCCAGCCACATTAAGATGATCAGCTCCCCACCCCGACCCCCGCAACCCCACCTCATTTCCATTTCCCTGTTTCTGACTTCAGGCCCTGCTACTAGATGAAGGCAAAATGTTTTTCCTTGCAATTACTTTAGTGGAAAACTCACATGTTTGATATTGTAGCAGACAATGTTTCATTATGCTCTCATTTGAACAGAGAAATCGCTGTTCTTAAAGGCAGCCAAGATGCATTCTGAGAGGTAGAGTTACTGAGGTACAGCCCAGAAAGGGAGACCGGGAGGGAGGCTAGACTCCATTGAGAAAATGCACTGGCAAGTGTGGCTACACAGGAATGCTTCAGAAAGGGTTTTATGATCAGCATCAATAGATGTGTGTGTTTTATGAATAAGAATAAGTGTATACATGTTCCTAAAGTGCTTCAACATCTCTGGCTGAAAGTTGCTCCTAATATTTACTCTCATGGCTCCCCTTGACATAATATACCATTTTACATGTAAGAAATGGTGCGTCAGAGTTTCCCCAGGCCCTCACACACCAGCGGGAAGTTGTATCTTAATTGTTTAAGGCTCTGAAACTGGTTTGTACTATTTCTGCAGCAAAGGAGCCTAAAACCAATGGTCAAAAAGTATTTCCAGATCCTTCCTGTCTAAAATATACTAATAGTTGTTGGGGGCGCCTGGGTGGCTCAGTGGGTTAAAGCCTCAATGCAGGGCTTTAAACCCAACAGTTAAAAAATAAAACAAAATGGGTGTCTGGGTGGCTCAGTGGGTTAAGCCGCTGCCTTCAGCTCAGGTCATGATCTCAAGGTCCTGGGATCGAGCCCAGCATCAGGCTCTCTGCTCAACGGGGAGCCTGCTTCCCTTCCTCTCTTTCTCTGCCTGCCTCTCTGCCTGCTTGTGATCTCTGTCTGTCAAATAAACAAATAAAATATTTTAAAAAATAAAAGAAAATATACAGACAGTTGCCAATTACAAAATAAATTAAATACATACAGTTTTTTTGGGGGGGGTAGGGAGTTCAAAGAGATAAACAGGCAAAAGAACCTTCCAGATGGAGGGGTCCAATGATGGAATGGCCTAAGACAAAAGGTACGTTTGTTAGAACATCAACTGTAGGCAACAAATGGTTGAAAACAAATTTGGAGACATAGGGATTTATTCAAAGTGCCTTTCTTATATGCAGGGTTAAATCCCAGTGGATCCAAAAGAATGGCTTGATGCACATTTCACACTTATATTATGTACATTTACAATTTGAATTTTCTTCCAGGTTTTTCTTTTATGAAACTGGGACATCTATTTCTATCCTCATCCTTACTCTGCAAATGGTTCCAATATATCTCAGAGCTTGAATTCGTTATGGCTAACATTAAAGATGACACAAATGAATGGAATGACCCTAATTGCATTATGTCATTTAATCTCCATGATGACACTGGCAAGAAGGCACTATTGGCTTTATTATTCCTACCGTATGGATGGAGACCCTGAGGCATGGGGATGTTAAATGACACGTGGTATCATAACATTTTTCCTTGTGATATTCCTAGATATGACTGTTACGTTTCCTTGTCCCCTAGTATTTCTTTCCAGAGCCCCGCTCCTCTCCTCTTGCCCATGTTTACTAAGTTATATTACTCTCTAGTCTCAGCTTCTACATATAGTAAAATACCCACCTTATATTGCTTCCTTCCAGGTTTTTTTAAAACATAAACTACAAACCAATGTGATCTTCTACATTGAGATCAAATCATGAATTTTTAATATCAAAATTGTGGAGCATTATCATTCATTTCATGTGATATGTTTCAGCCTGGCTTGCCCATGTAATTTTGTTGGCCTGATGCATTCCTCTAGCATGCTAACGATTTCTTCCAGCTCTGTGATCCTCTTGAATTTAAAACCATGAGTTAGCAAGGACCTAAAGGAATGAGACTCAGAGATTTTCCAGGAGACAGTGAGGTAATATATTTCCTAGTCCTTGAGCTGTAAGAGAATATTATGCCAAAGCGAGGTACTTGGGAGCACAGTTTTTCTAAAAAATGTAGACAAAATGAACACCACATCTCACACTTTTGCCAAAGTTGTTTGCCAACCTCTGAAAAACCCAAAATGCCTTCATTCTGGAGAGAGCCAGACTGCATTTCTGAGCAAAAATGCAGAATCCTTTGACTTCATATTCAGTGCTACCCATTTACCCTGTACACCAACAATTTTGCTACTTTTGGAGTAAGTAATTACTACTTCATAGTCTCCAGCAGGTATGGATTTGAGACTTTTCTTATTCACATGCAGGACATTGTACTGGGTGGAGGAATACAGCAAGGACAAGGGCAGACCTTTTGCCTGCCTTCAAAGAAGTTACTCTCTGATGGAAGTTTAACAGAAAACCAGAATAACAGAGGTTCTAAGAGGCATTGTTTGGTCAGTGTTGTTAGAAGTTCTTCTCTTACCCCTTTCTCTGACTGCTTTTATTTACCTCCTTTGAAGTTATCTTGGAAAAAAGATCTTCTGAATTGTCTTTCCATGCAAAAGTATACTGTGAGCCTAAGAGGTAATTTTATTATCTTGGTTTAGATTCTATTTATACTAAAGTAAATGATGAGCTTGCCACATTTGAAGTTTGGAAAGTTGAGGGGTGAGAGGTAATTAACTAATTCTTTCAACCCTTGTCTCCCCTTTAATAAGGCAGATTTACCCATCTCAAAAGCAATTTCAGTTGTCAAAACATTGGCTTTCTTCATGGTTTCTGGATCTTGACAACCATCAAAATTTGGCAAGCAGCCCCTACCTGCCTGGCAGGAAGTTATATTTAGTAGTGTGTGAAACTTTATTTTCCAGTTTCAGACATATTCAGCCTCCGCTGTTGAGTTCCAACACTCACACTTCCAAATAAAGAGAGTTTCTGGAATTCTTCTATGGCTGGTAGATGCTTTGACCAAGGTTCTCACCAAATCCAGAATAACCTGACACCAGTTAGGCTCTCACTATAGTCTATTGTTGCATGGCCAAATTAAACAGGGCAGTTCTTTGTCATTACTTCTCTTGTTTGTCTAACTGATGTGCAAAGGGAGCCTCTGGCATTGAAAATCACACAATCAAACAAAAAAAGAAGAAGAAGAAGAAGAAGAAGCATTTTGAAGTGAGACTCAGCCTGTGTTTACTGATTTGTATCCCTATAACATGCAAAATGGTTCCTCGAAATTATATTTGAAAATCTGAGGTTGTCCTGGCTTTCAATCACATTCAATTCAACCATATTGCTAGATTTGGGTAAGAATCCAGAATTTGTCCCCAGCCTTTCTTTCCTAGTAGATGTGCTTTGTTGCTAAACATTCTTGAGTAGAGGTATGATGTAGCCTAGGATACTACAGTGCATGAGCTAAGCCCCAGGTCCTTCTTCTCCCCCAGTCCATTCCCTTTTCTTAACAGCTGTGTAACCTTAGAAAAAGTAATCCATGTTTTTGGTCCTTGGATTCCTCATTTGCAGTTTGAGGATAGTAAATTATCATCCACATCTGTCTCTAAAGGATGATTGAGGAATGAATAAGATTGTAGACGATTTTTCTAATAGATACAATTAATGCATACCTGAAGCAGAGAAGGTATTCAATGAAGGTTGAATAGTTGCATGGATAAATAGATGAACGAATGATTGCAATATATAATGGGAAACTTTTTTTTTAAAGATTTTATTTGTTCATTTGACAGACAGAGATCATAAGCAGGCATCGAGGCAGAGAGAGGGGAGGAAGCAGGCTCCCTACTGTGCAGAGAGCCCGATGCGGGGCTGGATCCCAGGACCCTGGGATCATGACCTGAGCCGAAGGCAGAGGCTTTAACCCACTGAGCCACCCAGGCGCCCCAATGGGAAACTTTTTATATGCTGTAAAGTAGGCCACATCAATAGTGCTCACTTACAGAAAGCTAAAGCCCTTGGCAAAGTTTTTTTTTTTTTTTTTTTTTTTAATATTCATCGTGATTTTACATGAAGGGCATTCTGTGGGTCTAAGAGGTAATTTTACTATCTTGATTTGTATTTTATTTATACTAAAGTAAATGGCTTTCCTGAGTGAAGCATTTTCTGGGACTAGACTTCTTGTTAGAACACACTTCAGCTAACCATGATCAAGTCAGCTAATGATGGTTTAATCCACTATTGAGTGGGATTTTGCCTGTTGCTCCAAAGTTATGACTAGAATGCAAATCTGAAAAAAAACATTAGGCACCCAAAATATCTATATAGAGCCACAAATAATCACAGACATGAAACTTCTTTGGGGGTTAGTTAAAAGGCACTTGTGCAGTTCTTTTTCCCACCACCACCTCAGGCCCTATAGGGGCCTGCCAATATCAATTTTTATATACCTGCCAACATCAATTTTTACACTAATATCAATTAGAGTAAAAAAGCCACTTTGAGTGAGGGGTAGAGGAGAAATTTATCAATCATGAGTTGTTGGGCTAGTAGAATGTACAGTAAAGCCTTCTTATACTTTTCTAAAGCCAAAAGAAAGAGTGAGTCCATGAGAACCCCTCACAGATATTCAATTTCTGCTTAGGCAGCTTGCTCAGCACTGCAGTCTACCACACATACAGGTTAGAAATGGAAGAGGGACCAGGGGACAAAGAAAGCATCCTCTGCTCTCCTCACCATTTAGTGGGGATATATGAATTCCCACAGGTCAAATAGAAACCAAGGTGGGAGTCCTTTGAGAACAGAAAAACAGCTAGGTTGGTGGGCTGGGGCCAGAGGCCCCCAGTAACAGAGGCCCACAGTATCAGAGACATTAGGGGAGCCTGAGGGATTTAAGGGATCAACTGGTGTGTCTCACTTTAGGCAACTGTCAAAGACCTCACAAGGCCTACAGAAGAGCTCACATGGGCCTGCAGAAAGTCATCATTGGGTCTCGCCTAAGATGAGATCATGAAGAACAGTAGGTGTTGAAAAGGGGCAGAGGCACCAACCATTATCTTTTTTCTCACTCTCCTCCAAGACCCAGTGAGGGCCCTCCAGTCTGAACTAAAGAAAGAAAAAAGAGAAAGCTGAAAATGGCTTTTAATCCTTTCAAATGAGAATTTAAATCTGTTAGAACTTCCTAATATAAGGTAAATTCTTCGCTGTGTATAAACAAGGAAAGCTATGTCATGGGCTACCTCAGAAAGAATCCCTATACCTGGGAGCCTATAAATGCATGATGCAGAGCCAGCTTGTAGGGTATTGCAAATGTAAATGACTTGGATATCCCAGATGGTCAATGACAGATCCTTCTCTACCCTGGTGCCGTCTTTTCAGTCATTCTGCCTAGACTACAAAGTGGTAGGAGCTTAGTCCTTACCCAGTTCACTGCCCATTTCTCCACAATACACCTGCTATATGTTCAGCCTGTCTCAGATTTAATATAATTCAAGGAGAATCAGGATGCCTGAATAGGACCTTCCCATACTGGAATCATCTGAGTTCTAGGGATCATCCTTATCCTTCCACGAAAACTGTCTCCCTTGTTTTTTGCACTTTTACATGCTTCTTTTGAACTCTACATACTGCTGGGCTAAACTGACTAAAAGCAACTATTGTCAGTGGCCTGCCTCAAATGGAGAAATCTAGAGGTATCAATGTAGAAATTATAAAATTGGAAAAGAATGTCAACAACCTTAAAATCATCAGACATTTTTCCTTGGGCTGACACTTTCCACAGGAATGTTAAAGTATTGTTTCTCCAGGTTGGAGGACCACAAATTTGAAGCTGTTGGGCTATGTCAAATCTTCTGGATGCAATTTTTTAAAAAGAAAAGTTGGCACATTTTCTCTGTAAAAAGTCAGATTATAAATATTTTGGGTTTGGTGGGCCATACAGTTTCTATTACAACTACTCAACTCTGTCATGTTAGTACAAAAGCAGCTATGAATAGAACATAAAGGAATTAGTAGAGCTGTGTTCTAATAAAACTTTATTTGCAAAAGCAGGTGGGAGTTAGGGTTTGACCCATAGGTTATAGTTTGCTGACCCCTTTACTAGAGAATCCTGCTGATGGAATGATGAAAGGAAATGTCTTTGAATTTTATCACTTTATTAAAAAAAATATGCTTGTTCTAGAAAACCATTGCAATGTTCTTCCAGCTTTTAATGTTGTTTTATATACTGTGAACCTACTATTTAAATAATTTTATACCCTGCTTCTATCCTTAACATGCCATTGTAAGCATTGAATGTAATTTTATACTCTTTACTGGCATCATTTTTAATAGCTATATAATATTTCAATGTGCCAATATAGAAGCTCCATAATCAACCACTCTTCCTTTCTCAACTATTTAGACTATTTCTCATTGCTTGCTATTTGAAAAAAAATACTACAGAAAACCATATTTATATATATTTCCCTTTGTATTTTAAGTTATTTCTATAGGTTAGACTTTAAGAAACGGAATTACTAGATGGACTTTGAATGCTTGAAGACTCTTATTACACACTGCTAAATGACTTTCTAAGGGCTCATTCCCATCTACATTCCCAGCAATAATGTATGACCACTTATTTTAATGAATCCTTAGCACACTAGAGCTTAGCATTAAAAAAAAAAAAAAAAATCTGTGCTGCCTTATATAAAAAGTGGTACCATTGTTTTAATTTATATTTTTTGTTGGACATTTTTCTATGTTTATTATCCATTTATTATTTTCCTTTTTGTGACCTATGTATTCATGGCAAGACCATTTTCTAGCATGATGATTAATCTTAGGTACAAACCTGAAGAACAGAAGTTTTCTTAATAAGAGCCATGAATTACTGAATGCTTACTGTGTGCCAGACAATTACATATAATTGTGTTTATGTGTAATATTATTTAAACCACACAGTGACATTATACTAGGCTGTTATTTGAGCCTTTTAACATAGGCATATGAGTGGGCCATAAAACACAGTTCAGAGAATGAATTTAGTTTGTATTTCTCTGTTCACTCCTTAGTAACACTGCATTTACTAAGCATTGAGACCCTGGAATTTAGGCACTCAGATCCTGCAAAATTTTTTACATGTGTTATCTCAATTTCATCTTATAGTAACTCCATACTGTGGGTATTAGTCTTCTATTTGTTAATAAGGAGCCCAGGTTCTGGGACATGGAATACTTTTTCTCTGTCAGTGTGACTTCTAAGTAGTTTCGGTGGGAACTCAGGTGTTCCTATCTGAAAAGCCCATTATTAAATGAGGTGCTGCTATGAGCACCCTTCCTTTTCCCCCAGTTCCCTGGGGTTTCCTTTCCCTTCTTAGAATTTGTTTCTTATAACTTTGGGGATTCTGGAAGATTCCTCTCTGGGCTTCTTGAGCTTCTGCTTCTTAATGGTTCCTTTTTGCTCTCCCTTCTAGTTTTGCCACAAATATGCATCTCTCTCTCTCTCTCTCTCTCTTTCTTTCACACACACACACACACACACACACACACACACACACACACACAAGTTCAGATGACAAACACTTTGTTCTGGAATGCATTCCAGGATAGGAGAGCCAGGGTCTCAAATGACAAGAACTTTCTATGTGGAATTTAGTTTTTAACTTTCTGATGTTTGAGTTCACAGAGGGAGTTCTAGATGTTTTAAACTTCTTCATTAAACACCACCTTCCTTTAGGTATGCAATATTCTTTCTTTCAATTTACATAAGTAATGTGGACCTAGATTTTAACTTTAGGGCTTTTTGTTAAAAGAAAAAAAAAATCTGTGTTGAATCATGTTAAAAAAAATGGTATCATTGTTTTAATTCACAGATCACATTACACAATTTTAATAAGGTTGGCTTTCTATTTTACATGTGTGAGGGACTTCATAGTCAAATTACTTTTTTCTCCATGCAAATTAGCTTCAAACAAATGCATTGCAGATCCCCACCCCTCTTATCCCCTTTCATGCTTTTATTTCCCTTTTGGCCAGAAAGGAACCACATATTTGAATATGACTTATTATGTAATTTTAAAATTTGGTTGTGGTTTGTACTTAGAAGAACTGCCTGACACTGGAAAGGTGCTCTTGTGCAGTTTACGTTTACCTACAAATTCAAAGAGGCTATTTCTTACTTCAACCTTGTCTCCTTTCAGAGTCTAAGTAATGTTGGACTCATGCCTATTTTGCATCTTAAATGGGGTGTTATGAAAGTAAATGATTTGGGCATCCCAGATAGCCAGTTGTAGGTCCTTCAGTTGATTCTCATCTCTCTCAAGATGCCATGTTTTCAATCATTTTGCCTAGACAACAAGGTTGAAAAAGCTCAGTACATACCAAGCCCATTGCCCATTTCTCCACACTCTGCCCTCTATATGTTTGTACAGTCTCAGATTTTGTATTATCCATGGGCAATGGAGATGCCTGAGCAAGACCATCACACACCTGCATAATCCAGGTCCTAGGGATCATCCTTCTATTTCAGGGACAGTTGTTCTCCTTGTAGTCCTTACTCTTACCTTCTTGTTTTGAACTCTACATACTGCTGGGCTCAATTGACTAACGGCGACTATTGTCAACGGCTTGTCTTAAATGGAGAAATCTAGAGCAATCTGGGTAGAAGTTGTAAAATTGGAATGGAATAACAAACACCTTAAAAATCACTATTTCATCATGTGACAAACACTCTCTAGTGGAGTGTTGAAATGTTTCTCCCTGTTGCATGCCATCAGTTGTCAAACTGTTAGGTTAACTTGTGGCCGATTCAGATAGAATGAGAGCACCATAAGCTTCTGCACTGGTAGGTCTATGACCCCACATCCACTTTCTCAGCCCAATTCTGGGCTCTCTAAGAAACCCTATACTGAGGGATGTTTTCCAGGATCAGGAATACTATTCTCAAGACATCTGCAGCATAATCCCTTTTACTAGGAATTGAGAGAGCCCCTCAGGCAGTAAGATACAAAGGCAGGGAGATTATCTAGTGCTCCCTCATTTTTGTTTGTTTGTTTTTACACTTGATCTTAGCCAAAAGGCCGAGAAGCGATTGTTTGTTTGTTTGTTTTTAGATTTTATTTATTTATTTGACAGAAAGAGAGAGAGAGAGCAAAAGAGGGAACACAAGTGGGGGTGGGGGGAGTGGGAGGTGGGAGAAGGAGAAGCAGGCTTCCTGCTGAGCAGGGAGCCCGAAGCGAAGCGGGGCTTGATCCCAGGACCCTGGAATCATGACCTGAGGCAAAGGCAGATGCTTAACCCAGATACTTAACCTGAGCCACCCAGACACTCCAAGTCCCTCATTTTTGTAATAACACTGTAAAAGGTACCCAGGATTTACTCCCAGTTCAGTGAGCCAGGAACAAGGACCATAGACCATATCAGATTTTAAATACTAGAATCAGCTGAACCTTTGAGGCAACTGTTGCTCGCCCATATAACTTTGCTTCTCAATTCCAATTCACTTACTCTCCCTCTGTATAGACACAATTTTCCTGAGAAGCTTTGGAAAAGAGTAGAAATTTTACTAGACTTGGAATTGAACACCTCTGGGTGTGGGTCCTGTCCATGACTCTTACAAGTCTTATATACTTGGTTAAGTCTTATAATCTGTGTAAGCCTTGCTTTCCTCATGAGGATAATAACACGTCTCACAGAACATCTGTGAGATGTCAACAATGCCTAAACATTCAAAGCATAGAACATGGAACATAATAAATAGTAATAAAGTGAAGTTCTGCCTGCTTCTCTCTTCTCTCTCCTTTTTCTCCTTTCCTATTTTCTTTCTTTCTTTCTTTCTTTCTTTCTTTCTTTCTTTCTTTCTTTCTTTCTTTTTCTTTCTTTCCCCCTTTTCTTCCCTTTCAGTCCTCCTATCTTTTCAAAGTCTAGTTATTAGCAAAATTCACCCTTTACTTCTTTTTTCTTTTTTAAAAATTTTTATTGTGTTATGTTAGTCACCGTAAAATACATCATTAGTTTTTGATGCAGTGTTCCAAGATTCATTGTTTATGTACAACACCCAGGGCTCCATGCCCTCCCTAATACCCACCGCCAGGCTCACCCATCCCCCTACCTCCCTCCTCTCTAAAACCCTCAGTTTATTTCTTGGAGTCTACAGTCTTTCATGGTTCATCTCCCCCTCCAACTTCTTCCCTTTCACTTTTCCTTGCTTCTCCTAATGTCCTTCCACCTGTTACTTCTAACCACAGCCTTGTTTTGGAAGGATAGCCTAAATCCTGGGGTATATAAAGTTGTATGTGCATTCTAGATGAGGGATGGATCAAATTGCAGAAGGGAAGGTAAATAGAAATGTCCTTTGAGATTATGAATCTGCAGTGACATCTCCATAGACCAAGGACAAGATTTAAATCTTGAGTTTGAGTCCCAGACTGATAACTGAATTCTCAGCAGGGCACTCATAGACATCCACCCCCTACCAGCTCCTACTCATTCTTATGACTCTGGCTTCTTCTAAACTATTAGTTCTCAGTACAAGGTCCCTGAATCAGCAACACCAGTATCACCTAGGAACCTCTTACAGATGCAGATTCTTGGTCCCTACTCCAGACCTACTAAATCAGAAACTCTGGGTGTGGGGTCCAGCTATCTGTATTTGAAATGCCTTCTGACTGATTTTGATGAACACCCAAGTGCAAGCACCACTGCCCTTCACCAACCTCAGCTCAGGATGTCACTCATGCTCCAGGATGGGAAAGGCAGCTGAAAACTTGACACCAGATTTCCAAAGCTTCTCAAACAGGTCTCATACCATCTGAGCCACAAGTTAGTTAACTAACTCCATTCCTCCAGGCTAGGACTCTGATAAGGGTAAAGGATGTTGATTCATCTGACATGAATCTGCAAATATTTCTCCAATAAGTGCTTTTGAAGTGTGTGAGTTAAATAAACATTTGCAATGAACCCAAACTTTTCTACTTGGCCTCTTTCATCAAGTTCCTATCAAAATCTCCTCTTGGATCGTGCTCAAAGGACAAGACAGGCTTAATAACTCCTGCTTCCTAGGTCATGGGATTCATGCACTACAAGAACCATCCTGCTTCATTTTTTCATATCTATCACACTTTCCCCAAAGCATTTAGGACTAACATTTCTTCTTAATAAAATGGATTTAGAAAGTTTTGGTGGTCACAACTTTCTTGTAATAGAGAAGACATTTTTTATTTGTACACCAAGAAGTCAAAACTGGAATTGGTTATTGTAACAGATACTGTTGATTTTCCTACTCCACATCCACAGAGCCCACCACTGAGTTCACCTGAAGCTGACAACTTCCCACTTGAAGCACTTTTCCGTTCATGCGCACAACAGTTCTGAATGCCAGGGGGCAACTCCCAAACGGTGAGAGAAAAGTATCAGTGAATAAGTATCCCAGCTGTGTGGTCCCTTGGCCAGACAATTCTGAGGTATACCTTATAGGATTACTGAGATGGTCTCTAGAAGAACTGGATGCCAGAGGCCCAGAGCGATAATGGCTCATTCAGACACTGTAGAGATTTTTGTCTGCTTTCTGTGTCACTTTCCCCATATTTCGGATAAAATTCCAAATACACTCACTGCACCCAAGTTTTGTTTCAAGATCTATTTTTAGAAACTTGTACAAAGAGAGTTGGGTAATGTGATCAAGGTCATACACATAGTTAAGGCAGATAAGGATTCATCTTTTTTCTACCGTATTGCAAAGAAGGTATATGATCCTGGTGTTGAGTTTAGTACCTAATTCTTTTCTTGTCAACATGCCCCTAGAGATGAACATGGTACAAATACAGATGAGGTGATTGAGACATATTTGGTAAATTGATAGCTGTTGAATTCTCACACTCCCCAAACCCATCAGCTTTTGTATAGCAGGTTACTTTTCACAGTGTGCTTTCTAGAAATCCTATCACTGTTGATTTTCTCAATAACTATATACCTATATAACATGGCCAGAGGCATAATGCCAGACATGTAACAATTCTTAATTTGTTGAATGAATGAGTAAATCATCGAGCACATTTTAGTTTAGGAAACAGGGGCCTAAAATTTCAAATCCCATCAAAGGTCACACCTGTTTAATAATCCAGGTGGGATTAAAACCTTCAGGTTTTACCTTGTACTTTTCCTATTCCATCTCTTAATGCCCTTTAAGGCCAAATATTTTTCCAATATTTTTTAATCACTAGAAGAAAAATTATATCACTTACAGAGCTATCTATTAAATTGGCACTATTCAAAGAAATTAATTGTCTGGAACAAATTTATACTGAAAAAACCTAATTTGGGGTTTTGGACAAATGAGGCTTTTTGGCAGCTGAATATGAAGAGTGTTAATGATTGGTACAGCAAATACTCTGGGTTGATCGAGACCAGAGAATGACTCCAAGCAAGAATCTTCTGAAGGGGGTGCCTGGGTGGCTCAGTTGGTTAAGCTACTGCCTTTGGCTCAGGTCATGATCCTGGAGTGCCAGGATCAAGTCCCACATCAGGCTCCCTGTTCCGTAGGGAGTCTGCTTCTCTCTCTGACCCTTCCCACTCTTGTGCTCTCTCTCTCATTCTCTCTGTCTCAAATAAATAAATAAAATATTAGTAAGGGGAAAAAAAAGAATCTTCTGGAGGTTATAATGATCTCCAAATTACACCGCTCTGAAATAATTTGATTGTCTTAGGGCACTACCTTTTTTTTTTTTTTTTAAATCTATCAGTCAATACGTATGTTTTGGAGATGTTATGTCAGAACCCTAGACTAGGAGCTTCTCAGAAAATATGTGTGGTGGGTCTCTGCCATTACAGAGATGATAAATTCTTTGATATCTGATCCCCCCATCTTCCACCCCCTCCCCCAAACATGGACAATTATCCTAATGTAAGACACCATTGTCTTTCATGGATATAGTTGAAACCGCTTCTAACCTGATGCTTGCATTAGATTTTTGGTAAATCTTTCATTAAGTTATGGAATTTCTCTTTTGTAGTTAAGTTTGTCATGAATAGATATTGAACTGTATCAAATGATTATTCTGTATCCATTGAGACAATCATTAGATTTTCTTCTTTTATTAATGTGGCAAAGCATTTATTTAATTTTACAGTGTTAAACCAACCTTCATTTACTTGGTGGGGGGAAACAAGTTGGTCATGAAATGTTCCCATTTTTCTATACTACTGGATTAGGTTGGCTGATATTTTGTTTAGGTTTCAAACCTATATTCATGAATCATTTAGCTTATAATTTTTCTTTATTCCTTTAGTTTTGTCAGGTTTTATAATTGAGATTATTTTAACCTCATAAAATAAGTTTGGGAGTATTCCCTTTCTTTTAATATTTGAAAGAGTTTAAGATTGGAATTATTTGTTCCTTGAATATTTGGGAAAACTTATCCAGATAACCATCTGACTCAGTATTTTCTTTGCAATGAGAATTTAAACTACTGGTTTGATTTTTTAAAATATTTATAGGAATAATAAAAAAAAAATCTGCTTCTTATTGAGTCATATTATATAAGCTTTGTAGGGATGCATGTATGGGGATTTTATCTATGTACATTTATAGGGATGTGTCTATTTTATCTATGCTTTATTATTCATTGATATAAAGGTGCTCTAAAGATCCTTGTTATCTTTTTAATCTCTTCCATAACTGTATTATATCTTCCAGTCCTTTAGGGCTGCTATAACAAAATGCCACAGACTGAGTATCTTATTATCAACAAAAATTTTTGCCTCTCACAATTCTGAAAGATATAAGTCTGAGGTTAGGATGTCAGCAAAATCAGGTGAGTGTTCTCTTCTGGGTTAAAGACTTCTCACTGCATCCTCACATGCTAGAAGGATCTCTCTAGGGTCTGTAAGAGATTTATAAAAACAGCAATCCCATTCATGAGAGCTTCATTCTCATGACCTGAGCATCTCTCAAATGCCTCAACTCCCAAGACCATTGCCTTGGGGGTTAAGATTTCAACATATGTATTTTGAGGGAACACATGCATCTAGATCATAGCAACCCCTTTGCATTTTTGACCAATTATGGTAGCAATAGAAATCTAACACAAGTGCATACCTGAAAGGAGTATTGTGTGTTTTAAATAGGTTCATTTGTGTAAACCATTAAGAATAATACCTATCAGGTTTAAGTGATAAATAAATTCTTACTGTTATGATTAGACTACTCCCTATATTTTTTCATTCAGTTGAACAAGATCTTATTTATTATTATAATTATTATAATGTTACAGTGCATATATAAAATGCATACATAATATATACATATGTGTAATATATTTGCATATATGATATATACTGATATTGTTCTTTTAAAATATGTTCTTGGATATTCTCATTTGTTCATCTCTCATCATTCTATGAAATGGAAATCACCACTGCAATTTTTATTAGAAACACTTCAAAATATATACATTCAATTCTTTATGTTGATAAAAATCGTAGCTTTTGTAGTAAAGAAAAATGTGATGTTGTTTTGGAATTGGCTAATTGGCTAATGGGCAGAGGATGAAAAATTTTTGAGAAGCACAATCAAAAATCTAGGTTTTCTTGATCACGTTATTAGTAGAAACATGGATGTTAATGATTCTGCTAGAGAGGACTGTGAAGGACATAAAAAAACCGGACAGAAAAAAAAATATATATATGCACTGTCTTAGAGAATACCTAAATTGTCTTAAATAGACTGTTGGTAGAAATGTGGATATTGGAAGTGTTGTTGGTGAGGGCGCTGATGAAAATGTTAAATCAGAAAGAAGGCAAGGGGAGCCAAGCAGAATGCTGAGCAGAATTGTGCCCTGAAGTAATGTAGAAAACAAAGCTTGTAAATAATTAATTTGGAAATTTAGCTGATGAAATTTCCAAGCAAAACATTGAAGTTCAGCTTGGTTTCATCTTGCTGCTCATAATAACATGAGACAGGGAAGAGACTGTGGGAAAACTGTTAAGCAAAATGTCTGCAGGACTCAATGATTTAGGAAATTCTCAGCATATCTACATTTTTTTAAAGCATGTCTACATACTTAAGAGACCTCATGGAATGAACTAGTAGGTAAAGGAGTAACAAAAAGAATACTAAATTGTTCTGTAAAATTGACATAAGGGTATTTCTCTGTGAGGCGTCCAAGTAGATGAGTTTGTTGAAGGGGCACAGAAGCATGAGAAATGCAGAAATTAAGAACAAATAGAAAAAGAGGAATTTAACTAGAGGGTGGGAAGATGTGGGCTGAGGAGAACTGGGAGCCAGCAACACATTCGGAATAGCTGGAAAAACCTAGGGACAGAGAAATTAAGGTGTCTAATAGTCAACATTAAGCTACTTGTTGTGATGCCCTGTGAAATGTTTCCTGTCCCTGTGTCTGTTGCCCTGAAATGTAGTCAAAGCTACTGGAAGGCAGTAGCATTTAAATTCTATAGAACCCAAAGGGAGATCACTAGAAAGAGATGAGAAACAGAACAAAAGAAAAAAAGTAGTGAAACAAATGGGGTAATGATAACTAAAAGTGTGATTCATTATAATCTGATCACCCTCTGATGATCCAAGGGATAACTAGAGAAGGATTAGGATGGGGGAATACTTTATGTTTCCATATCTGTGGGATATCGAATCTTGGTAAATTTTATTTAAAGCACTAAAGGACTGAGTGATCTCAGGAACCTGAAATATTGGAGTTACTAAGACACCTGATATCCGGATCCACTAAGAAAATCACATCAGATATGAACATTCATATTATTTGTTTCATCATCAAGAAAATGAAAATAACAATGGTACTCATTTGGAATACTCCACTCCCATTTCTTTTTTTTTTTCCCTTCATTTTTTTCTGTATTGGAAATTAACCTCATTTTCTCATTTCTGAACATAGTCTTTAATAATATCTTTCTGATGCTTTCTGCAAACCACATTTCTGCTTTACCAGCTGTCTTTTTTTTTTTTACATCATTAGTTTCAGATGTAGTGTTCAATAATTCACCAGTTGCATATAACACCTAGTGTTCATCATATCATGTGCCCCCCTTAATGCCCATCATCCAATTACCCCATCCCACCCCCCATCTCCCTTCCAATAACCCTCAGTTTGTTTCCTATAGCTAAGAGTCTCTCATGGTTTTTCTCTTTCTATGATGACTTCCCATTCAGTTCTCCCTCTCTTCCCCTGTGATTCTCTGTGCTCTTTCTTTTTCTTTTTCTTTTTTAAAGATTTTATTTATTTATTTGACAGACAGAGATCACAAGTAGGCAGAGAGCCAGGCAGAGAGAGAAGGGGAAGCAGGTTCCCCGCTGAGCAGAGAGCTCGATGCAGGGCTTGATCCCAGGAGCCTGAGATAATGACCTGAGCTGAAGGCAGAAACTTAACCCACTGAGCCACCAGGTGCCCCTCTGGGCTATTTCTTATATTCCACATATAAGTGAAACCGTATGATAATTATATTTCTCTTATTGACTTATTTCACTAGCATAATACCTTCCAGTTACATCAATGTCAATGTAAACTATAAGTTTACTGATGGCTGAGTTTTATATATATATATATATATATATACATATATGTATATATATATACATATACACACACATATATATAGACATATATAGATATAAATATCTATCTATATAATCGCCACATCTTTTTATCTCTTCATCTATTGATAGACATATCAGCTCTTTCACAATGGATAAAAGATCTAAATGTGAGAGAGAAATCCATCAAAATCCTAGAGGAGATCACAGGCAGCAACTTCTTTGACCTCAACCTTCTTGCTAGACACATCTCCAAAGACAAGGGAAACAAAAGCAAAAATGAACTATTGGGATTTCCTGAAGACAAAATACTTATACACAATGAAGAAAACAATTTAAAAAACTTAAAGACAACCTACAGAATGGGAAAAGAAAATTGCAAATGAAATATAAGATAAAGGGCTAGTATCCAAGATCTATAAAGAACATACCAAACTCAACCCCAAAAAACAAAAAGTCCACCAAGAAATGGGCAGAAGACACGAAGAGACATTTCTTCAAAGAAAACATCCAAATGGCCAGCAGACTAATGAAAAAATGCTCCACATAACTTGGCATCAGGGAAATACAAATCAAAACCACAATGAGATACCACCTCACACCAGTCAGAATGTCTAAAATTAACAAAACAGGGAACAACAAATGCTGGTGAGGTTGTGGAGAAAGGGAACCCTTTTACACTGTTAGTGGAAATGCAAGCTGGTACAGCCACTCTGGAAAGCAGTATGGAAGTTCCTCAAGAAGTTGACAATAGAGCTACCCTGTGACTCATGAATCGCAGTACTGGGTATTTACCCCAAAGATAAAAATGTGGTGATCCAAAGAGGCAACTGCACCCCAGTGTTTATAGCAGCAATGTCCACAATAGTCAAACTGTAGAAAGAGCCAAGATGTCCCATTTCTCCCTATTTTCTCCCATTTCTCCCATTTCTCACTATTCTTTGATGGAGGAGCATAATTGGAGGATTTGTTTTCCAGGTGGCAGCAATTTAGAGAGGATACAACATGGTACAAACAAGAGAGTCCCACAGGAACTCTGGCCTTTACATTTACTGTAATGAGTTCATTCTCCTCCAAGGTGACTAGAGGCTTGGCCTGGGATGGCCCATTCACAACCATATTCACAACCAGGAAATCCCCGCTGTCCCAACTGTCCATACTAGGTGTTCTCTACTTTCTGGGACAGCCAGATGAGTGCTTTTCCTACCCCCAAACAAAGCTATTTTTGCTAGAATTGAACATGATTAGCAATTATGTGAACTTTACTTTGGTTATACAATATTTTCCTTAATGCTGAAAAAATTTTACTTTGCTCTGTGTAGTGAATTTTAGAGAGGGATAAAAATTAAATTCCTCTTCCAATATTTTGTTTCAGTAAGTTTCTCTTTGTCCCTGAAATATGAAACATTAAATAAGAAATAGCATTAGAGATATTTCTGTAAAGAAGACAACCATCATCTTACCATCTTAATGCTACTATCCTTGTTTATTTGTATCTTGATTTTTGCATTTAAAGGCATACCTCATTTTTTAAAAGATTTTATTCATTCATTTGACAGAGAGAGAGAGATCACAAGTAGGCAGAGAGGCAGGCAGAGAGAGGGGGAAGCAGGCTCACTGCTGAGCAGAGAGCCTGATGTGGGGCTCGATCCCAGGACCCTGAGATCATGACCTGAGCGGAAGGCAGAGGCTTAATCCACTGAGCCACCCAGGCACCCCAGGCATACCTCATTTTATTGCACTTTGCTTTATTGCACTTTGCAGATACTGCATTTTTCATAAATTAAGATTTGTAGCAACCTTACATCAAGCAAGCCTTTTGGTGCCATTTTTCCAACAACATTTGCTCACATTGTGTCCCTGTGTCACATTTTGGTAATTTTCATAATATTTCAAACTTGTTTCATTATTATTGTACTTATGATGATCTGTTTGATGTTACCATTGTAATTGTTGTAGGACACTGCAAACGGTACCCATACAAGATGGCAGCCTTAACTGATAAATGTGTGTGTTCTGACTGCTCTGTGGACTTGCTGGTCTTCATCTGCCTCCCTCTCCTCAGGCTTCACCATTCCCTGAAACACAAAAATACTGAAATTAGGCCAACTTGTAATGGCCTCTGTTGAAATGAAAGGAAGAGTTGCATGTCTCTAACTTTAAATTAAAATAATTAAGAAATAACTAAGCTCAGTGAGGAAGGTATGTCAAAAGCCAAGATAGGCCAAAACCTAGGCCTCTTGTGGCAAATAGTTAGTCAAGTTGTGAATGAAAAGGAAAAGATTTTGAAGGAAATTAAAAGTTCTACTCCAGTGAACACACAAATGATAAGAAAGCAAAATAGCCTATTGCTGATATGTAGGAAGTTATAGTGGTCTGGAGAGAAGATCCAAACCAGCCACAAGATTTCCTTAACTCAAAGCCTAATCCAGAGCAAAGCCCTAACTCTCTGAAGTTTCATGGAGGCTGAGAGAGGTGAGAAAGCTGCAAAACAGAAAGTCTGAAATGAGCAGAGTTTGCTTCATAAGATTTAAGGAAAGAAGCCATCTCCATAACATAAAAATGCAAGGAGAACCAGCAAATCCTGATGCAGAAGCTGTAGCAGGATATCCGATGACCTAGCTAAAATAATTAATGAAGGTGACTACAAAAATCAACAGATTTTTAGTGTAGGTGGAACACCCTTATACTAGAAGACTTCTAGGACTTTCACAACTAAAGAGAACTCAATGTCTGGCTTCAAATCTTCAAAGAAAAGGTTGACTCTTTTGTTAGGGGCTAACACAGCTGATAATTTTCAGTGAAAGGTAATACTCATACACCATTCCACAAATCCTAGGGCCTCTAAGAATTATGCTAAATCTACTCTGCTTCTGCTCTATAAGATGGAACAGCAAACACCGATGACAGCACATCTGTTTACAACATGATTTGCCAACTATTTTAAGCCCATTATTGAGATCCACCACTCAAAAGAGAAAAAAAAAATCCTTTCAAAATACTACTGCTCATTGGCAATGCACCTAGTAGCCCAAGAGCTCTGATGGAGATGTACTGTGGCATTAATTGTTGTTTTTATGCCTGCTTAATACAACATGCATTCTGTAGCCCACTGATGTAGGAGTCATTTCAACTTTCAAGTCTTATTATTGAAGAAGTACATTTTGTAAGGCTATAGCTGCTATATATAGTGATTCCTCTGATGGATATGAGCAAATAAATTGAAAACTTTCTGGAAAAAAAATTCACCATTCTCAATACCATTAAGAACATACATGGTTCATGGGAAGAGGCCAAAATGTCAGCTTAATTAATAGGAGCTGGAAGGAAGTTAATTCCAACCTCAAGGGATGAGTTTAAGGGGTTCGTGACTTCAGTGGAGGAAGTAACTGCAGATAGGGTGAAAATAGCAAGAGAACTGGAATTAAAAGTGCAGCCTGACGATGTGACAAATGTTGCAATCTCATGATAAAAATTTAATGGATGAAGTTTTCTTCTTATGGATGAACAAAGGCAATGGTTTCTTCAGATAGAGTCTACTCCTGGTGAAGATGCTGTGAAGATTGTTGAAATCGCAACAAAGGTTTTAGAATTGTATATCAACCTAGTTGATAAGGCAGCGGCAGGGTTTGAGAAGATTGAGTTCAGTTTTGAAAGTTCTCCTTTGGGTAAAATGCTATCAAACAGCATCATCACATGCTACAGAGAAAACATTCATGAAAGGAAGGGTCAGGTGATGCAGCAATGCCATTTTTCTTGTATTTTTAAAAATTGCCATAGCCACCCCACTCTTCAGCAATCATCACCCTGTTGGGTAAGTGACTATCAGCATCCAAGGAAGATCCTCCACCAGGAAAAAGATTACAACTCGATGAAATCTCAGTTGATATTTAGCCTTTATTAGCAATAAAGTACATTTAATTAAGGTCTGCATATTTTTTTTTCTTTTTTTTAGATATAATGTTATTTCCCACTCAAAAGACAACAGTATAATGTACACATAAGTTTTATATGCACTGAGAAAACAGAAAATTGATTTGATTCCCTTTATTGCTGTATTTGATTTACTGCAGTGGTCTGGAACCTTGTAATATCTCTGAGGTATGCCTATATCACCCTCTGAAAGAAGCAAAACTGAAAAGGCTACATATTGTGTGATTCCAATGTACAAAATTCTGGAAAAGGTAAAACTATGAAGATAGCAAAAGACCAGTAGTTGCCAAGAGTTCAGGTGGGAAAGGAATGAACAGGCTGAACACAGAGTTTTTAGAGCAGTAAAAGTATGCTACACAATCCTTCAGTGATATATTTCATTACATATTTGTCAAAATGCATAGAATATGCAACACCAAGAGTGAATGCCAATATAAACTATAGACTTTAGGTGGCAATAACATGTCAGTGTAGGTTCATGGATTTTAACAAATGCACTGCTGCACTGTGGGATGTTGATATTTGAGGAGGCTATGCACATGTGGGGACAGTGGGCATATGGGAACTCTCTATACTTTTATTTATTTATCTATTTATTTTAAATCTTCCAAGATTCATTGTTTATGCACCACACCCAGTGCTCCATGCAATACATGCTTTCCTTAATATGCACCACCAGGCTCACCCAACCCTCTCCCCTCCTCCACTCGAAAATCCTTGGTTTGTTTCTCAGAGTCAACAGTCTCTCATGGTTTGTCTCCCCCTCCAATTTCCCCCAACTCATGTCTCCTCTCCAACTCCCAGTGTCCTCCTTGTTATTCCTCATGCTCCACAAGTAAGTGAAACCATATGATAATTGACTCCCTCTGCTTGACTTATTTCACTGAGCATAATCTCCTCCAGTCCCATCCATGTTGATACAAAAGTTAGGTATTCATCCTTTCTGATGGAGACATAATATTCCATTTATATATAGACCATATCTTCTTTATCTATTTGTCTGTTGAAGGGCATCTTGACTCTTTCCACAGTTTGGCAAATGTGGCCATTGCTGCTATGAACATTGGGGTACAGATAGCTTTTCTTTTCACTACATCTGTATCTTTGGGGTAAATACCCATAGTGCAGTTGCAGGGTCATAGGGTAGCTCTATTTTTAATTTCTTAAGAAATATCTGCACTGTTTTCCAAAGCAGCTGCTCCAACTTGCATTCCCACAAACAGTGTAAGAGGGTTTCCCTTTCTCAATCTCTTCTCCAACACTTGTTATTTACTGTCTTGTTAATTCTGGCCATTCTAACTGGTGTAAGGTGGTATCTCAATGTGGTTTTGATTTGAATCTCGCTGATTTTTAATGATGATGAACATTTTTTCATGTGTCTGTTAGCCATTTGTATGTCCCCTTTGAAGAATTGTCTGTCTTCTGCACATTTTTTGACATGATTATCTGTTTTGTGTGTGTTGAGTTTGAGGAGTTCTTTCTAGATCCTGGATATCAGCCCTTTGACTGTATTGTCATTTACGTATATCTTCTCCCATTTTTTGGGTTGCCTCTTTGTTTTGTTGACTATTTCCTTTGCTGTGCAAAAGCTTTTGATCTTGATGAAGTCCCAAAAATTCATTTTTGCTTTTGTTTCCTTTGCCTTTGGAGACATATCTTTTTTTTTTTAATTTTTTATCTTTTATAAACATATATTTTTATCCCCAGGGGTACAGGTCTGTGAATTGCCAGGTTTACACACTTCACAGCACTCACCAAAGCACATACCCTCCCCAATGTCCATAACCCCACCCTCCTTCTCCCAGTAGCTGTTTGTCCTTCTTTTGCTCAGCTTCTTTATTCTCTGTCATTTGGTCTTCTATATCACTAATTCTTTCTTCTGCCTCATTTATCCTAGCAGTGAGAGCCTCCATTTTTAATTGCACCTCATTAATAGCTTTTTTTATTTCAACTTGGTTAGATTTTAGTTCTTTTATTTCTCCAGAAAGGGCTTTTATATCTCCCGAGAGGGTTTCTCTAATATCTTCCATGCCTTTCTTGAGCCCGGCTAGAACCTTGAGAATTGTCATTCTGAACTCTTGGTCTGACATATTACCAATGTCTGTATTGATTAGGTCCCTAGCCTTCGGTACTGCCTCTTGTTCTTTTTTTTTGTGGTGAATTTTTCTGCCTTGTCATTTTGTCCAGATAAGATTATATGAAGAAGCAAGTAAAATATTAATAGGGTGGCAATAACCCCAGGAAAATATGCTTTAACCAAATCAGAAGAGATCCCAAATTGTGAGGGGGGAGAAAGGGGATAAAAAAAGGTTCAAAAAGAAAGAAAGGAAAAAAAAAAGAAAAAAAAGAATTAAAAAAATATAAAAACGAAATATATATATATATTAGATAAACTAGTTCAAAACGTTAAATAAGAAAAGGGTAAAAGAAAAAAAAATATTTATCAGAAGAAGAAAAAAGAATGAAAAAGAAAAAAGTTAAATTAACTGCAAGACTAAAAAATTTACAGGGAGAAAGCCATGAGTTCTGCTTTGCTTTCTCCTCCTCTGGAATTCTGCTGCTCTCCTTGGTATTGAAACCGCACTCCTTGGTAGGTGAACTTGGTCTTGGCTGGATTTCTTGTTGATCTTTTGGCGGAGGGGCCTGGTGTAGTGATTCTCAAGTGTCTTTGCCCCAGGCAGAATTGCACCGCCCTTACCAGGGGCCGGGCTGAGTAATCCGCTCGGGTTTGCTTTCAGGAGCTTTTGTTCCCTGAGCGCTTTCCGTAGAGTTCTGGAGGACGGGAATACAAATGGTGGTTCCTGGTCTCCGGCCCAGAGGAGCCAAGAGCCCAGGGCCCCACTCCTCAGTGCGCCCTCAGAGAACAGCGCCTAGTTACTCCCGTCTGCCTGACCTCCGGCCGCGCTCCGAGCTCACCGAGCCTGCGACCAGTTCAAGGTAACCCCGAGCTGTGAGCTTACTGTCGGCTCTGTCTCTGTAGCCGGCTTTCCCCTTCCAATACCCACAAGCTCTGCGACACTCAGACACCCCGATCCTTCTGTGACCCTGTGGGACCTGAGGCCACGCTGATCCCGCGTGGGCTTCACCCCTGTTTAGCCTCTGGAGCGATGTCCCTCAGCAGAACAGACTTTTAAAAGTCCCAATGTTGTGCTCCGTTTCTCCACCGCTTGCCAGGAGCCAGCCCCTCCCCCCTGGGGTCTATCTTCCCGTCACTTTGGATTCACTTCTCTGCCAGTCCTACCTTTCAGAAAGTGTTTTTTTTTTTTTTTTCTTTTTCTGTTTCCAGAATTGCTGTTCTTCTTCTCTTCGATCTGCTGATGGATTTGCAGGTGTTTGCAATCTTTAGATAAGTTATCTAGCTGATCTCCTGCTAGCTGAAGTAGTCTGCTAGTAGACTGCTACTTCTCCGCCATCTTGACTCCTCCTCCCTGATCGCCTTTGGAGACATATCTTAAAAGAAGTTGCTGTGGCTGATATCGAAGAGGTTACTGCCTATGTTCTCCTCTAGGATTCCTACCTCACATTGAGGTCTTTTATCCATTTTGAGTTTATTTTTGTGTATGGTGTAAGAGAATGGTTGAGTTTTTTCTTCTATACATAGCTATCCAATTTTCCCAGCACCATTTATTGAAAAGACTGTCTTTTTTTCCACTGCATATTTTTTCCTGCTTTGTTGAAGATTATTTGACTGTAGAGTTGTGGGTCAATATCTGGGCTCCCTACTCTGTTCCACTGGTCCAAGTGTCTATTTTTGTGCCAGTACCATGCTGTCTTGGTGATCATAGCTTTGTAGTAAAGCTTGAAGTCAGGTGACATGATGTCCCCAGTTTTGTATTTCTTTTTCAACATTTCCTTAGCAATTTGGGGTCTCTTTTGGTTCCATACAAATATTAGGATTGTTTGTTCCAGCTCTTTTAAAAATGCCAGTGGAATTTTAATCAGGATGGCATTGAAAGTATAGATTGCTCTAGGCAGTATAGACATTTTAACAGTGTTTATTCCTCCAGTCCATGAACTCTCTATACTTTCTGTTTAAATTTTTTGTGACCAAATACTGTTCTAATACTAAAGCTTATTAATTAAAAAAATCTTATGTAATTAAAAAGCTTTGGGCCTCGCCTTTTACAAAAAGACAAAATATACAAAGAAACCAGGGATGTGTAAGTTTGAAAATAGATTGTGAGTTCTAGCCATTCAACTC
The DNA here is from genome assembly GCF_022355385.1 of Mustela nigripes. Taxonomy (NCBI): domain Eukaryota; kingdom Metazoa; phylum Chordata; class Mammalia; order Carnivora; family Mustelidae; genus Mustela; species Mustela nigripes. The sequence goes on from NC_081559.1 coordinate 183,943,743, forward strand.
TGAACTTAAGTATTTACTGATGGCTTTTAGAGGAGCTGATGTTATGGAAGGCATAGTTACACCTTTGAACTGCTTTTAAGGCAATGGTTCTCAAAGTGTGGCTGTGGACCATCAGAGCCAGCATCATCCAGGAACATCTTAGAAATGCATATTTTCAGGCCTTATTTCAGACCTACTAATCAGGTATTGGGATTGGGTCCAGCTATCAGCATGATGAAGCTCTCTAAGTGATTCTAATGCTTGCTGTGAGTAAGCTAAGAGTAAGAGTAAGAGCTCCTATCTATTTTTATTTGAAATTTATTATGTTTGGTTAGCCACTGTACTGTACATTAGTCCTTGATGCAGCATTCGATGATTCATTAGTGAAGTATAATATCCAGTGCTAATCATAGCATCTGCCCTCCTCAATACCCATCACCCTATCTTAAGATGTGAATGTGCTGCATTCAACCAGTTCTTATCTGAATTCTTCACAGGTATTTCCATCTATTAGGGTCTGTGGTTGCATAGAAAGAAACTGTCTTAGTCTGTTTTAAGTTAAAGAAAAAGAAAGAAAGAAAGAAAGAAAGAAAGAAAGAAAGAAAGAAAGAAAAGTTTATACTAGAAGTTTTTCTGAGTAACTTCCAGAATCAAAGAGAGACACAACCAGACATTAGGAAGAGTAACCAAGGAAACAAATTTTTATAGGGAGCATTTTTAAATTGATTTTCTTTAAGCTGATTTCTGGACAAATCTGACTTGACTGAAATCCAGAGTACTAGAATGCAGTCTGCAAGTGGCAGAGAGAGGAGTGCGTGGCACTATAACCAACAGTCTCAGTAGGTCCCTTCCCAGTGGCTGCTCTAGTGAGATGGGTGGTAGAGCAGCAAAACACCCAATGTTGACTCTAGAAAGGCAGTATGACACAGTACAAAGTGTATGGGCTCTGGCACTGGATGTGCCTGAATTTGAGTCCCAACTTTGTTGCTATTAACCTTACCACCTTGGAGAAACTACATAACCAGCTTAAGCATCAGTTACAAAATGAGTAGGGTTGACATGTGGTTTAGAGAAAATGTAGACAAAGCACCTGACACACAGTAGGTAGTAACTTTCATTGGGACACTAACACCAATCTTTGAATCACCAACTATTATTTATTTTACCTCCCACAGGTTTTGGGAGGGTTCCTTGGATGCCATGTATGTACTACCTAAATGTTACCCAATGGTGCCCTAGGGGTCAGAACAGGTTCCCAACATGCCCCACACTTCCAGAGATTAAATTCAGCTGTAGAGGATTTATCTGAAGGTGGGGGAAAGTAGCCTTTGAAATAAAGTCATTAGGGGCTGTCCTACTCATTGTATTCCAGCAAAGGGAATGAGTCACCATTTCCCTGCCAACATGTATGTGTAAATACAGACCAGAGTTAAGCAACTAGCTGTTCTTGCTTTATTCTCTGTGGCCCTAACCTGCTGTCATAGCAGCAGCTTTTGAAATGGAGAAAAATGCAATGATTGCATGACCTAATTCAGGCCTGGTGCTTCAAGCGGAAAACATGTGTGGGCCTCTCTCTTTCATACACACACTCAGAGCCTAGAGCAATCAGCAGGGATTTTGAAACAGGCCCTTGTGGAAATAAATCCAGGGTCCTACACCTACCTATTACATAACTAGAGGTTAAAGAAACAAAGCCCTGTGGCTGGGTGTGCCTGGGTATGCAAGCCAGAGACATACACACCAGATACCAGAGCCCTACCCTGTCCTTACTAAGCAGAAAAAGAAAGCCAGAAATGACCTTTATATCAGGGATGGCTAGAAAGCTATTTTCTGAAAAGGATCAAGTGGGAGAAGGGAAGAGAAGATAACATCTGTGAGCACCTATTAGATATTAGAAAGCAGGCTTGATGGCTTTGCTAAGTATATCTTGATCTTCACAACACTTCCCAGTTTTTGAGCTGAGCATGGTAAGGTCATAATTATCACATGATGGATGAAGAAACTGAAACCAGAAAAGTGAAATCAGCTTGCTAGGGAATGGCAGCAGCAGGCACACAAAAAATCATGTGTGGCCACCACCACATTCTAGCTCAACATCCTGCTGGAGTGGGAAAGAGACAGGGCCAGGCCCCCAGTGCTACTTGCCCCTATCCCAGTGAGGTGGGCTGTACCAATGAGATGAGGGGCGAATTGCCATTCACCTTTATTTGAGGCAGCCTCAGCCCAGTAGGGGTGTGACATCTTTCCAGAACAGAAGAAGTTATGTGCAATACCTAGTAGCCAAAAGTTGAAAAAGGTTATGCACTTTGATACAGAGATAAACTCTGGGGCTTCCCAACCTTACCTTCATCTTTGCATGGGATTCTCAGAGAGAAAAAAGACAACAGATTCACAAGGCAAAGGCATTCAATGCGTTGTCCAAGACACAATAAGTTTATTATTTTCATTTATTTTTCCATCTTGAAATGTGATGGTCATGAAAAGCTAATTTTGCTAATGACTTCTGAAGTCCAATCAGTGTCAATGTCTAATCAAGCCAAAAAATGGACTGCCCAAATTTTTAAAAATAATTCCTTCCTTCTTGTCTATATACATTGCTTTAGTCACTTAAATAAAATACATATTTATGGATGACCATTCTGTGTCAGACATTATGCTCATTGGAGACATGGCAAAACTAATTAAGAGAGACACCTGCCCTTAAGGACTCTCAGTCCAGGAGTGAAAAACAAGACCTGGGCAATGATACATGTACATGCAGGGCAGTGAAAGGCAGGGGTGACACCCACTAGACACAGGGAGAAGTAGAGAAGGACAATGTCTCAAGCAGAAGGACAACCATGAGCATAAGCAGAGAGGCATGAGGGAGTGTCATGATTTTGGGAAATAGAGAGTAATCCAAAAAGTTGGACTGAAAAGCTTGAGAAAGATATAAAAGGAGATGAAAGTGGAGAAATAGATAGATTAGGAAGGAGGTTAATGTTTTGCCCAAGATCACAAGGTTTTTCAGGTAGTAGGCATGGGACTCAAGGTTTTTGCTTCAAATTATAGAGATCTGTCAACTCTACCAAGGTAATCTGTTTATAAATATGCTCCCTGGCCTTCCGTGACTATTGAAACCTGATTTAAAAATGGAAGGATTTATTGTGTATCCTTGTGATAAGTCCATTTTAAATCGTACTTTTTTTTTTAAGATTTTATTTATTTATTTGACAGAGATCACAAGTAGGCAGAGAGGCAGGCAGAGAGAGAGGAGGAAGTGGGCTCCCCGCTGAGCAGAGAGCCCAATGCGGGGCTTGATCCCAGGACCCTGAGATCATGACCTGAGCCGAAGGCAGAGGCTTAACTCCCTGAGCCACCCAGGTGCCCCTAAATCATACTTTTTAACCCACTGAGCCACCCAGGCGCCCCTAAATCATACTTTTTGATGTTAGTATCTTTTATGATGATTCTTCTATGGGCAAATACAATCTCTATTGCTGATCAGTAATATAGATTACTGGATAACTGGATGGAATACTTGATAACCTCTTGATGTTTGGCTACAGTTAAAATAAGCACTTCCAAAGGTCCCAAGCCACTTGTCCATCTACTATTCATCTCTTCTTCTCCATGCATGTTGATTTTTACATGTATACTACTATTCAGCTCTTCCTTCCCTCTTTCTCTTTATCTTCCTATCTGGGCACTCTCCTAGAACACATAATTTTGGAGTCCCAGATCACCATAAAAGAAGCCCAGCTATCTGAATCCACCATGGTACAGTGACCAGTAGACAGACAGCACAGGTAGAGAAAGATGCCCAGAGGGCCCCACTTTTGAGTCTTTCCAACCCAAGTATCAGACTAAAGAATCCTTTGAGATGCCCTTAGCTCCAGCTACCATCTGAAAACAACCTCCTAGTACACCCCAATTCTAGAAAGCCCAGTCATGCTGCTCCTGATTTCTTGACCCTCAGAAATGGAAAGATTATATATAATGTCTGTTACCTAAGATAGTATGTTTTGAGGTGACTTATTATGCAGCAGTAAGTGACACATTTCTAAAGGGTGTTTATGGAAGGATTGTAATGGAAAGGCCAAATGATACAGAATACCATTTTTGACAGTGCATGTCCCTCTGTATCTTTGATGGGATGTTCTTTCTCTTCTCTTTATCTACCCAAACTTGCCCATGTTTGAAGGTTCAGTTGAGATCTTAACTTCTCAAACTACTTCTGATCATCCTAATGTATAATGATCTCTATCTTCTTTGAGGTCAGACCAAGGGTTCACAGGCCTGCCTGAAAAGCAGAATCCCTGCTGAGTTTGTTAAAGAAATGCATGCATACGCCCTACCCTGGACCTACTGAATCATAATCAACAGGGTGGGAACCAAGCATCTTTACTGGTCTGACATCAGTTGGTAGATTGGTATAGAGCAGCTTTTGGAAACCGTTCATCTGGACCATGAATCTGGGCACAGGATTACTCACTGCCTTGTAATAGCCTCTCACTGCAATACTGTCTTTAAATTTTTTAAGAGAACTACCCTGTTTCTTTGTTCATTCACTTAATGGAAATTAACTGGGTACTTGCTATTTTCTGGGCATTGTACTAGGTGATGGCGATATAGAGATGAGTAAGCACTAGGACCTATCTCAAAGAGATCTCAGGCATTACTGCCGGGCAAAAGACTGGGCAATGACTCAGAGAGGGAGGCAGTCAGAGGTGGAATGCAGTGGCATGTCAGCTGGTACTAATGATTCCTGAAGCTCTTGTAGGCACAGTCAACCCAGCAAACAGGTAGGACCAAGATGGCAAGGCTGCATATCATTTGTTCTCCTTCCTTCTACCATTCCTGTTCATACACACGTTATTTCCCCACTTCAAGGCTTTCTCTGATATTCAATAATCCAATTTTACCTATAGAGAACTGTCTTCAGGGAGGACCAAACAATGTATTCTCTGAGGTCTGTACCCTCCAAGGGATTGCTTTGCCTGTAGGAAAATCAACACTGTAACAAACCCTTTTTAAACCATATATTAAATACTTATTATATTCCAGGCTATTGTGCAAAAGCATTTTCTCCATTCTCTCCTCAGGCATCTCTTTGAGGTAATTATTTATATTTTACCCCTGTCTCCCCCATCATCTCTCTTACTGCTACAACTGCCTCTGTGTCTAACCTACTTGGTACTTCCAGTGATAGGCTCCCTGTCATCTATGTCTAGTCTGGCTCCAGTTAATATAGACATCTGCTACCTCAGAATATGTTTCCAACATTTCACTCAAACCTAGTACATTATTTTCCTACCTCTGCTATAAAAATATTACCACAGCTCAGTGACTTAAATGAACATAAATTTATTATCTTATAGTCCTTGAGGTTAGAAGTCCCAAATGAGTCTTTCTGGGCTAAAATCAAAATGAAATTCTTCCTGGAGACTCACAGGAAGAATCCATTCCCTTGCCTCTTAGAGAGCCTGGAAGCTGTCTGCATTCCTTAGCTCATGAGTTCTTCCTCTGGCTTCAAAGCCACTCTGACATCCTGCTTCCTTCTTGTAAGGATTGTTGAAGATTTCATTGAGCCCACATGAATAATCCAGGATAATCTTCCCATCCCAACATCCTTAATTTAACCTACTGTGCAAAGGCCCTTTTTCTATGTACGTTAAAATATTTACAGCTTTGATGGGAGTTAGGATGTGAACATTTTTGAGGTGGGGAAAATTATTCTGCCTGTCTTATCCACATATCCTGAGGAGTGGATTGCACCACTGGTTCTAAGTTATCTTCCTGTGCAACTTCCACTGGACATCTCTCATCCAAGGATTGGAGGAAAAGAAACTGAAGTCAGTGCCAGAACTGCTAGGTTTCCTTTCCAGAGCTGAACTGAATCTAAGAGTATAGAATACTCATCCATCCATTATAGAGTCTCATTATCTTTATCAATCATCTGATCCCACAAAGTCTACTCTCCCCTAAATTGAAGTTTTCCTTGGTCACTGACAAAGGAAGGCCCTCCTTCAGGTAATATTTCCTCCTCACTTTAACTTTGTGAGTTTCCTCTCCTGTCACCTATCCCTTATACCTACTGCATCTGGCAGAATGTACCTTTTTAGACCATATGGACCATCCACATTCTGCCTCTCCAGTTCATCTTTAGACATACCCTATTCACTATAATCCTCTAATTGAAAGATGTTTATTGACCCACATCCCACCTCAATTTTTTTTCTTTGTATTAGACTCTATACTTTATCTTTTCAACAACACTTCTGCCTTTCCTTTGCTTTGAACTTCAGTGTCATTCACCCTATCTATAGATGAATCTCTACAGAGTTTTTCAGCCTTGTCTCTACATTCTGGGAGTAATGAGAATAAATTACATAGCTGAGCAGATGGGCATTGTTATAAACTTAAGGTCACCAACAGCAACTGATACCTCAGCTCTACTCCCCAACCTAACAATTTTTCACCCATTGCCTCCTCTCCTTTACAAATTCAGGATCTTTCTCTTTTCATCGCATTTCAAAGCTCTGCCTGTTGTCTTCTTACTTCTCACAATGTTTCCCTCCTGCCGATTCTCAGAGCATTTGTCTGTACTTTTTTTGCGGCATCTGAATTTTTCTCCCTGGGAACATATCATACAGAGTTCTTACCTTCTTCACAACTTCATGAGTCTTAAAAGTAGGTTTCACTACTTTTGGTCTTTACTCTTTTTATCCCCTAGACAGAGAACCCCAAATGCAAATTTTCTAAATGCATGAATGAATGCATAAACATAAAACATCAGTGCTTTCTTCAGTGACACCACCATGATAAGTTGAAAATTCACTCAGCTGGGCCTATGAAAGATAGTACTGTCCTTTAACAATATATTTTTTGCCAATAGGGAACTCAGAAAAATCTCCAGTCACTTATAGTGACAAGATTTCTTTCTCAAGCTTGCAAATTCCTATTGTAAAAATAAGCAAACAGAAACAGCAACTAAAAAAAATAATAATGATGAGATGTGTGTATATGTTGATAGACATAGAAATCTTTCAAAAACAAGCTCTTGACAAAACATTGAAATTTCATGTTTTTGCTAAAACAGTGTAATGATAGAGTCCCTAAATTATTTTCAGTCTCCACATTCCTGGTATTTTAACCTATCCTGGTGGAGCCAAAAGAGGAGTGGTGATAAAGTAGGTGGAGGGAACAGAGGAAAGATTTAAGGAGATGCTTCCAAGATAAATCACAGAAAATGGAACACCCCTTCCAGAAATGAGGCTCCATGCAGCTTTTGACAATGGTTCAAAGCTGTCACGCTTCTTTAATTCATAGATGCGTCAGCTGAGAAAGGTTTCAGTATTCCCACCGAAACCAGAACTACTTCAGATTTATGTGATCCACACCCTTGGAATCAAGGCACTAACATGTTCTGCTCCGGGCACTGAAAAGCTTAGCAGCTCCCTTTCAAAAAGGAAGGTTTCCTGTAAAACAAATGGAGCCAATCACAGGTGGAGCAGATCCAGGCTGTTATGGGAGCTCACGTGGCTCAGGTGAGATTGGCCTAAAAAAGATTTATATCTATGTTTCACCTCACTCCTCTTTCCACTGAGCTACTCCGCATGGGCTTTGTGAGCTTCAGTAGCTGGGCAGACCGTGCTGTGTGTTGGTGAGGCTTTCGCCATACACTCTGCCCTTGGGGTGCCCGGGTGGCTCAGTTGGTTAAGTGACTGCCTTCGGCTCAGATCATGATCCCGGAGACCTGGGATTGAGTCCCACTTCAGGATCCCAGCACCATGGGAAGTCTGCTTCTCCCTCTGACCTCCCCTCTTCCTCTGACCTCCCCTCCCCTCTCATGAGAGCATGGTCTCATGCTCTCTCACTCTGTCTCTCTCTCTCTCTCAAACAAATAAATAAAATCTTAAAAAAACAAAAAACACTCAGCCCTTGCCTAATTTCCCCCGCTCAGTGTCAGGTATATGACTCAGCATCCCTGGGAATCCAGTGATGATGGGTAATTGTCCTTTAATGCCAAACTGATGAGTTCTTGAAGCACTTAACTATGGTTAACTAATTAAGCTACATATAAATAATCACCCGTTATGGCTAAAGACCAAGTGGAGGCTAAGGTCATCAGCAGAAAGGCAGAATCATTTGCTAAGGTTCAGCTTCTCCATTTATTGTCGAAGTTCATTGGGATTTTTTTTTTTTTCACATAAGAAGTTTTTATTTAATTAAAGTCACCACGAGCAAGTGAGAAATTAAGTGAATTTCTCTGTAAGAACAATTACTAAGCAGGGCATATGCCCCTTTGGGAGTCTTTAATAGATCTGTTTTTGGGGACAGGGCACAGGGTTCAAACTAGTCTGAGAAGTGCTCCTAAAATGGCTTGTTTCCCAATCTCCATTTGAAACAGTGAGCTCACTATCACTATTGGGATTCCATAATGATATTGTCAAGTTTTAGGGGGAAGAAAATAAGTGGATAACCACTGAAGTTGAAATGCTTGAATTTTAAATTTTGCACCTTACTGTGGGAATATAGGCCTATTTATTTAAACTTGATGTCAACCAGGTGCTCAACTATAGCTGCACAAGTGAATCATTGTTGGTGACTTAAAAAGTTCTGGAGCCAAAAAGTGTCATCCTGAATATTGTGTGTCATTAAGTCTTGGGGGAGTTTGTGTGTGTGTGTGAACATGTGTACAGCTATGTGTACGTTGTGTACACATACATATATATACAAACATATATCCCTATGTATGTATATGTATATTTAAAGTTAATATGGAATGGTCTTCCATCTTTTTGTGTCTTCTTCAACTTCTTTCATGAGTGTTCTATAGTTACTCGAGTACAGATCCTTTACGTTTTTGCTTAGGTTTATTCCCAGGTGTCTTATGACTCTTGGTGCTATAGTAAATGGAACTGATTCTCTAATTTCCCTTTCTGTATTTACATTGTTAGTGTATAAGAAAGCAGCTGATTTCAATACATTGATTTTATTTATACCCTGCCACATTACTGAATTGCTGAGTGAGTTCTAGTAGTTTTGGGGTGGAGTCTTTTGGGTTTTCCATCTCAAGTATCATGTCATCTGAGAGGAGAGAGAGTTTGACTTCTTCATTGCCAATTTGAATACCTTTTATTTCTCTTTTTGTCTGAATGCTGTTGCTAAGACTTCTAATACTATGTTGAACAAAAGTGGTGAAAGTGAGCATCCTTGTCGTGTTCCTGATCTCAAAGGGAAGGCTGTCAGCATTTTTTTCCATTGAGGATGATATTCGCTGTGGGTTTTTCATAGACAGTTTTTATGAAGTTCAGGATTGTTTCCTCTAACCCTATACTTTGAAGTGTTTTAATCAGGAACAGATGCTGGATTTTGTCAAATGCTTTTTCTGCATGATTTGAGAGGACTATGTGTTTCTTCTCTCTTCTCTTATTGATTTGTTCTAACACATTGATTAATTTGTGAATGTTGAACCACCCTTGCAACCGAGGGATAAATCCCACCTTGTCATGGTGGATAATATTTTTAATGTACTGTTGGATCCTATTAGCTAGGATCTTGTTGAGAATCTTAGCATCCATATTCATCAGGGATATTGATCAGAAATTCTCCTTTTTGATGGGAAGACCATTCCATGCTCATGGGTCAGAAGAATAAACATTGTTAAAATGTCTATATTGCCTAGAGAATCTATACTTTCAATGCCATTCCAATGAAAATTCCACTGCCATTTTTCAAAGAGCAGGAGCAAACAATCTTTTTTTTTTTTTTTAAAGATTTTATTTATTTTATTTGACAGACAGAGATTACAAGTAGGCAGAGAGACAGGCACAGAGAGAGGAAGGGAAGCAGGCTCCCTGCTGAGCAGAGAGCCCAATGCGGGGCTTGATCCCAGGGCCCTGGGATCATAACCTGAGCCGAAGGCAGAGGCTTTAACCCACTGAGCCACCCAGGTGCCCCAGGAGCAAACAATCTTAAAATTGTATGGAATCAAAAGAGACCTCAAATTGCTACAAAATGTTGAAAAAGAAAAACAAAACTGGGGGCATCACTTTGCCTGATTTCAAGCTTTGCTACAAAGCTGTGATCACCAAGACAGCATGGTACTGACATAAAAACAGACACACAGACCAGTGGAACAGAGTAGAGAGCATATATATGGATCCTCAACTCTATGGTCAAATAATCTTCAACAAAGCAGGGAAATAATATATACAGTGGAAAAAAGACTGTCTCTTCAATAAATGGTGCTGGGAAAATTGGACAGCTATGTGTAGAAGAATGAAACTCAGCCATTCTCTTACACCATACACAAAGATAAACTCAAAATGGATAAAAGACCTCAATGTGAGGCAGGAATCCATCAGAATCCTAGAGGAGAACATAGGCAGTAACCTCTTTGACATCGGCCACAGCAACTTCTTTTAAGATATGTCTCCAAAGGCAAAGGAAACAACAAAAAAATGAATTTGGGGGACTTCACCAAGATCAAAAGCTTCTTCACAGCAAAGGAAACAGTCAACAAAACAAAGAGGCAACCCACGGAATGGGAGAAGATATTCGCAAATGACAATACAGACAAAGGGCTGATATCCAAGATCTAGAAAGACTCCTCAAACTCAACACATACAAAACAGATAATCATGTCCAAAAATGGGCAGAACACATGATCAGACACTTCTCCAATGAAGACATACAAATGGCTACCAGACACATGGAAAAATGCTCATCATCATTACAAATCAGGGAAAGTCAAATCAAAATCATATTGAGATACCACATTATACCAGTTAGAATGGCCAAATTAATAAGACAGTAAACAATGTGTATTGGGGAGGATGTGGAGAAAGAGGAGCCCACTTACACTGTTGGTGTGAATGTAAGTTGGTGCAGCCACTTTGGAGAACAGTGGGGAGATTCCTTAAGAAATTAAAAATAGAGATTCCCTATGATCCTGCAATTGCACTACTGGGTATTTACCCTAAAGATACAGATGTAGTAAAAAGAAGCACCATCTCTACCCCAATGTTCATAGAAGCAATGGCCACAGTTGCCAAACTGTGGAAAGAACCAAGATGCCCTTCAATGGACAAGTGAATAAGGAATGGATAAGGAAGATGTGGTCCATATATTCTATGGAGTATTATGCCTCCATCAAAGGATGAATACCCAATTTTTTTATCAACATGGACGGGACTGGAAGAGATTATGCTGAGTGAAATAAGTCAAGGAGAGAGAGAGAGTCAATTACCATATGGTTTTGCTTATTTGTGGATGACATGGAGGACATGGGGAGATGGAGAGGAGAGGGAGTTGGGAGAAGTTGGAGGGGGAGACATACCATGAAAGACTGTGGACTCTGAAAAACAATCTGAGGTTTTGGGAGGGCGATTGGGTGATCCTGGTGGTGGGTATTATGGTGGTGGGTATTATGGCATGTATTTCATGGAGCACTGGGTGTGATGCATGAACAATGAATTCTGGAACACTGAAAAAAGATTTAAAAAATAAATAAAAAATAAAGTTAATATGGATGAATTGATGCATCAATATTTACTTGATCAATAATCAAAATAAAATTAGTGAGCTGAAATTGATTTTTCATTCAACAGATATTGAGTGCCCACTCAATACAAAGAACTGTGATGAATAAAACAGGGTCCTGCCCCAGAAGAATTTATGGTAACTTTCAACCACTGGGCAAGAAAAATATTCATCTTAGCAGGATTTTCTACATCTGGTACAGACATTGACTCATGGTAGAATTGCAATACCCATTCTTACATGAACAAGTGATCTTATGTCTTTCCTACCGTATGTGTGCATATACATATATCTGTATACATATATATATATATATATATATATATAATTATATTAATATATATATTACTCTTTTCTCTTGAGGCAGCTTTTTTTAGGGTTTGTCAGTGTTCTTGTATGTTCTCTCAGTTACTGAACTTGCGCTGATCCCTCCCTCAACAGGGATTTGATGCTCCCTGTCTCCCCTCTTCCCACCATTCTTAGCTTAGTTGACTTCTGTGCACCCTCCAAATATCACTGGAAAGACCACTTACCCATGGCAGCCTCCCTTGACATCTGTTACAGACCCTGTCTTCTGTATGAACAACTTAAATCCACCTCTTTGTTCATACTCTCTCATGAGACCATATTTCTTTCACTCAGGATTCTTTTATAAGCTTGAAATTCTATAGTCAGAAATGCACTTATTTCTTTTAAATTTTTTTTAACTTTATAATTTTTTATTATGTTAGTTTTTTCTTTAGTATGTCTCTTTAATACCTCACCAGATAGGAAGTACGAAGACAGGCACACATTGCCTCCAGTGTACCTCCAGAAGTTCATGCTTCCTGCATACAGTAAGTTCTCATGAAGTATTTGCATCCAAGAACTGTAGGAATGAATAAGTAAATGGTAGAGAGAGGTCCTCTTGTCAATACAAGAGTTGAGAGGTAACAAGTAGTCACAGGGATTTAATAGCAGAATTGTGTACTTCTTGCAAAAACAAACAAACAACAACAACAACAAAAAAAAACCAACAACAACAACAATAAAAAACCACCCAGGACTAAAGAAGTAAGAATAGTAGTAAGAGAACAACCATTCTCCTTGCTCCTTGCCCCAGAAAAATAAACAGAGTGCCATTTGTGTAGTATAAATGATGTTCCTTGAGCACTGTTTTACCAGCCATGCTGGTGCTGGTGAAAAGCTCAGGCGTGGCAGTCAAGCTCTGGGATTATTCTTCTCATTTTATCCCTTTGCTTTCACCATTTGACAAATGGAAGCATCTTAATCAATAAACTGGAAATGCAACCTCACACCATGCTTAGGAGAGCAGACTCAGGAAACAGACTGCCTCAGTTGAACTCCTAGCTGTACCTCAAATAAGTGGGATAATAGGAAAAGAGCTTCTGTTCTATACCTAGTTTTACTGATTTATGAAATGGGAAAACAGAGAAACAGCATACTGGAATTGTGCAGAGAATTAAATAATATAAAGTAAATAAGGGGCCTCACTCATATTGCAGCATACCTTAAATTCTCACAATTTTACTCGTGCTCAAATATTCTTAGCTGGATTGAGAATGAAAAGGGAAACACAGGAACTAGCCTTTGTAGAAAACCTACTATGTGTCAGGAATGGCCAGAGTACTTTGGATCAGGTTAATCCTCACTATAGTTCCAAGAGGTGGTTAAAAGTTAACTAGAAGGAGTTTATATACCTCACCAATCTCTACAATGAGGCCTTTTGGTATCTCGTTCTCCTGCTGTGGGATGTTGACTCTTCAAGGAAAAGAAATAGTGTATCTTGCTGGGACTACTTCTCAAAGAATTTATGGTTAAAGGAAATCCCTTACAATCCATTAAGACAATATTTGTACCCATGGTAAGTCTCTCCACTTTGAAAGCAATAGTCATTCAGAGTTCTCCATGCACAACCTCAAAGACTGTTGAACCTAAACCATTCATATAGAGAAGAGCATAAGACTTGGCATAACAAAGTCCTGGTGGCTTTGGGGCTTTAAATCAGATCCCTAACTGCTCTGAATTTTAATTTCTTCTTCTTCTTCTCCTCATTCTGTTCTTCCTCCTCCTCATTCATCTCCTTCTCTGACTCCCTCTTCCTCTTCTTCTTCCTCTTCTTCTTCCTCCTTTTTTCTTCCTTCTTTTTTTAAATGGGAAGGTTAAATTGGGGTTGTAACACCAGACTTACCTACCTCCTAGTGTTGTACTGAGAGTTAAATCAGTACCACTCAAAGCATGGTCTGTCCATGAGCTACCTTCTACCCTACAGGTGGCAGTCTCAGCCCAGACCTACTGACTTAGAATTTCTGGGGGTAGGGGTCGAGGGCTATCTTTTAACGATATTCTTCAAGGTGACTCCTCTACATATTAAAGCATTTTGTAAAGTGTAAAACATTATGGAAACTAGAAGTCCTGCCCAACTCTCCTTGACCCATATTCTGTCTCCTCTTCTCCTTACTCCTACTTTCCTCAATCCCTCTTTTCTATTTTTCATTCCCTTCCATCTACTTTACTTCTTCCTCCTGTCACTAAACTGAATATATTTTGTCTGTAGAAAGTCTGTACCCTTCTGATCTTCTGGGTTCTGTAAACACTAAGTGTTGACATCATGTTTGATAAATGGATGCATGGACAAATGAACAAATTGCATAGGGTATCCAGCAATATTAGTATTTTTTCTTTATATACACTAAATCTTACTCATATGCATAATGGTTTTCCTTCAACAAATCTCAAGTGCTTTCACGTGCACAACCTCATGCATCTTCACCTGCACATGATCTTACTGAAGCAGGCAGAGGTAGATGCTACCTCCCCACCCCTCCCTACCCTACCCCACCCTGCCCCTTTCCCAAACTGGCCAGATGCTGATACAGAAACTGAGAGTGTTTGGGTGCTTACTTCATAATATAGAGGAAGGAGGAAGAATCAGAATTAGAGACTAGTAGTTAGATGCCCCAACCCCTGACCCATTGCCCTCCATTCCCAGGATCCTTGGACATAGAGAGAACACAAGATGAATTCCAGCTCTTCTTTCTTCAGCAGTAGTGTCCAAGAAAGATATATGACATCTTTCTACCTGTATGCTTTGAGGCTTAAATTAGAGAGCATTTGTAAAATGCCTGGAGCATAGTAACTACTTGGTAAATATTACATCTCTTTTCCTGTGTTCTTTGGGCTGGGTCCTGCAAATGTTATCAGCAAAATGTACTTGGCTTCATTTAAAGTATCTTGATTGAGGGCAACAGAGTATAGTCCTGCCCTTTGATCTGCATTTCTTCAACAGCTGAGGTGAAGAACTTGTGAAGGCTGAAAATGAAAAATACAACCAGTGCAGGTTTCCCAATATGCATTCCTTGGACCACCTGAATCAGAATCCCTGAGTGTTTGCTAAAATGCAGATTCCTCTGTCCTACCTAAGAACTACCCAGATCCCCAGGGAGTGCATCTTAGAAATCTATATTTTTTGTAAGCATGCCAGGCAAACCTTATATCCACTCAAGTTTGAAAACCATTGCTTTAGTTAATCAAGTATCAGCCCTGACTGTACATTAGGAAGAATTGGTGAACTTTTAAAAATTAGTGAAGTCCAGATTCCTACCCAGAAAAGTTAAATAAGAGTATCAGGATGGGAGGGGGCATTGGGTGAGGGGTAGGGTGGATAGTGGACATGAAGGGGAGAACAGCACCAGACCAGACTTCTTTTGCCCTCTAATTAATCCATTAGTATTTAAATGTATCTGTTGTTGGGGGAGAAAGAAGATGAAGGCAAGAAATTATATAAATATACTTTTGGATTTTTTTCCCCTAAATAGCATAACCTGAGCTGTCAAAGGCATTTTGAAAAGATGTGCTTTCCTCTCTTTCTATGTAGGATTCACTGAATGCATAGACCAAAAGGAACTGAAGGTAAGGTTAAATTTCTTCCCTAAGCTGGCTTCTAACAAAGAGGCTGTCCTCATTTGACCAATGTGCACTGCTGCACAAGGAACACCTACCTAACATTTAAACAGTCTGCACTTTTAATTATTATACTAACATTTTGTCAACTGTCAAATGCTCAGAAATAATTTTATATCCTCCCATTTCTATGCAACACATTTATTGATATTCATGAAGTGAGTTCTTCCAGCAGTGTCTAGACTGAATGTCAATAGGGTCTGCTGAGGGAGATACTTTTCACAGAAGGAGGATATTAATAATGGAATCCAGAAATTATTTTTAATTTTGGTTTAATAAAGGATTAGATGGTACAAGACCACTGTGCCCTCTTAATAGTCTGAGACATAAATAAATGTAACCTGGCCAAGTCATTTTGAATATCAAAGATGAGAAATGATCAACTCTGCCTAATTCGCTTTCAGCTAATATCAGCTTCATATTTTCACAGGCCAGATTCTAGTCTTCTATGTTATATCAGAAAGTTTTATGCTTGCATTCTTTGCAAAAAGAAGGGTGAATTTGGGAAGGTAGACTCCCGCTTTTGTAGATATTCTTGACAATAACCTGCTTTTCCAAAAAAAAAAAAAAGTACTTGGGCTTGTCCCTCAGAAAACCATCCAAGCTTCATAGTGGGAAAACAGGAGGGAATGTTACTACACATTTAGGGATCTTAACAAAACCATTACCATCATGGGACAAGTGGCAGATAATCTACTAAACCCTTCCCAAATTTTTCCATACTTAATCCCTCACCATCTCCTGGAGATACACACCCAATTATTACCCCTAATTTTATTGTTGGTTTGTGAAGACCTCTGTTTTAGAGCCCTGAATTAGTTGCACCATTTAGTATGCACATGGCACTGTTTTTATTACTTATCTATAAAGAATCCTTTTCATTTTGGAATAATTGATTTCTCCTTTTTTATTCCCAAATCCTATTCCCATTCCTCCACATCCCATAGGAAGCCATTCTATTGTAACTCTGTGTGTGTTTTGTGTGACTGCGTTCTTATATAATGTGTAATATATGAATAATAATCTTATAGCTTTTTCTTACTTTTTCAACTAGAGCTGTTTTTAAGCTCCTTTGATGTTGCTCTGTGTACCTCTAACCCAAAGTATGTATATCAGCCCAATGTTCCAAGATGAGGGAACTGAGGCTTAGGAAGTAAACTACATCACCTGGCACAACATCACATGGATGTTCAATTGTGGAGCTGGACTCCAGTCCATTTTACTCCCAAGACTGTATTCTTGGCCACTCTGCTTCCTTCGCTTCCCTTCACAAATTTATGTTTGTTTTTCACAGTGACCCTGTGAGGTTCAGAGAGGGTAAGTAGCTTGTCCAAGGCCACTCAGTTAGTTAATTGCAAAATTTAGATGACAACTTAGGTGTGTCTGACTCCTGAACCTGTGCACTTTTCCTTTTTTTTTTTTTTTTGTCTAATGACTACTAATGTTAGAGTCTTCTGAGTTAGCTCACTCTTTAAGTTGCTTGCTCTGTTCTTGACTTTTGTTTTGTGGGCTGGAGGAGGGGTATACATTTCTTTATCAATGCAATGGAGAGAATGAGGCATCTTGTGAAGAGACACCTACTGGATTGTCAGTTACAATCTTACCATGGCTGGTGCTAGTGATTAGTCCCATCTGAACCTATGGGGCCAAGCAAGGCTATGTGGGCAATCTCTCATCTCTGGGTGGATTTCTGCCAAGGTTTCATGCTGGAACAATGAGAGAACTATTGAGTTCTTTCTCCAAGGCTGACATGATCCAATAAGTCTGGTGACAGGAGGCTTTCCTTTTTCTAGTTGCCCTTGGACTCTTTATGGCTTTGCCTATTGGGATTATGTAAAGTTCCTTGTATGCATTGGCCAGTGTCCCTCAGCTGTATTGTCCTTGCTGGTAAGCACTCAAGCAGAGTGAAGGGAATTCTCAGTTCTCCTGAATATTTCTGAAGATCACAGATCTAGATCACTAGTCCTGGAGTCTGGCTTTGTGGACCAAGGTTCTTATATCTTACTTAAACTACAGGTATAAAACATGTATCTGTATGCTTTTACAACATTTGTCTTCAGCCATTTCATAGCAAGCTAACCATTTGAATGGGGTACTTTTCTTGCCATCAAACAAAGGGCAGAGAAGAACATTGACATTTTTGAAGTATGGAGCAGAGTTTTCTTATTCTGATACAAATACGAGGGGTTATCTTGTGTGGGAAAAAATGTGATGAATTTTATAGTAAAAAAAAAAAAAAAACTCAGACTCACTTCTTCTTTCCAGTGTGACTTTGGGCAATTTACTTAACCTCTGGTTTATTTCTTCAAACATGAACTGGAGGCAATGACAGTCATCTCACAATGCTAATATAAAATAATAGGAGAAAACATATATAAAATATCTGGCACATTATCAGGCATTCACCAAATGTTAGGTCACCATCAGAAAGAAGATATTGCAAATATTTTAGTACCTCAGCTCATTTTAAAGATTTTTCTAGCTGAAGTTAAATTATAGATTTTTTTTCCTTTGCCCTTTCAGTTCATTTTGGTAGAGGACAGCTTAGCTGGGCCTTGCAGCATTTGGAAGGTCATTCTGTGCATGAATTTGTTTTGGCATTTATTTCTGCCTTCTTTATTTTATTTTATCCACTGCCAAGGGGGCATTTTGATTGGCACAGGGAGCCAAGTGAAACAAAACACTCCCTCGGAGGGACATACATGCAGGAGCTCTGTGAGAATCGCCTCCTTTCTGTCTGATGAAGGCTGACTTTCTTCCCCTTCACTGTGTTTCTGAGGGACTTTTGATGTTTTCCTGGCCCTGTCAGTTTCATTCCTTGCCTGCCTCATTCACCAACACCACAAGGCACTATCAGCTCAGACCCAGAAACATGATGCCAACGTTGTAGAATCCATTTAGACATGGTAACGTCTAGTCTGAGGCTTGCAGGAGACTACAGCTGAATTTATGTTAAAGCCTAAGGGAAGATAAAGGTTTCTCTGCCTGCCTGGTACTTGGTTTCATTACTCAGCCTCTTTCCTAGTGATAGGGATTTTGTTCATTGTCCCTTGAAAGTTATCAATCACCTGAGCTCACCTGTTTCCATTAGCTGTACTTTTTGATCAGTGACTCTAAAATGAATCATCTGAAAGTTTCTACTGCCTTACGCAGAGATCCTTCCAGGTAGTCCAGGGATGAAATGTGTTATTCATTAAGCTCTGTCCTCTCCCATACCCAAAGAAATTCAGGAGAGGCAGTAACTCTGCTTTAGAAAAGACTCTAAGAGGATCATATGTTCATAAGAAGCATGTGTTGTACTTTGCACTGAAGAATCCTCAGGAAGGAAACACATGTAATAAGCAGCAAGATAATTTAGAATTAGTTGGTGGGGGTTTGAAACCTTAGAGTTAGAGCAGTTTTCCTTCAGTGTATGGCTCCCCACTAACAATCCATATACCTGGGAGCTTGTTCCAAATACAGGCTCCTTCCCCTCCCCCTGCAAGAAGATTCTAATTTTGAATGTGGAGTCCTAGAATTTGAGGTGATCCTGATGGATGCTGATACTAGAGAATCACTGAAGCAGAGATCCCATATTCCTTCCTCAAGGACTATATATTAGGTTTCTTTGTAAAATGTAATTTAATCACAAATAAAGAAAAAAAAATAAAATGGTTGCTGTGCTAGAAAGAGGGATACACTTAGAAATTAGGCATATGTGGCTTTAATTTTTAGTTTCATATCTGGAATGGTCATTAGTATTGTTTCCCAAATGATTCTTGCTTTCCTCCTTCTGGGAAAAATGTTAGCATCATACTTCTTTGGCCTCTTGGAGTTAGGTGTGGCCAGGTGGGGCTTTGCCTGATGAAATGTGAGCAGTGGCATCTTTTTTTTTTTTCTCTTTTTTAAGGATCTTATTTATTTGTCAGAAAGAGAGAGAGAGAAAGAGATAGCAAGCACACAAGCAGAGGGAATGGCTGCTCAGCAAGAAGCCCAATGCAGGACTCATTCTCAGAACCCTGGGATCATGACCTGAGCTGAAGGCAGCTGCTTAACCAACTGAGCCACCCAGGTTCCCCTGAACAGTGGTATCTGGCAACATTTGAGATGGGCCTGGTCTGTCAGCCTAGATCCCAGGGTGATGGTGGCAAGCGGAGAACTATTAATCACCAGGGTGATGGTGGCAAGCGGAGAACTATTAATCAGCATGGGTTGTAAAGAATAAGTTAAGAAGAAATGCTCATTGTTTTAAGACTGCAATATTTGGGGTTTGCTTTTTACTGCAGCAGAACCTAGACTAACCTAACTTATAAATAGTAACTCACTCTATGACCTGAGCCAAGATAGTTAAGAGCCCTGAGCCTCATTAACACCACCATTAAACAAAAAGTGTAATATCCACAATTAAGAGTTGTTGAGAGGATTAAATAAAATTGTGTAGAAGAGCCTTGCCTAGTTGCTACCACATAGGCACTGAATATGTTTTCGTTTTATTCTTTGTCCCCATAATCTTTCTCACCAATGTGTGCATACTTTTGTTTATAAAAAAATAAACCTTCATAATATTTTTAAGTGTGGTACTAGTGATACCATAAATACCATAACTATTTTCTACAAATATAAGGTTTATATATAGTTAGGTTTTTGGAAGAACACTTAAGAAGATGTAAACATTTATTCTGTGCCATCAAGCAACTCCATGAATTAGAGTTACAGAATCTTGAACTTAAGCCATACATTGAAGGTGGAAGGTAACTATGCCATACATCCAGATTGGAACACATAATGATGAATAAGACAAATAAGACAATCTCTCTGTCTTCAAGGAGCTAATGGTCTAGTTAAGGTGGCAGAAAACCATCATAACTGAGTAAACTTGCACAATAATAAAAGTGCTATAATACAAACATGCATAAAACAATGGGAACCAGAAAGGTGAATGATGAATGTATATAGGTAGCCAGTGATAATATTTATTCAAAGCCTTAAATGACCAGAAGATGTTATGCAAATGGGCATGCCAAGAAGAGGCATGAGTTATGAGGGTCTATAAAAGTATGAGGGTCCATGCTTTGAAGAATGGCAGATCATGGGGTTTAGGAGTTAGATAAATAAATAGCTATGAATTCATAGAAGATGGGGTATGCATGTAACTCAGGTCAGACTGTGAAGTTTGGAAACCTGGCTAAGATTCTGACCAGAAAAACGATAATCAAATCTGTGTTTGGAGGCCAGACATTAAGGAGACAAGGAGCGCATTTGATGGTTTCCTAAACTTGAGTATGACAGCTATCCTGGGAATAGAGACCAAAGTTAGATTTGATGATTAAGTCTGTGTAAAATCAAATTGATGATGGGACATGATAACATGTTTATAACTAAGTGTGACAAACAAAACGAAATTTTAAATTGTGGTTAAATTTTCTAACTGGAGCAAATAGATGAATGATGTTGACATAAGCCAAGAGAGAAGAGAAAGAGAAAGGAAAAGAAAGAAAGAAAGAAAGAAAGAAAGAAAGAAAGAAAGAAAGAGAGAGGGAGGAAGGAAGGGGGGGAGGGAGGGAGGGAGAAAAAAAACCTCTTAGTTTGGGGATAATATAAATCTAGTTTTGGCTTTTTTATAAGATTGCTATGTAAAAAATAAAAAGAATATGTAAAATATATAAGCAAGTTATGAACCATAAGAAAATGAATATTTGTGAGCTATCGACATAGAGAATGTTACTTCTAATATTGATGCCACCTGCATTCTTCTTTCCAAACCCATCCCACTATCCAGAAGAATCCTCCTCCTTTCTCTTCACAGTTCTACCACTTGTGGATATATTCTCATACGATAAGATGCTTAATTTTTATATAACATATAGCATTCTGTGATAATTCTTTCACTCTTATTGAGATTCATCCAAATTTATTTGTGTAAGTATTGTTTATTCCTCTTCCCTGATGTATAACAGTATATTGACTGACCATGCTACAATTTATCCCCACTTCTATTCATGCCTTTAGATTATTTCCATTTTTAAAATTGTAAACAATGCTGCTATATGTCCTTCTTTTGATCATTTTGATTTTGAGGAGTATATTCAGGCACTCTAAAGCTAAGGGAAACATCTGAGCTAGATATATGAATTGGAAATCTTTGAGGAATAGGTGGTATTAAAGGCCAATGGCTTGATCACTATGATTCAGTGTAATCATAGAGAAGTGGGACATGCTTGGGAATCAAAATCCTCACAACCACTAACAGCTAAGACCTAAAGATATGTGCATTAAATGTGTTACCTGAGAATAAGAGAGAAATCACTGGACGAGATATTGAGGTAAAGTATGGTCTACACTCACAAAAGCAGAGAACACTGCGGTGGATTTGTTTATTATAGCATCAGTATATAGTTGGAGACCGTTCATTCAAGAGTTGAAAGGAAAAACATTATGGACATTGGGGAGGGTATGTGTTTTGGTGAGTGCTGTGAAGTGTGTAAACCTGGTGATTCACAGACCTGTACCCCTGGGGATAAAAATATATGTTTATAAAAAATAAAAAATTATATTAAAAAAAAAAAGAATGCAAGATGAGGAAGCAGTACCGGGAGAGTACATTAGTGATGAAATGAGCTCGTTGGTTAAAAGGGGCCAGAGTTGGATCAGGAGGCTGAGGATGGATGCACGTTCAAGGAAACGTTTTTGGAGACATGAACATATTTATGGATGCAGGGGAGAAGTTGGCTATTTAAGATTCATGGGAGTAATGGAAAACTTGGTAAAACTATGTCCTAAAACAACAACAGAGAAAATTTATGGCTTGCCCTTCACAGATACTCTTCTATTTTTTTTTTTATTTAGTCTCTACAACAATCTTAAAAGAAGATATTTTATGATTTCCCCTTTTTTATTAATACTCAAGCTGCTTTGTTAAGAATAGATGGTAAAGGATCCAGAGGAGAAGAAAGAGACTTAGATAGCCTCGCACAAGTACAGTCTCAAGATGATGGTGAATTGAATGAGGGGCACGTGGTGATAAGAGATTGAATTTGGCATTACTTTTGAAGTAAAGATGATCAGATCATTAATAGTTCAAACTGGGCTGTAAAGGAGAGAAGTAAAAGACAGCTCCAAGCTTTTTGGGCTGACTAAATGGATGGATGGAATTGCTACCAAGATGGAGACTATGGTAAAGCAGTGTGGGGAGGAGGAAGAAATGTGAGATTTTTAATATGCTAAGGTTGAAATGCTTAGTAAATATCCAAATGGAGGCAGTAAGTGAGCAGCTAGATGGATATACAAATCCAGAGTTCCCATGAGCAGTCTAGGCTGGAGTTGTAAATGTGGAAGTCATCAGTGTTTAGATAATATTTATAGTCATGAGACCAGACAAGACCACCAAGGGACTAAGCCTTAGACAGAGAAGAGGTGATGTCTAAAAATTAAGCCCTGGGTAAGAAAAGATGAAGAGGAACCAGGAAAAAAATAGATTAAACTGGAGGAAGCATCCGGGTAGGAAGTGAACAAAAGGAGTGGTTCCTGTGAACAAAGTGAAGAAAACAAAGAGGAGGAGGAAATTGACTGTTTCAAAAGCTTAAGTTCAAATATGGAAAGGACTAAGAAATGAACATTGGATTTAGCAGCTGCAAATACAAAGTTGAATGAGAGTCTCAGTTTCTCCATTCTGATGGCTGATTTTACTTCCAAAATAGCAGAAAAACAGACTGCATTCAGCTCCATGGAAGCACTTTTTTTCTCATGTGAGTCAGAACTTGAGTTAGTCCATTAATCAGAACAGTTGTTGTTTGCTAATATTTTGATGTACATCCAGTGTTTTCTTTGTATAGAAATAACTTGCCTAAAAGCAAATATTTAAGTTTCTGTTTCCTTAAATTATGGGATAACTTGAAGACACCTAAAGCAATCTGAGTGCAGAATGTATCTAGATCTCCACAACCCTATCCAAATCTTCTATGGTTGCATACCCCACGCCTATTTCAACAGGGGGGAAAAAAAAAGGCAAATCACCCTTATCCAGTGATTCCAAAGGCTCTACTTAGTTTTCATCAAAATAATTCTTTTTTTTCTATTCATACTTTATCAATTTTTAAAACAATAAATACAACATGAATATACAGATTTGGGAACCAATGCAGTTCTGTCTTGAGATGGAAGGGGTAAATGAGAAGTTGAAACTAGATATTTTCAGCAAGAGTGTTGAGTATGCCTTGGGTATCTGCCAGCATGTCCAATACCCAGAGAGAAGAACATTGTTAATTTCAAGAGAAGGAAAGTGGAATTTATTTATAAGATACTCTAAATTGTATTGACTTATAATTTATGCACTAACATTCTGGTTTATAAAAGGAAGAAAGAAAAATCAACAACAATAATCTTATCGTCATTGCCCTCACATTATTTCATGGAACTAAATCTTTTTACAGACACCAACACTTCACATTTCTTCCCTCCCATAGGAAGCCTCTCACCTGCCAGACATAAACCCTCAGGAACTTTGGCTAATGTGTTTTTCAGGTATCATTTGCAGATCATTAGATAGTTTCCAGTCTTCCTATCCCTAATTGTATACTTGAGGTGGAAGCTTCCGGAATGCAAGATCTATGCCAGTCTTTTTTCATAGTGGTCATAAAAACATGGTCTAACTGGTCTAACTTATGAATATGTATTTTATTATCTATGTTTATTATATAAAAAACTAACAAATGTCCACATGCATTTTGTGCTTCATAATAGACAAAAATGCTCCCATTCCCCTTATTCATTCATCTAACAAATAATAAGTGAGCAATCTCTGTGTGTCTAGCGTGATTCTCTATAGAGTTAGAGAAGTCAGAGAAGGCCTCTCTGAGATGGGGCCATCTTTAAAAATATTTCATTTGTGTTTATCTAACAGAAAGAGGGCACCAGCAGGGGGATGAGCAGAGGGAAAGGGAGAAGCAGACTTCCCCCTGAGTAGGGAGCCCAACCTGAAATGGGGCTTGAGCCAGGGACCCTGGGATCATGACATGAACTGAAGGCAGATGCTTGACTGACTAAGCCACGGAGGTGCCCTGAGAAGGGGACATTTAAGCTGAGGTCTGAATGTGAGAAACAAGCATACTTGTAATAGAAAGAGGAAACACTCTTCATGTTCCATAATGGGAATGAATGGAGCATGCTGGAGACAGAGAAACAAAGTATATTGAGTGACAGGAGAGGGACAAGAATGAAGATGGGTGGGGGAAGGGGATGCAGGTCCATGTAAGGTCTGGTAAAATTTTGTATTTTGTTCTAAGGAAAGAGGGGAGTCCTTGGAGAATTTTAAAGAAGGAAATGATGTATTCTGATTTACATTTGAAAGTTCATCCTGGCGGCCAATAGAAGAATGATGGAAGTTGGAAGATTAGTTGGCAGGTTAATGTGGGTTAATCTCAGAGACATTATGTTAAACACACACACACACACGCACACACACACACACACACAAGTTTACATGCTGTGCTATACACTGTAGTTATACAATGCTGTACACATTGATTTGTGTGAAGTTTGGGCAGGAGAGGATGATCACTGAGACTGGAGTGGTAATAGTGGTGAGGGAAAGATCTTTAATGTGTAATCCTGATTGTCAACTGTTAAACAGAGAGGGAGGGGAGAGATTATTCTCCATGTTACACAGATAAGGAAAACGAGTCAGTAGAGTAAAATATCCGCCCGAAATCACAGAGTTAGTGGCAGTGGATGTAGGTCTCAAATTCAGATTACTCCTTTTATTAATTAAGAATGGTTCAGATATATACATTTATACAAGGACTTTGGCTCAGCAAAGAAGGGCGGGGGAGATGGCTGGTCACACAATAACATGGATCAATCTCACAGGCATTGCATTGAGTGGGGAAAGCCAGACACAAAGAGTGCATGCTATATGTAGTTCTACACTAACCAAACCAACCCTGTGGGCTTTGGTGACAGAGGTAAGAAAAAGGATGATCTTTGTGGATTCAGGGGGATTGACAGGAAAGAGCCAGAAGAGGACCATCTGGGAGGATGAAATGTTCTACACCTTGACCTGGGTATGGGCTACATGGGTACATATATTTGCCAAAACTCATTGAACTACATTGTTAAGGGGAAAAAAGTTCAGAGTACATAAGTAATCTCTTTAAGTATATAAGACCAAAACAATGACAATGCTGGGATGCAAATCCAAGTTTCCTAAAGTTAGGTCATATACTGCTGCCTTAAAACCACAGACTGTGGGTCTGAAGCTACTTGAGAATCCTGGCTTCTGAGCTTTAGTTGAGTGTCATGACACGCTAAGAACTAGACTAACCTTCTTTTGTTTGGAGCTAATAAGCCTTAAATTCATAGGTATGTCCCGCATGGGCAATATGAGTGATCTTCTAGAGAACCTATGCTGAATATTGGAGAATTTTATAGGATGACAGAATGATTTTTAGGTCCTGAACTGTGAGAAAAAAAAAATGTTCTTCTAAGAAAAGCTCTCAAGATCCAGAATGAAACAAAAAGCCAAGATAGCTTAAAATAATCCTTATAACAGAATTGGGTTAGCTTATCAGAACTTAAGAGTCCCTCTAATGACACCTTTGACAATGGTGTCCACATGATTGATGCCACTGAGCTGATAATGGGACACAATGCCCTTACCAGAATGGCATTTTGGCAAAATGCAATATCTTCTGACTAACAGTTCATTTTTTATAAGATTCTATTCACGGACTGCATAGTTACACAATCTCATTATTCTGCCATTAATCATTTGTAAGTCTGTCTATACTCTGTAATTTTTAAGGCCTGGATTCACATACATGAAAACACTGTGTTAACATTTGTATAGCATTTTAGTTTACAAAGCATTTGGGGCTTGAATTATGAGATAACTAGGAGAGTATAAGAGGTAGTGGCTCCTTTATCTTATGTATACCTCCCTTGGGTGAGCTGGAGTCATGGTGTAGAGACATGTCCTGAGAGGTCTCAGCTCCAGGGATACCTGAGCAATCTGAGAGGATGATGTTTGGAGGGTAGCATGATTTTGGCTTTCCTTGTGGCCTCGCTTATGCATGATAATGTCACATCTCACTTTAGAATACATTAGAGTTTCCTCAACACATGTATAAGCATCCTGGAGGCAGAATGCGTACTCTTACCTTGCCCTGAGGAACATTCCAGACCAGGAAGCTCCTGCTAACTTCAAAAATCGTTAGGAAGGTGGTAGCAGAACAGTATAAATGAATTGTTAGACAGAAAGCATCTAAGTTACCAGAAAAAGCACACAGGACAGAACCAGAAAAGTAGGTTTTATCCTGGTTTTTCTTGTATTCAGCAAGACAATTAATTTCATTACTTTGTATTAGTTTACTAAGATTGTCATACCAAAAATACCACAAAGTGGGCAGCTTAAACAACAGAAATGTATTTTCTCATATTCTGGAGGCCAGAAGATCAAAATCAAGGTGTCAGCAGATTTGGTTTTTCTTTTTTTTCAAAATTGTAACTTTTTTCCAGCTTGAGGCATGATTGACAAATAACAATTGTGTATATTTAAGGTGTAGAATGCAATGTTTTGATATATGTATACATTATGAAATGATTACCACAATCAAATTAATTAACATTCCCAGCACCTCACCTAGTTACCATTCGTGTATGTGTGTGGTGAGAACACTTAATATCTACTCTCTTAGCGAATTTCATGTGTACAATACAATAATTAGCTCTAGTCACCATGCTATAAATTAGATCTCCAGAACTTGTTCATACTGCATAACTAAGCATCACCCTCAAAGCCAGACTTTTTTACAAACATCTCTACATTTCCCCATCCCCCAGCCCCTAGAAACCACCATTCTACTCTCTGCTTCTATGGAGTTAGACCTGTTTAGATTCCACAGATAAGTGAGATCATGCAGCATTTATTTTTTCTGGATCTGTATCTGGGTTATTTCACTTCACACAGTGACCTCTAGGTTCATCCAGGTTGTTGCAAGTGATAGAATTCCCTTGTTGTTTAAGGTTCTAATATTACATAGTATGCATATACACATTTTCTTCATCCATTCATCTCTCTATGGATATTTCGGTTGTTTCTGTATCTTGGCAACTGTGAATAATGCTGCAATAAACACGGAGTGCAAATATCTCTTTGAGATACTAATTTGATTTCTTTTGAAAAATACCTAGAAGTGGGATGACTGGATCACATTGTAGTTGTATTTTAAAATTTTTAGGAACTCCCAAACTGTTTTACATAATGGCTATACCAATTTACATTCCCACCAACGGTGTACAGATGTTTGTGATCTCTTGTCTTCTTACTAATAGCCGTCCTAACAGGTGTGAGGTGATATCTCATTGTGAAATGAAATGAACTAGTTCCATTTTCATATCCCTGATGATTAGTGATGTTGAGCACTTTTTCATATACCTTTAGCCATTTGGATGTCTTCTTCTGTGAAATCTGGATTTGAATTCTTTGCTCATTTTTAAAATCTGCTTATTTATTTTCCTGTTACTGAGTCAAGTTCCTTATATATTTTGGATATTAATTCTTATCACAATTCATTGTTTACATATAACACCCAGTGCTGTATGGTGACTAAAATAAAATAAAATAAAATAAATTTAAATAAATTTAAATTTTAGCCTAAAAAATTAGTGGTGGGAAGTAAAAAACAAACAAACAAACAAACAAACAAAAACCTTTCATATATATGGCATTCAAATATTTTCCACCATTCTTAGGTCATCTCTTCAGTCTTTTAATTGTTTCTTTCACTGTGTCAAAGCTTTTTAGTTTTATGCAATCCCACTCACCTATTTTTTGCTTTTGGAACCTATGCTTTTGGTGTCATATCCAAAAAAGTCTTGCCCAGACCAGTATGAAGAAGATTTTCCCCTATATTTTCTTCTAGTAGTTTTTAATTCTTTAGTACATTTTGAGTTAATTCTGTATATGGTATGAGGTAAGGATCCAATTTTATTCTTCTGTATTTATATATCCAGTTATCTCAACACTATTCATTGAAGAAACTGTCCTTTCCCTGTTGTGTGTTTGTGGCATCCTTGTTAGGGTTAAGTTGACTGTAAATGCATAGATTTATTTCAGGTCTGTATTCTGTTCTGTTGGTCTATTTATCTGTTTTTATGCCAGTAATATACTATTTTGATTACTATAACATTGAACTATTTTTTGAAATCAAGAAGTGTGATGCCTACAGCTTTGTTTGTCTTGCTGAGGATCACTTTTTTTGTTCGATATCTTTTGTATTTACATGAGTTTTAGAATAGTTTTTTTTTCTATTTCTGTGAAGATGCCACTAGAATTTTGATATGAGTTGCATGAGTCTGTGGGTAATTTGAGACATTTTAACATTAATTATTCCAATTCATGAACATAGAATATATTTCAGTTTATTCATCTTTTTCAATTTTTCATCAATGTTTTATAGTTCTCAGTGTACAGTTCTTTTACTTCCTTGTTCCAACTGTAAATGGGATTATTTTCTTAATTTCTTTTTCAGATAGTTTGTTGTTAGTGTGTAGAAACACAACTGATTTTTGTATGCTAATTTTGTATTCTCCAACTTTACTGAATTCATTTATTAGTTTTAACAGTTTTTAGCAGAGTTGTTAGAGTTTTCTATATATAGGATCATATCATCTGCAAATAAAGAGTTTTACTTCTTGCTTTCTAATCTGGATACATATTATTTATTTGTCTTGCCTAATTGCTGTGGCTGTGACTTCTAGTACTCTGTTGAACAATGGCAGGAGTGGGTATCCTTATCTTGTTCCTGACCACAGAGGAAAATCTTTCAGCATTTTACCATTGAGTATAATGTTAGCTGTGGGTTTGTCATATATGGACTCTCATACTGAAGTAAATTTCTTCCTTCCATACTTAATTTGTTGAAAGTTTTATCATGAAGAGGTGTTGAATTTTGTCATTTTTTTCTTTATCTGTTGGGATGATTTTACATAATTTTTAACTTTCATTCTGTTAATGTGGTATATCACATTTTTGATTTGCATATGTCAAACCATTCTCACATCCCAGGGATAAGTGCCACTTGATGATGGTGTATTATCTACTATCTACATTATTTAATGTATTGTTGAATTTTATTTGCTAGTATATTATTATTTATTTATTTTATTTATTTACATGTATATTCATTACGGATATTGGCCCATAGTTTTCTTTATTTGTGGTGTCCTTGTCTGGCTTTGGGATCCAGGAAATGCTAGCCTCATTAAATGAGTTTGGAAGTGTTTCCTTTTTGACATTTTGGAAGGAATTGATAAAGAATGACATTAATTCTTCTTTAAATTCTTGGTATAATTCAGAGTTCCTGGGTGGCTCAGTTGGTCAAACATCCAACTCTTGATTTTGGCTTAGGTCATGATTTCAGGGCCATGAGATCAGACCTCATGTTGGGCTCCACACTCAGTGGGAAGCCTGCTTGGGATTCTCTCCCTCTCCCTCCTCTTCTCCCTCTGCTGCTTCCCCCCACTCACACACTCTCTCTTTCTAAAATAAATAAATCTTAAAAATAAATAAATGTTTGATATGATTTAGCAGTGAAACCGTATAGTCTTGGTTGTTGCTTTATTAAGAGGTTTTTAATTAGTGATTCAATCTCCTTACTCATTATTGGTCTTTCAAGATTTTCTACTTCTTCATGATTCAATCTTGACAGGTTATATGTTACTAGAAATTAATCAATTTCTTCTAGGTTATCCACCTAGATCCCAAAGCTCCTGATAAGGCAGTTTTGTTTATGGTATGCTCAAATATCTGTTTCTGTGGGGGAATATGGGCTGAGAACATCCTAATTGGCCATCTTTTTGATGTTAGCAGTGTTAATTTCTTCTGTGGGCTCTTCAGGAAGGACTTGTTTCAGGCCTTTCTTTTTGACTTATAAATGGCCATCTTGTGTTTCCTCTCCTTGTCTATCTTCTATGCACATATACTTCAAGTTTTCCCTTTTTATAAGGATACCAGTGATATGGATTAGGTCTCACCAAAATGATTTCATTTTAACTTGATTACTTCTACAAGGACCCTATATCCAAATAAAGTTCCGTTCTTATGTAGGGGGCTTAGGACACTAACATTTCAATTTTGGGGGACAAAATTCAACCCATAGTATATTTTGATAAATTGTTCTGAAAAACATGTATATTTACCTTACATTTTTACTTAAAAGTTGAAAGTCAACATATGTAAAAACTGACTATTTAGTAAGTTTGACTATTAGTAAGCTAATATTAGTAAGTTGCTATTTCTGTATAAAAGCTGACTTTTATTTAGTAAGCTGACTATTTCTGTATAAAAGAAAGGCGGTAAAATAAATGAGAGATGATGGCATAGATAGACCTAATAATAAAAGCTTTTCACTGACAATGACCACATGCCTCACACAATCCTAAATACTTTAAGTCATTAATTTTTAAAATCTTCTGTTGATATAGATGGTAGCATTATCCTTCCTTTCAAGATGAGGAAAATGAAATACAGCAAGTTTGGAAAGCTTTCTAAGAACACACAGCTTATAGGTAGAATGGCCAGAGGTCAGAGTCTACAGGCTTAATCCCACCTACTCAAAATAGTTGCTAGTCATAGAATCAGCTTAAAGTTTCCTGAATGGAGGTTGTTACAAAAATAAAAATATGTGTTAAAAAAGAAAAAATAGAAATGATTTCTATAAACAGATAAATGGAAAATTATTTGAATATGTGGACATATGGTAGGTAGATAGCAAAATTATAGGAGTGAAGTAGATGAAAATTCATGGGTGGAAAAAACTATTAAGTTTTCTTGTAGTAGAATTCTAATTAAAGCAATGAGATGTTTAAGAGCAAAGTTTCCTTCCTGAGTTCAAATTCTGACTACACCACTTACGAACTTCGTGACTTTGGTCACACTCCTTTTATACTACAGCTTCCTCATTAAAAAAAAAAAAAAAAGAAAGAAAGAAAGAAAAAATGAGCCTAGTAAAAGTATTACTTTCTAAAGATTCTGTAGGAACCAAGCATCCTAATAGTTTTTAAAAACTTGGGGAAACAACAACAATAACAACAACAACAACAACAACTGTACAAAGTGAGCCAAAGACCCACAGACAGTAATTCAGAGCAGAAATGAAAAATTTGCACTTCGGGGTACCTAGGTGGCTCAGTCAGTTAAGTGTCTGCCTTCAGCTCGGGACATGATCTCAGAGTCCTAGAATCAAGCTCTACATTGAGCTCCCTGCTCAGAAGAAAGTTTCCTTCTCCCTCTCAATCTCCCTCTCCATTTCCTTCTCTGTGCTCTGTCTGTCTCCTACCTTCACTCTTTCTCAAATAAATAAATTTCTTTTAAAAAGAAAGAAAGATGGATAGATAGATAGATTTAAACAACAAAGGAATACTTCCCTATACCTAAGATCCCCTCTAAGCTTTATTAAAGGATAACTGGGAAATGATAGTTACATGGTAGACTCATGGTAGCAGCACCTTCAACCCACATTTAAATTGGGACCTTCCAAGAGAAGAGAAACTAAAATTATTTCAGGGCCTACTATGTGCAGGGCTTTTTGTATGCTAGATACATATGTATATGTTACGTCATTTCTCAGTGGTTCAGAGGACATAAACTATTAATGAATATTTTAGGGATAATTAAATTGAGATTTGCCTAGGTTTACACAGTTTTTGACTCGGAAGTTACCTCCAGGTTTATTTTACTCCAAAATCTATGTTACTTTCCACTAAGGCAAGTAAACTGGGCTGTAAGTCACATTTCCTTTTCTTTGTGTCTCTTCTTCAAATATCTAATAGTGACTACTGTCTCCCCCAAAGTACTTGAATTGATCCTACACATTTCCAGGAAATTAGGTTTTAAGAAAATGAGTTAAAAAAAAAAAGTTCTTTCTCCAGAGAGATGACATCTTACAGTTTCCTGACAGATTTTTTTCTTCCTCTCCTAATGAACTATCAATGTGTACTGCCCAGAGAAGCCTCTAACTGCAGGTTTCTGATTAATCTACTTTCTTTAAATACTGTTTGATCATGACAGAATGGTCCATGGGGACAGTTTTGCAATGAATGTTTTTGACAATGATAGGAACACAGAGCTAAACAGAGTATTAAGAAGCATTTACTGCAGTAGAGACATCTGGTCTGTTTTTGCAGCAGAATTAGCATAAAATTATTGTCTCATTATTATTATTACCATCTCAGAAATCATTAGAATCCATAAAGATATCTCTGACTACAGAGGAGGGGAGGGGACCCTGGTAGAGGGAAAGATTTCAGCCTCAAAGTTGAGTTTTGAAGAAAAAGTGTTTGTGCTGATCTATTGTTGATGAACTCCCTCTATTTGAAGACAGAGGCACAGTGTGGGAAAGGTGGAGGGAGGCAGGAAGGACTTGAAGCACCTTGGACTGAATCAGAGAAACCAGAGGTAAAAGGAAGACATAGTTTCATGCAATGGGCCATTCTATAGGGGTACCACATAGCCCCATGAATGAGAAAAGGGAATCCTAAAAAAACAACAATGTACCTAAAGGAGGAAAAGGCCTCCCAGAAGTCTGGGAAAATGCCAGGTGATACTGAATTTTAATTCTAACTTTATCCCTGCCAAATCCAGGGCGAGGCCCATCTCCTCTCTGTTGGAGCTTCTGGGTCTCATTTGCGAACATGGGGTTTTGGTCAAGAGAGGCTCCCAGGCCTCAGCCACTTCTAACATTCCTGCTATTGTGGTTTTGGCAAGGAGAACTTCTAGGATCCAAATGAGCTTTTTGGTTTGGCTCTTTTAACTGACTTTCCTCAAAAACAGGCAATCCTTATTTTTCTTAGGTCTTTCAACATTTAAATCTAGTTCCATACTTGTGGATACATCCTAGCATTTATTTGATTGAACAAAAAAATAAAAAATAAAAACAGGATATACATCAAAAATTCTAACTTATGGGCCCAGATGTAAGTACTATGAGTACATTACTCAATCTTTCCCAGGCTCAGTTTACTCATCTGTAAAAGGGAACAATGGCATCTGTCTGCCTATAAAATAGTAGGAAAAGGGAAGATCATTAATATTCCTTTCAAGTGGGCACTGTTATGTGCTAAGGGGTTAATACTCATTGTCTTGTTTGATTTTTACAATAATCCACCCAGGTAAACATTGCCTCTCGAAATTTTCAAGTAGAGAAATCAAGAACTAGGAATAGCTTGCTAACACACAGCGAGGGTGGAGCTAAAACTCCCGGCCATAGGTGGATGATAGAACAGAGATATAACAGTGGGTGATGTAACAGTCCTTCATCAGGGATGGTCAGCAGAGTGAAATAAGTCAGTAGGGTTGGGAGCGTTCTGCACATTTTGAATGTGCTCCTGATATACCATCTAGTGAGCATAAGAACCTGATCTCTGGGGTCCAATGGGCCTGCGTGCCTCTTCCATTTGCAAAAACCATCCTTGGACCGGGACTTAAATTCTCAATTAGCCTGTTTTTTAGTGTTAAAAATGGAGCACTTAATATTTTTTACCTCTTGGTTTTATTTGAAGGATTATGATAAGAGGAGTTTCTATTCTTGTAGCCTCCTCATTTCCATAGAGGGAGTTCTGTTAAAGTTTTTCTCCTGGCTTCCGTCTAACCCTCCATGCTTTCACTCTCAATAAGGCATGGCTTCTCTGATTGAATAAATATGGAAGAATAAATTAGACAACTTTTCCCCCAACACTGTCCTTCTCCTAAGCCACACTTAGGATATGGGATGCCCAGGTGTAACCACTGTGGGAAGGGCTCAATAGACCAGATGAGCCAGTGTTGGCAGGAATAAGTCGAGTGAGTCTAGGGGTGAAGTAGTGAGGGATCCCACCATGGCTGGAGGGCTAAAGCCATTTCCTCAAATCATCCTTATAGGTAATAAACTGACATTAAAACAAACAAACAGAAAAAAATATAAGGCTCCTTCTGTTTTTTTCTTGAGTTTTATTTCTCATTTGGTTCTGAACTGGGAGACAAGGGTGTATTTATTGCACGCTTCCTGAAACCTCAACAGATTAAATGAGTTAATATATGAAAAGCATCAATCATAGTGTCTGGAGCATTATCAGTATCAATAAATGTTAACTACTACTAGCAGGCTTGCCCGAGTAGATCCTTGGATTACAGGTACCAGAGGAATTCCTGAAAGGGCAGGAAGAGCATCCCAGGGATGGGTGGGTTGGAGGATGGGCCTCTCTGTGGAAACATGCTTTGCAAACTGTGTTGACTCTTTGTTATTTTTCTCAGAATAATGCTGGTAATTTGGTTACACATCAGAATCCAAAGCCATTCTGTCCACCAGATTGTATTCTGAAATTTAACTGTATTTTGGATCTATATGAGGCACAGTAACAGGTCTCTTCTTAATCTGACTGACTTGTCTATGGCTGTAATTATTTTAAGACTAGCACGGTTACCTTAGTAGATAGACCCTAGGCTGGAATCAATTTTGGAGCTACATGAAATAGAACTGAGTATTTCCTGGGGTAGGGTGTTTCTTTGATGCTTCTAAATGTGATGAGATGGAAGATTGAGGACCCCCCTTGTGTTTTATTCTGTTTCTTTATTCCCTGTTGTAAAGATGGTACTGCACAACGTTCATAGCTGCCCTATTTTCAGTGCTGACACAGGCTTATTTTGGTTGTCTGAGAAGTCCTAGACCACAAGCTGGCAGATCTCACTAGGATGAAGAGACAAGCAAAGGGGTATTTCACATAACCTCTAGTCGGGGTGGACCCAGGTTTTAGGGGGGTATAAGGCTTATACTTTTGCAGAACCCTTTTAAGATAAAGAATGCAAAATTGTGAATACAATATGAGAGGCCCTGAAACATATGCCTCATTAGCCCCACAAGGAACCTACCACTGCCCATAGCCAAGGACGTTGTGCAGGACCTGGTGACTGCATCCAATCATCCCTTTTATTACCTCTCCTGGGGCAGAAATGCTGGCCATGAAGCAACTTCCAATCAGAACGATCTTCTTTCATTTGACACACAAAGGGGGAGCTCCTTCTCCAATCTCTTACAAAAGCATTAAACAGCAGGTAAGCACAATTTCTATCTAAAGAGAGGTTTCATAGGACCTTTGAAAATGCTGTTTGTTCCCTTTCTTTGTTGTAAGATACATAGTGTATCTTTTTGGAATATAAAGTCAGTGTCTTAGAATATGTGATTCAGGATCAGCATTCTCAATTACCAATTGCCAAATTAAAAATAAAACAAACCCAGTATATTACTAAGTGAAAGAAACCCATCTGAAATGGCTGCATACTATATGATTCCAACAATATGATGTTCTGGAAGAAAAAGCAAAACTATGTAGACAGTAAAGTAATCAGTG
This sequence comes from Mustela nigripes, assembly GCF_022355385.1. Taxonomy (NCBI): domain Eukaryota; kingdom Metazoa; phylum Chordata; class Mammalia; order Carnivora; family Mustelidae; genus Mustela; species Mustela nigripes. The sequence goes on from NC_081559.1 coordinate 183,979,572, forward strand.
GTTTCCAGGAGATAGGGAGGAGCAGGGAATGAATAGGTAGAGCCCAGAGGATTTTTAGGATAGTGAAACTACTCTGGATGATACTACTGTGATGGATATATGTCATTACGCATTTGTCAAAACCCATAAAATGTACAATACCAAGGGTGAGCCCTGATGTAAACCGTGGAGTTCAGATAATAATGATGTGTCTGTGTAGATTCTCTGATGATAACAAATGTGCCACGCAGGTGGGGGATGTTGATAATGGGGAGGCTGTGCATGTACAGGGACAGGGACACATGAGAACTTCGTACTTTATGTTAAATATTGCTGTGATCCTAAACATTTTCTAAAAAAATAAATCTATTTAAAACAAAAACAAATTCAGACTTAGGTATGTAAAGACTTTTATTTGAAAGGATTATCACAAGAGGGAGAAAAGGACTATTGCAAAATGTAACAGTAGATCTTCAGGCACTTCACTCCTTTGGGCAAAAAAGGACTTTTTCCTTCATATGGAGTAGGGAACAAGACCAGAAAGAACCCCATGTGGAAGTAAGATGGACAGGTGGAGATTGTCTGACTGGAGAGTAGATCACAGAACATTTTTCTCTGAGGTAAGACTGTTCCTAGAAGAAGCCATGGAGGAGGGGCTGTCTGCTGCCGCAGACTGAGAATGCATCAAATTTCTGGAGCCTAAGGGGACCAAAACTTCATTATTGTCAGGTTAAAGGGCATTTTGTTTCAACTGTTGTGTGGGCACAAATATTTTAATCATTTGCAAAGGACTGAATGGTGTAAGGTCTTATAGGTGAGATAAACATGACACCAGGCAAGGTGGGCGCAAGGCAAGATTTATTAAAGGTACTCTCCAGCAAAGTTTCAGGGCTTGGGAGAAGGGGAGTCAGGAAAGTCACGCTGGGAGGAGGTGGGCACCCTCAGGCAAGGTTCCTCGACTCTGGAAAGGGGAGTGGGAAAAGTCCCACTGGGAGGGAGTGGGTGGGGTCTTTTATCGGGCCAAGGTAGGGCATGGGCTCACATCCATATATGGTAGGGTATTTGGTGATTGGAGGGTATGGGGTGGGATCCTGATACTTCTGTTTCCTATATAGGTATCTGGCTACCTATGGAGATGTGACTGGGCATACATCCTTTTGGCGGGAGAATCAAGGGTTAAGGAAAATGGGGGAGGAAGCTGGAAGACGGCGAGCCCTGGCGGCCATTTCTATTGTTCCTCCTGCACTCCCGGAGCTGCTGACCCAACAAATGTGAAGTGGAAATTGTATGTCTGGTCTTGTCATAGGCAAACAATGAGGACATTTGTGAACCTCATGTAACTCATCTGTGGAGGAGTGATTCTTTGCAGTAAGCCATTTCCCACAACCCCAAAACATGAGAAGTGAGAAGGTTTTTAGAGCAATGATTAAAAACCTTCTCACTTCTCATGTTTTGGGGTTGTGGGACAAAGTTCCAGGAGCACAAAGTTCAGGTAAAATTCAAGATGGTCACGATGTAGCTGTTTTCCATGAGAAGGAATAATTTCCACACATGGAAGTTAATGAGTCCTTACCCCATAATATAGGTGATTTTCTAAGGATCTTCTCTAATCGAATCCCTGTTCTTCTCACACTATGGGTGCCAAGGATGAGTTTCATCATCTATGAACTTTGGTTAATAATATTCAGTTTTCCTGCAAATTTTGAGGATGAAATGAGGTGATGCAGAGCTAAATATTAGTGAGTGGGTCCAAAATGTTATTTCACCTCTTTTCATTACTTCTGTTGACTGAGTAATTTCCTGGTGTGATCTAAAGCTGTCACCAGATAATGATCTGCCGCATAAACTGGTTGGTGGCTTCTCTCTGGTAGAAGGATTACTCCTGTTCATGGCAGCAACATGTTAGGTGTATTACTTGGTTCATATGAGCTGAAGCCCTTATGCTTGAAGTTCTCTGGATGTTTCACTTTCATCCTGGGTTAATCTCCATGACACAACAGGGAGAATCAAGAAGAGGGAGCTGGGTGCAAAAGCAAGAAATGAGGATGTCATGCCCTCATGTCAACTAAATGGAGAAGCATCTCCCAGAGGGACAACTCCATAGGCTACAAAGAATTGATGGAATAATCTCAAAGAGAATACAGATGCCAGCAAGACTGAGTCTGACAAATAGAAGAGCTGAAAACAGAAGAACTGTTTCTTTTAATTGCTGCTAGCACAGAAGATGCAGATATTTTGGGGTTTGATGCAGTTGTTTCATTTTGGAAAACATAGGTCTTTCCTGAAGTAAAATGGTTTCAGGGACTGACTTAAGACTTCTAACTTCTCCTGAAGTTACAACAATAGAAAAAAAAAAATGAACTGAAGTTCTAGAGGAAAGTTGAGTCTAGGAGGACTATTATCTATCAGTCATTCTTAACATGTAAGAAGTAATATATTCAAAATGTTTTGTTCTTAGTACCTAACATTGAGTTGAAATCAACCATTCTTGGGTAAAATTGTTCAAGGAAGTTTCAAAATTTCATTATAATAAATAGTTTTTACATTCAGCTTCCTCTATCCAAGACCCAAACAAGTTGGTTTGAGATATCTCTGCATTTCTATTCATGGAAATTTGAAGAGTATGTGAACATATATCCTAGTTTTCCTAACACAATCCCATTTAAGCTTATTGTTATTGTGCTCTGTCTGGTTTAGCATTCATCCCACAGCTCTCCTTTTCTGAGTTCAAGTATCATTATTAATATGCATCTCCACTGAAATGAGTCTGGTTAAATTTGGTAGTCATCTACTTTTCTTTTCCACCTCCACCATGGTCTCACATGAACATGTGTGAGGTATACACAGGCAGGGAACAGAACCCTACCTTTTGGTGACTTTTTCCAGACTCAACATGTCCAACACCTTACCAAGGTACAATCAGAGAACTTACTGGTGAAATAAATTGTGCTGGACAGCATTGGCCGGTGACAGAAGATTGCTTCTAGTTTCCTCTTGTGGAAAGAGAATATTCAGTGCCACTGACACTACTGGTCTCCCATTGCACGACCAGTAGTGCCAGATTCTGTCAGTATCTGTGAGTTTGCAAGATCTCATCTAAAGGTTCAGTGGGAAACATGGGGAATTACAGGTGCGGTGCATTTGAAATTGAGAGAGAAAGGGGCCAAGGAAAAGAGTAGCCTAAATGTTTTGCTACAGTGATTTTGCCATTTATTACAGGATCTAAATCTACAATTTATAAATTTTGTTGTTTGCTCACTTTTAAAATTTTTCAATAAAAACTTTTTTTTATCCTTTTTTTTTTAATTTTTTATTTTTTATAAACATATATTTTTATCCCCAGGGGTACAGGTCTGTGAATCACCAGGTTTACACACTTCACAGCACTCACCAAAGCACATACCCTCCCCAATGTCCATAATCCCACCCCCTTCTCCCAAACCCCCTCCCCCCCAGCAACCCTCAGTTTGTTTTGTGAGATTAAGAGTCACTTATGGTTTGTCTCCCTCCCAATCCCATCTTGTTTCATTGATTCTTCTCCTACCCACTTAAGCCCCCATGTTGCATCACCACTTCCTCATATCAGGGAGATCATAAAAACTTTTGACAGCAATGAGTTTTAAAAAAATGTGCTACTGAAAACTTGAAGATCAAGTTTACATTTCTCCAGGGAGATGCTGATAAACACATACCATATAACATGTTGGTTGATACCTACTTTCCATTAGAGCGATAGTGCTGATATCACAGAACATGTGAAAACCGACATTCAGATCTGTTGAAAAAATGTCAGCATCTACTTTGAAAGACAGAAGTTATTATCTGAAGTCTGTTTGTATAAGTTATGTTTATATTTCATTACAAAAAGCATGACTTTTCACTTAGGACAAATGGTTTTATTTTCTGTGCTAATATCACTTATCTTAAATTTCATGTTTTTCTTGTGCACATATGAAAGCAGAAATCATTGCTATATATGTAGTGGTTTCATTAACAGCATAGGAAGAACTAGTAATCTAGTAAGTGATGTCAGCTTTATATTGGTTTCATCACAAGACAGAAAATCCATTAAAATATTTCCAATAATTATCTGATTCTTTTATCTAGTTAATGGAATAGAAGTAAAGTATTTGGAAATGCATTCTGCCGAGAGAGATATTTTACATTATTGTGAATGCTATTGCAAAGCAAAAGAGTTCGACATTCAAGATACAATTATTTTGGGGGGTTTTGGTAATAATATGAATACCGATTTTGGTGGTTCATAATCTTATTGTTTAAACAATATACATAAGTAAGAGACCTATGGGGACTTATTTTTTATGTGCGATAATGGTATGATGGTTATATATATATATATATTTTTTAAAGTTCCCTCTATCTTTTAAAATATACACTGAAATATTTATGAGTGAAATATTAGGATGTCTGATATTTGCTTCAAATAAATTAATGTTAGGATGAACACATACATGTGAATACAAAGGAAACAGGAGTGGCTATGAATTGATGGTGGTTGTAGGTAACTGATGCAAGTAGTATCACAGGAGCTTATTGAACTACTTTCTATATTTCTTTTTGAATGTTTGAAAGAAGAAGGGGAGAGAGTGAGACAGAAAGAGAGAGAGACTGAAAAAGTTTAAAAAGTTTTGTGATTAAGTATATGATGAATTAAAACACTCAGTACTGCAGTATTAAACCAGATTTTAGGAATGTTGGATCCTTGGGGGAAAACTTAAAAATCCTACCAAGTATTCCACCCTATTATCAGACCTTTTTGAAGAGAAGTCTGCTAAATTTGGTGACATTGTGATCAGAATCAGTATAAAATCTTTATCCCAAACGCAACATCAGTGTATTAAGACATTTGCAAAATGTGTTTGGGGTAACTTGCATGTTGAAGGTCTTCTGTCATCATTGCCATTCACATGACGATCATCATCTTTCATCTTTAAGGACATTTGTCTTCCTTTGAACACCTCTAGCTTCTTTACCGGGAGAGGAGCAGGTTTATTCCTTTGCATATGAGTTGGGTAGGAAATGCTTTATAGCCAAATTCTGGAAATATTCCCAAGAATCGTTTTGATTTGTAGTTGTTTTGGTTGTTTCAGTTTTACCTATTCCAACTGTGTTTGGACTGAACCCAGTTCTACAAGAAAATATTAGGAGATATGATTATGGCAATTGTTATGGTTATAGAAGTAATTTTCTTTACAGAATATGTCTTTTGTCCAACTCATTATTTTAGTGGTCTCTAGAAAGTTATTTATTTTGTTTCACTTCTGAAACAGAATCTAGAAAAAAAATCATTAGCTGAGACTTTCAGAAACATCTGTACTTTCACACAACGCAGACATCACAACCCCCTACAGAATTATTTATAGGAATTCTTTAAAAGTATTCAGTGAATAATAAATGTATTTTAGCTTATCATCATATTGTTTTTCCTCTTTATTTTACCTCACTTTTATTATGACAAGGAGAAAAAAATGTTTCACACCTGTCATGTGTTATTGAGAAAGTTAAAAAATACTGCTAAATATCTCAAAGTGAAGTAAAATTTGTAAAATATTTGATCAAATATTGAATGACTTAAAAATCAGCCCTGGTCATTTTCAGGTTGTGAATACTGAAGTTTAAATGCTTATAGTAATGGTTTGTTTATAGTAATAAGGGCTTCATGCTATCCTTGCTGAAGACACAAAAAACATGTAGGTCAAATTTCAACATTAATGATAGTAGATACAGTTTCACATATCAAATAGTCTTCCTGATAATTTAGAGCTCTTTTTCACTGACTTCACATCATATATGATTATACCATTATTTTTTTATATACCTTAAAATACGGCTGATGAAGCGCTTGTGCCCTTCCAAGTTCTTATTTGCCTGTTCTTTGCATCATTAGTATAATCTTCAATCTCTGCAGGAATGTTTGAAAGATACTTCTCTGTTTTGATGTTTAATTAAAGTATTGCTAGATAATATGTCATCTAAATCAGCCTAACCAGGCATGTGTAAACTATATAACACTTCAGTATGCTGAGAATGACTGATTGAATCAGGATGCCTCTGGAAACCTCTTCAAACTGCGGGCATTTTCTTCTTCCTCAGAGAATCTTCTCTATTTTTTATGGCTGATGACTATCTCCCAGATGAACTGAGAACATCAGTGCCTATGTGTCATTAGATGTAAACAAAACTCAATTCATTTCTTTCTTTTCCTTTTAGGTAGCAATAACTAGAAATAGAATTTCTAAAATTTTCTTTAATACAAAGGATCATCTTTTATTGTTCCCGTTAGGGGTCACTGATTTAGATCGAAGGTTGGTAATTTTTTTTTTTTTTCTGTAAAGGGTAGATAGTGAATATTTTAGGCTTCTTGGGTCATACAGACTCTTCTGCAATTCCTCAACTCTGTGTTATAGCACGAGGGCCATCCTAGATGTAAAAAGATGAGCTTGTCTGTGTACCAATAAAATTTTATTTTTAAGGAGAGGTACAGGCCACATTTGTTCCATGGGCCATGGTTAACTAACTATGATTGATTTAGAAAATTAATCATGGATCCAAATTTAGATTGAAAGTTCAAATCTGAGATTTGAAGAACTCTGACTTATAAGGAGGACTTACAGACTCTGTAATTTCTAAGGGGACAGAAGACAAGAGTTGAATGAGTCAGGTTTCAGAGACCTATAGTTTTTGGAAGCAGAATCAAATAACTATGATGCTACTATTTAAGAATTCTAACAAAATTCTGGATGCTGACAAGGACAAGTGTTAAGCCAGGATAACAGTGGCTGAAGTGCAGTGAAGGTAAGATATGATGAAGCTGAGAAGGTCTGGGAGTGGATGACATTATATTTGAAAACTTGGGGAAGAGATGTTGGAAGTGCCAGAGAGATTATTTAATCTTTTCTCCCTGATTTAACAGATATTTTAAAATTTAAACTTTCGGGGCACCTGGGTGGCTCAGTGGGTTAAAGCCTCTGCCTTTAGCTCAGGTCATGGTCTCAGGGTCCTGGGATCGAGCCCTGCATCAGGCTCTCTGCTCCTCAGTGAGCCTGCTTCCTCCTCTCTCCCTGCCCTGCCTCTCTGACTACTTGTAATCTCTATCTATCAAATAAATAAATAAAATCTTAAAAAAGAGAAAAGAATTCTTGGTCCCTCCTTTGGGGGGTTTATAATATAGAGGAGCAAATAGTGTACAGATAAATTGTGTATTAGTTATCTAAGGCTGTCATAACAAAATACTGGGAGCGGGTGGCTCAACCAATAGAACTTTAATTCTCCTGGTTCTGGAGGCAGGAAAGTCCAAGATCAAGGTGGTGGCAGTTCAGTTCCTGGAAAAGGTCCTCTTCCTGCCTTTCAGTCAGCTGCCTTTTCTCTATGTTCACACATGGTGGAGAAAAAGAGAAAGAGTCAGCTCTAATCTCTTCTCCTCTTGGTAGGACACTAGTCCCATCATAGGGTTCTCACCCTCATGACCTTATTTAAGCCTAACTATCTCCACAAAGCCCCACGTCTAAATTTCATTACATTGGAGGTTAGGGTTTCACTATAGGAATCAGGAGGGGAGGGCACAAACATACAGTCCGTAACAAACTGTTACATTAAAAAGTAAATAAAGGCGGGTGCCTGGGTGGCTCAGTGGGTTAAAGCCTCTGCCTTCAGCTCAGGTTATGGTCTCAGGGCCCTGGGATCGAGCCCCACATCAGGCTCTCTGCTCAACAGGGAGCCTGCTTCCCTTCCTCTCTCTCTGCCTGCTTCTCTGTCTACTTGTAATCTCTGTCAAATAAATAGATAAAATCTTTAAAAAAAATAAGAAGTAAGTATAGAGAACAAAATATGCTAGCAAAAGGAATAAAAATGGTGACATGGCAGGGAGTCAAGCGTGAGAAATCACTCCCACCAGGAGAGAAGGGATGTCCTATCTGAGAAGGTGACATTTCATCCAACATTCGAAAGATGAGAAGGAGCCACATATTGCTCAGGAACAATATTCCAAGCAGAGAGAACAAGAACTATGGCAGTGAAGCAATAAAGAGCCTGGCATACTCCAGCATCTGCCAGAAGGCGGTGGAGGTAGCATCATGGGGTATGAGAGACGAAGTGGCATAAGGAAAGCCTGGTTTCCTCAAGTTTGTTGAGAATGAGTCTCCTCTGTAGTCCCAATCCAGTTTGCTCATTGTGTCTAAGGTGACAACTTTTTCTGTGATATTTCATTGCTCCCCCTCAGGAAGCCACACTCTCAAGCAAAACTGCCTGGATCTGAATAATAGCTTCTTGCCATGCACCAGCTGCATGCCCTAGGTAGGCTTCAGCTTCCTTGTCCGTAGAATAGGGATGGTGGTATTTACCTCACAGGGGGCTGGTGTGTGGAAAGCACTTACATCTGGACCTGTCACTCATGCTGGTACAGCATTAGCTTCTTTCAGATCTCACTTTGAAAGAGTTGCTGTTTTAATAATTTGTTAAGATTCTTTCCTATCAGGCTCACCATGAAGACTGCCCTTCACTGTTCCACTACCTCTCATCAGACTGTGACATCAAGAAGCAGCTTTGATCTGCAGGCATTCACCCTTCTGCCAGGTTGTGGCGTCCGTCCTGGCCTTCGTCCAAAAAGACTTCTTTTCATAGGTAGCACTAGAAGTCTCATCTTCAGTCACTTGGCCCCAGGGCAGGGGTATGGGGCTGAAGCCATAAAGCTCATGGTGGCTCCAGGGGAACCATTCTGAATGTGAACTTTCCCCTAAGGTTTTCACACACTGAACCCTGCAGACCCAGACCCTGAAAAAGCAAGTCAGCTCTCTATGTCTTGGAGCTCCTGTCTTTGACTCGCATCAGCTTTTCTGGGAATTGAGAATGTAAATGATGTTGCAGCCTTTCTGGCCTTGACCTTTGCATTCTAGTGAGACTAAACTGTTTTTACAAGCTTGCATCTCCATCCGAAATGCTCTCCCCTTCTCACCTCCTTCCTCCCTGTACCCTCACTGGCTCTACCGGTATGTCCTGTTCAGCCTTATTACATTTGCAAGATTAGTTCAGTGGGCCCCTCTTGGAGGATGCCACCCTGCTATCTTCCTGCTTCCTTTACCCCACCAGGTGTGTTAGGATTGCCCCTCTTTATACAAACCTATGTCAAGGCAGTTCTGCACATCCCTGGCTAAGTGTCTTTCTTTTCCACTAGAGTGTGTGCTTTGGAATCAGGAGCCTGGAGATTACAACTTACCAAACTTTAGATTTCCAGTGTCTGCCATAGCACCTGGAACATGGCGCTCAGTAAATGTTTCCTGAATAAATGAATGAATAAATGAATGGTAGAGAAATAAGCTATCTCCTCTTGTTTCCTCTATATAGCATATACCACCCACCCTCAATTCCCGTACAACAATCTCCATACAACATCCTAGCCACTCAGCATCCCTTCTTCTTCAGGTTTCTCTCCCTGTAAGGTGATTTGCTCCATAGTTAGGCTTCTGTTTTTAGAACAATTCTTTGAGTTGGGGCACCTGGGTGACTCAGTTAGTTAAGTGTCTGTTACTTGATTTTAACTCAGGTCATGATTTGAGGGTTCTGAGATCAAGCCCCATGTCAGACTCCATGATGAGCCCCCACTCAAGTTTGCTTGAGATTCTCTCTCTTCCTCTCCCTCTGCCCCTCACCCTGTAGTCTCTCTCTCTAGGCAGGCAGGCAGGAAGGAAGGAGAGAGAGAAAGAGAGAGAAAAAAAGAAGGAAGGAAGGAAGTAGGAAATAAAGAAAGAAAGAAAGAAACAAAGAAAGAAAGAAAGGAAGGAAGAAAGGAAGGAAGGAAAGAAGAAAGAAAGAAAGAAAGAAAAACTCTTTGAGTTTAAACTCCAAGCATCTTTTAGCTTTGGGCATTATCTATGCCATCTGGAGCAAAAACTTACGGACTCTTTTATAAGATAATTTTTCCCAGACTTCAGGTAATTATTTGTTCTTTTTCACTATTTACCTTAAGAAAACTATCCAGTTCCCTGTATATTTATTCATTCATTTAATTCATTAAATCACTCAGTAATTCATTCATTCATCTGACTATTTTGTCTCTTACTCAAATGATTATTCCACAAATATTCTGAGTTCCTGTGATATTGCAGGTTCTTTGGCAGAATGGAAAGTATGTTGAATAAAATAGCTACAAATCTCAATGCTCCATGCTTACAACTGGATGAGAGAGGCACATATCAAATGGGGTGATAAATACTTTGATTAAAGAAATACAAAGTGATACAAGAACACAGAATGGCACCTAGCCCAGAGTGGAGGAGGCAGAGAATGCTTCCTGGTGAGAATGGTGTATCTCAGATGAAGGTAAGTAGGACTCAGTAAGGGCCATAAAGGGGCAGGGCTCGTGTATCAAACAGGGGACTCAATGTATGTTGGGGGTAGGGTGCATGGTGGGCACAATGGTAAGTGAAGAGAATAATGGAGAGTTGCAATAGGTGACAACATAGCATGCACAGAGGGCTTTCATAAATGGTGTCAAAGACTTTAGATTTTATCTTAACTGAAATGAGTATCCACTAAATGTTTGAACTGGTCGAATTTTCATTACACAAAAATAACTTGTTCCCTCTAATGAGATGTTTTTCTTTTGATTTTTTTTTTTTACCACTCCCTTTAGGGTCTTTCCAAATATTGTCACAATTTCTGATGATGAATCTAAACTAAAAATGGATTTGGGAACTGAACCCAAATGTCCTTGTTAAGGAATTCAAGCATGTTTTCTAATGACGTGCTTTCTGACAGTACGGAAAGTATCTTAGGCTCTCACTCTGGTCCTGGAAAAAGAAGGCACCTGTTTCATGGAATGTCTAGCCTCTTCTTACTTGGCAGCTGTCCTTCCAAGCTACATGACATTAGCGATGTGGCAGATTGAAGAGGCTGATGATGCCATTTGGTTAAATCATGTGACTATTTCCATCAGCTTTATTTCTGCAATATCCTGTGCCCACAGAGGAGACATGAGGTGACTTTATAATTCTTAAGCTATATTAGGATACAGATACACCCCAGGACCTTAAAAGCAAGAATATGATTGAAATGTCAAATGGGGACTTGATGACCTACACTGTGCCCCTCAAAAACTAATCTCTGGCTACCACCTCTTTCCTCTGAGTGAGGTTTCTAAACAGAGATAACTGAAACCTCAGACTTTCAAAAAAGGAAGGTCACAACCCTCTGGTGACCAGGACCCATATGAATAGTATTACTGGGGAAGTAGAGATTTCTCTGAGTCAAAGTTATCAAAAGCATGAAGCTGCCCCATCCTAGGTGGTTCAGGACCATACACTGCATTTTCCTTGCATGATTAACCTGTCTTCTTACCCATGCATTTCCACCGCCCTTTCCTCTTCTGTACCACCGCCTTGCTGCACCACTGACCTCCTACCCCTGAGTCCTAACCCCATGAAACTGTTTGCCTTTCCTTCATATTCTGATTTCTCTGCCCTCTGTATTTCCAGTCAAGTTGTTCTTTCTACTTAGATTCCTCTCCAACAAGAGTAGGAAAATGCTGTACTTCAGTGGAAAACTGCACATTGTTTAAAATCACACCCTTCTAGATTATATGCTCTGGTCTTTCATTGTCTTTGAGCCTTTTACAGCTCTGTAAACTAATAATAATGCATGTAATTCTTGTCTATAGACATGTAAATTGTGTCCTGTGGAGGTTTAATCAACTTCCCCTCTCCTCTGGGGTAAAGGCCAGTTTACCTCCATTTGCCCATTTCCATATTCTTGATCAATAAATATGTCTTTGGGGGGGAATTCTCCCTTGAATTCATAACCCTTCATGGGTTTCCTCATTAAGGAATTAAATTAAAACCTTTAATACATATCCATATTTATGTTTGTAGGAGTGTCCTGATTTAATCTTGCTTGAGAATTAACTTTTAATTGGTGAAAAAAAAAGATAAAACAGGGGCACCTGGGTGGCTCAGTGGGTTAAGTTTCTGCCTTCCGCTCAGGACATGGTCTCCAAGGTCCTGGGATTGAGCCCCTCATCTGGCTCTCCACTCAACGGGGAGTCTGCTCCCCCGCCACCCCGCCCCCGCCTGCCTCTCTGCCTACTTGTAATTTCTGTCTTTCAAATAAAAAATAAAATCTTAAAATATATATATATATATAAAACAGTGAACAGTAAGTACTGACTTCCTGCTATAGTCCAGAGAGGGCTAGATGCCAGGCCATAGGATGGTGTTTTTCCTGACACCACCTTATTACAATCACTTGCATTGTAATAAAATGCAGGTTCCTGGGCACTCTAAGACAAGGGTTGGGGATTCATAGCTTAACAAGTCAGTGCTCAGGAGTGTTTAAGAACCAGGGTGATAAATGATAAAAAGTAAAAGGGAAGATTTTCCAATATTTTTAAAGCAACTTAGAGAGATAGACTAAGATAGAAATTAAAGATAAGGCTACTGATGAGAAGGGCACCTTGGTTGCTATTGGTTAAGCCTCTGCTTTTGGCTCAGGTCATGAGCCCGGTGCTCTAAGCAGGGCATTTTCTTCTCCCTCTCCCTCTGCCCTTCCCACCTGCCATACCCCTGGACACTTCTGATCTCTTTCTTGTGAGTCTGTTTCTTTCTCTTCCAACTTCTCTGTCTCTCTCTCTCTCAAATAAAGAAATAAAATCTCCAAAACAAAACAAAACCTACTGATAAGAACTAAGACTAATATAAAAGTTGCACATGCAATTGGAACTCTGTGTGTAAAAAATCCCAAATGAACCGAAGCAAAATCTCCTATAAGAAATAATGGTAAGCAAAAGGGTTAGGAGAATATCACTCATATACCTCACCCCTTTGCCCAGGTAAGACATCTGGTATCTCCTGAGCCTAGCCTGGTATGAAAATTTACATTAGCAAATAAAGTTAATATTAGTCTATGTTTACTTTAAAGAGAAAATATGTAAGCCCTTAAATTTCTATTAGTTGGCTAATAACAACAAAAACTGCTTGAATGTCTACACTGAGGATACAGCATTAAGACATCTCTTCTACTTTATTGCTGCTTCCTTAAATAGGAGCAATTAGACCCAAGGTACAAAATAAAACACACCACCTATGAGACTGAATTGTTGGGAATGCCTTTAAGGCTGTACTTAATGTTATCATTTGACAAGCTTTACCCCCCAAATACTGTCGTGTTGAACAATGTGATCAGGTCACAGCTTGCAATGTCTTCCCAGGTACAACGTCAGAAACCCACAATTCAAGACATTTCTATGTGGAAATTATGAGTAATGAAAACCGCATATAGCAAGGAGTGCTAAGGAAGTACCTGGAAGATATCAGTAAGTGGTATGTGATAGTATAAAATCAAGCTTGGAAGTGGGTGCTAGGGAAAGGTCAGAAAAGAGAAAAGTTAGTAGGGAAAGGCTGGAGTAGGGTAGATTGCTGGAACTGAGGACATACTAAGTCATAAGGACAGTTTGCATGGATGTAACATCAGATTGCAAGGCTTTCCCTACAGAGAGGTCTTGTGTGTGTAAACCTAGACTTGAGCCTCAGCTGTTTGCTGCAGAAAACTGTCAGTTATCAAGAGCCTCTCCCATAGAGACAAAAGTCAAACCTTCTTTTACTGCTCATCACCTACCTGCAAGCCAGATGTCAGGCGCGATATCTCCTGTGGTAGACAGATAGCCCACTGTTAGATAGATCTTTCTCAGATAGCTGGATAGAGGGCTAAAGCTTCCCCCAAATACCAGATACTTCCAAACATCTGGATGTGTGGTGTCATGTACTCTCAACAGCTGGTTTGATAAAGCTGTTTTTACTTTCCACCTGGACGTAAGTTGTCAAGCCCTTCATCAACATCTGGGATTTCCCAAATCATCAAGGAAAGAAATGAGCAAACATTCCTGTCTGCAGTCAGAAGCCAGTTCTGAGCCCCACATGGCAACATGCCTGCATTTAATAGGAAATGGCTTAGCTGAGCTTACTGTGAATTGAGTCTACAGAGCTGGAAGGTTTCATCCTGCCTGTTCTACTCCCTCCCCTTGGGGGTTTTATCAAATTTCTCCATTAGCCATATAAGGACTTTTAAGTTGATATAGCCTGCTTGGTTGCTAAGAGGAGACTAGTAGCATGATTGTGGCATGCATTGCTGTAGACCAGGCTTTGCAAATGCTGATAACTGAAATTATTTTTAACACCAATTACACTGAATAATAGATTTTTCACTCATTCAGATGTCTGCTAGTGGATACATTTTACTTTCTCTGAAGGAACTGATTACATTCAAAGTTGTCTTCCTTCTTTCCTTTATGATGTCATTTTTTTTTTTTTCATGTTTCATTCTCTCCGTAACTGGGGTTTCCTCTTCCCAGATGTAGGCACATCCCTGATAGCAGACCCAGAGACATCCTGTATCAGAGGTGAATTCATTACACTTTCTCTATATATCTTTGCACTTTCCTTTTAGGAGCAAACTAGTAAGCCCTTTCCTCTCATTCATGCAGAGTGACTTGCTATGTCTCTGAGCCTTTTTGCTTTCTGACTTGAAGAACCTCAGACTATGTATCCTCTACTCCAAGCACTTTCAACATTTTTGTTTTTTAATACAAAGGGAGTTATTTCTCAAGGAAAATTCATTACGCCTTTTCCCTCTGTTTACCTTTATCTTCTTTCATATACATTTCCTCTTCTCATCTAGATTGAACAATCCTCAAGACCACAGATCTTAATTTGTATTTCTTTCCTCCCCTTTCCTCCCAGTGTCCATTTAACAGACTCAATGAATTTTAATGGGTTCATATCTTGGAAGAGGTGGACAAATGACCAGTGAGATATTTGAGCTGCAGAGGTTGTGACTATTTTGTTCTACTTTATATCCTCAGAGATTAGAACATAGTCTTGCAAATAGCCATGTGAATGAAAATAATATTGAATGGGTAAATAAATGTTAACTCGAAATTTCTTTAAAACTGCCTTCAGACAAATCTGGGTTTCTGTGCTGGGTAGAATCATGGCCCCCAAAGACACCTACACCTTAATCTCCACTGATAGGAGTGGTTTTGCTGATGGGGAAGGATCACAAGCTAAGGACTGCAAACAGCCTCAGAAGCAGCAAAAGGCAGGGTGACAGACCATTCACTATTGCTTCCATAAAGAAGGGAGCTAACTCCTTGATGTTAGCCCAGTGAGACCCCATTCTGGACTTCTGACATCCAGAACTATGAGATAATAAAACATTGTGTTGCTTTAAACCACTAAATTTGTGACAGCTTGTTATAGCCACAGTAGGAAGCAAATACAGATTATATTCTAGTTCAATTAGTATCTCTCCAGATTCTCTGGACCTCAGATTTCTTTTCTGTAACGTGTTGAGAGATAATCCTTGAATAGCACAACATGCATGTGTAGAGTACCTGTTTACTGCAGTGTTCCGCATTTGTTTAGGCTCCAAATGAATACGAGGATTAAATTAAAAAGTACGGATAGAGTGTTTAGTGATATTTCTGACAAAAACTATGTCTTTCAAAACGTAGGGGTTAGATCCTGAAAACCTACGACGTAGGTGAATTGGCAAAGAGTGCAGTAATTGAATTGCAGGAAGGTAAGGGAGGCAGGAAGAAGAATTGAGGTTGCTAAGAAATCCATAAAACCCTTATAAGTAAATATTTAATTTACTAATATACAATAAGATATAAATAAGACAATGCTAACATCTTACACATTTTAAATGTGCACCAGTAAAGCCTTCACTATCCATAGGCATTTAAAATTCCTTTTTACTAGAAACTCTTCAGGAAATAACTTCTTTTCTGTTTCAAATATGTCCTCAGCTTGACTGAGGTAATGTCTATACTAGTCGCGTGCTGGCTTGTTATTCCCTGGGGCTAGTCCTCCAATCTCTGTGCATTGGATCTAATAACTCCAAGATTGCTAACTATCCCTAATAGTCCCGACACATACACACACTTCCTGGACTCCTGGGACTTGCCCCTAATAGCCCCTCTTACACCGAGTCCAATTCTAAAATTACTGCAATTCTAAAATTAGGTTCCATTTTTCCTCATCCTCATTGTCTTTCTTGAAAGCTTCCAAAAAAAAAAAAAAAAAAGTCTTTTTACTGCATTTCCTTTGCTTTATCTCTATTTGCGAGACTTACCCCCTCTTTTTGTATCTATAATAGGCGTTGCAAAATTTGTGTTTACTGGAACCAAAATTTTTGCTGCTGCCAAAAAATATACAGATGTAAATTCTTGTATAATTAAATTTTGCATGAGGGACATTCCCAGTCGGGAGGGGAATGCTATGCTCAGTAAATGACAGTTCCTTTCCTCTCATCCCCATGTCCCCAGGCCAGCCTTCCAGGTGCCTTGCTGCCAGCTCACTGCAGCTCCCCAGGCTGTGCTCTGGGGATTGAGAGATGATATTATCAAGTTTTAATTAAACTACCCCCTCACAAGGTGGACGAGTAACTTAAAAATCTTCCCATAAAGAAACTGAAAAATGGAGCACCTGGGTGGTTCAGTGGGTTAAGTGGCTGCCTTCACTCATGATCCCAGGGTCCTCGGATCAAGCCCCGAATCAGGTTCCCTGATGAGTGGAAAGCCAGCTTCTCCCTCTCCCTCTGCCTGCCGCTCTGCCTACTTGTGTTCTCTATCACTCTGTCAAATAAATAAATAAATAAAATCTTTAAAAAAAAGAAAGAAAGAAAGAAAGAAAGAAAGAAACTGAGAAACACCTGTAATGCAAGTACTGAACAACAACAAGAAAATAGCAAAGCTGGCATCTCCCATAATCTGGCTACAAGACTTTTATTATCTACATCTTGAAGGAAAATAATTAAATAAATAAAAGCAAGGATGATCTAATCAGACCTGACAGGAAACTATCCCCAAATGCTGACATTACCAAGAAGTCTATGTGAAATATGAATCACACCTACTAGCATTAACTAGGAACTTCACCTCAAGTGTATCTGTGCCTTGAGAGATTGGTGCAAAACAATACAAAGCTATCACAGTGAGCAAAGCTTTCACTTAGCAAGTACCAGGAATATGAGGACAAATGTTTACAGTTTTTCCCCCTCAGGAATGTTAAAAATGATGCATTATTCAATCTAGTATTTCTTGAAATTTCAGCAAATTTGATGATAATTTAGAAGCTTATGTTTAATTTTTTTTTTTCCTAAGAAAGAGAGAGAGATCAAAACTGGGAGAGGGGCAAATGGAGAGTAAGAATCCTCAAGAAACTCCTGGCTGAGCACAGAACCCAATGCTGGGCTTGATCCCACCACCCTGAGATCATGGCCTAAGCTGAAACCAAAAGTTGGACACTGAACTGAGGCGCCACCCAGGCTCCCCTCTTAATTGATTTCTAAAAGGTAAAAAGTCATATATCACTGTGGCTATATCCTGGTACAGTGAAAGGCTGACAGTTGGAAAACAATATGGTAACAAGCCAAATGAATTCCTCTGTCAACAAATACTATGATGCTATAAATAGAGAACATTGCTAAATATTTAAAGAAATTGACATTCAAGCAGTTACACAACAGAATGTATGCTCTACGGTGGAATGAAAAGTACAAATGTTTCTAATATGTTTCTGTTTATAAGAATTTTCTAGATTCTCATTAAATATTAAAGCATATGAAAAAATCTTATATGTGATTCTGGAAAGCAAAGAGGCCCTCACACATGGTAGCCAACTTAATAAGCACAATGTTTTCCTGAAGAAATGTATAAATATAACCATTCTTGGAGATGCTGAATACTAGGAAACAAACGGAGGGTTGCTGGAGGGGAGGCAGGGTGGGGGTTGGGATAACTGGGTGATGGTCATTAAAGAGGGCACTTGATGTATTTAGCACTGGGTGTTATATGCAACTGATGAATCACTAAATTCTACTTCTGAAACTAATTTTAAAAAAGAAAGAGAGACATATTTATAAGAAAAAGAACAAGAAGGAGAAGGAGGAAAAGGAGAAGGAAAGGAAAAAGAGGATGAAGAAGGGGGAGGAAGAAGAGGAAGAAAATGAAGAGGAGGAGAGAAAAAAAAAGGAAGAGAAGAAGTAGTAGTGGTGGTAGTTGTAAAGGGGAAAATACTGTTAAATTTGCAGATAGCACCACATTTAAAAGTTATTTTCTGCCTAACTTATAGACAATCTATTGCATCAAAGTTGAAGTAGAAAGCTTAAAAAGTGCTATATATAATTCAATTAATATAGACAATATCTTTAAACTTTCCTAAGAAAAACTTTTTTCTGTATTTTCCATGAGAAAATACTTTTTTTTTCTTTTTTCGCCACAGATTTTATTGTGGAAATGATCTCATGGCAAACTTTTTAAAAGGGCTGCACAACAATAATGAGACATACGCATTTCTCTTTTACAAAAAAGGCCAACGTTCCAAATTTGCTGACCTTCTCTGTAATGAGAAGTGACTGTCAGTAGCCAGCAGATGTATTTGTAAAAATAAACCCACTCAATCTGTCCCTGCAAGATAAAAGTGACATTTCACAATAAGAGAACTGCTCACGAGAGAAAATTATGCTATCAAGAGCATTTTGAAAATATGCATTTGGAAATATTTACATCATTATGTGAGTTATTTATTTATAGGGTAAAAAAAAAAAAAGCCTAGCTGAGTTAACTCTAATTTATCTCTTACGACACAGATCAGGCATTATTCTACAGTTAGACAATTCTGATCACCCTGCCAGTTAGGTTGCCCTCTCTTTGGTCCCTCTCTTCTAACTTTTGTACACATACTATTATTTCACATAAAACACAGTACTAGATTATGTTATTTTTATGTCTATTTCCCTCATTAGATTGTGACCTTGTTGAGATTAGGAACAAAGCAATGTCTTACCAAGATGAGAAGCATCTCATAGACTAAAACACAAACATACAGTGACCAGACTGAAATAATTGGCCAACATAATAATAATACTAACAATAACAGTAATAGTAATCACAACAATGGCGAACACTTCACCTATTTCATGTTTACTATATATCAGGCATTGATCAAAACACTTTGTACATATTTTCTTATTTAATGTTCCCTTGGCCCTATGGGAATGAGCTGTTATTATCCTCAATGTATAAGTGTGGGTGAAGGAAGTTGTCCCAAAGCATCTAGTCAGTTTTCTGAGATACAATCCAAGTCGTCTGTTCTCAGAGCCTAGGTTCTATGAAATGGGGAAAATCAAACTTTGGCATCCAATTTCAAAAGGAGAATCACAAACTTACAGAGTATAGAGAACCAGTAATCACAGTAACAGAATGACCACTGCACATCAGGGACACTTGACATAATACAAATTATTCTCCCTTGACCAGATGGGAATTTATGTCCCATGACATTACAGATTCTGTCTTCTCAGTCTGTATTCTCAGTGCCACATGGTATTGGCTCATTAGACTATTTGTAGAGTACTCTTTATTCTATTATCATAGAATATATAAATGCACGTATGAATGAATATCATGGGCCAGGGGCTTCATGTAGTTGGTTATCTCACATCACATCCAAACAAACCAACTGGTAATCCCAATGTACAGCCTAGGGGGAAGAAAGAAGAGGGGGACGGGGAGGGGAGGAGGAAGAGGAGAAA